>NC_135721.1:89700808-90000808 GCF_964656455.1 Halichoerus grypus
AAATGTTTAATGTTTGGGAATTGCATGAAGAAAGGGAATTTACTGTATTATTTCTGCAACTTTTAAGTCTGATGTCATATAAAATAGAATTTTTTAAAAAGTCATTTACAAAGGGCTGGGATTCAGAAGCGAGGTCGGTTACAATATTTCATAAAAATACAAAGGGTCGGTCCTTGCAGCCATCTAATACCAGCACCTGGTGTTAGAGCTCTCCAGGGAAACAGAATCAACAGGATATATATATAGATTTATTTTAAGGAATTGGCTCACACAATTGTGGAGGTCTGAGACTAAAATCTGATGAGGGAGGGGGGACTGCATTTGCAGTCCAAAGGCAGTCTGCTGGCAGAGTCCCTTCCTGCTGAGGAGGCATGAGCATGGGGGGTGGGGGTATCAGACTTTGTTCTATTAAGGTCTTTAACTGATCGGATGAGGCCCACCCACATTACAGAGGGTAATCTGTTTGACTCAACGTCCACTGAATCAAATGTTAATCTAAAAAAACACCTTCAAAGAAACATCCAGAATAGTATTTGATCAAATTTCTGGACACTGTGGCCCAGACAAGGTGACACTGTAAATAAACCATCACAGCTCTTAAGAGCAGAGCCAAACTGTCTTCTTCAAAAAATCATAGCACACACTCTGAGAGCCTTCTTAATCTCATAAAATGATGGCTTAACCCTACCTTCCACTTGGCGAGCTGTCAGGTTAATCAGCAACACAAAACATCTGTCCATCGTCAAGCTTCTAGCCAGAGAAAATAACTGAGCTATCTGGTATCAGGGAAGCCTGCCCATGGGATACAAGGTCAACTTCACAAGACAAGTGGAAACATATCAAAACTGGGTGTGTTAAAAAGATTCCGGTGGCTGGTCCCATCAGTAAAAGAAAATCTTGTAAGTGGAGGCTGTAGGCAGCCAAGGCTGCAAAAACACTGCTCTAGATCATCTTCCTTTAAGTCCTGAGTCCAGCCAAACCATAAGATTAATCGTATTCATTATGATTATCTTATTAGAAATATTTAAGACTGCAATTTGGGCCCATGGTGGAGCTCTCTCTCCTTAATCTACCATCATGGCTATGCCATGAGCTTATGGCAAAGAGCCATTAGTAAACAGACTCATCCACTGCCGGGATGTAGTAGGCCAGCTGTCCGCATTCTACCCTACCCACTTTAAAATCCCATAGGAGATATCTCACACCTGCTCATTCTAGCAATTATCACAGAGATCCCATGACTCCCATAAGTGGACATGAGCTGCCATTTGCTTTGGTTGCCAGAACTTACATCTGCACTTTGTGTCCTGACCTTGCCCTTGAATGCAACCTGTTTCCCTACCCTCACTCTCTGGCCCCAACCTTCTCTTTGAGGTCTCCTATTAGTATGAACCTTCTGTGTCATGCCTTGCTTAAGCATTCTCTGATTCTTTTACAGCAGAAATGGAATGTCAATATAAAATGGAAACATTTTATAAGCAAACACAAAGCCACAACTTTTTAACATGGCAAGGGACCTCAGAAATGGATTACCTCGTTCCACCCACTCACCCTCCATTTTAAAAGATGAAAAAACTGAGGCCAAGCAAGATTAAGAAATCCAGCCAAGTCCAAGGTCTCACAGACAGAATGGTGAAGCCAGGACTAAAAGGAGCTTGGACTCATGTAAGCCGTCCCTCCCCATCCAGCTCTTTTCTATGCCTGAATTCAGGGTGGAATTCCAGCTCTGGAGTTTTATCCCAGACTCCCGGCCTTGCCATCACCTCGGAGAATCCTTGAACCATCCTCAGAACTAAGCCCCGCCTCCTGCCAACCGCCACCCTCTCAATTTTAGCCAGGGTTTTTTACTTCATTTGCCATGCTAATTGCCTGAAAAATCTTTCTCTGAGCACAAGTTTCATTTGTTTCTGCTACTGCCAAAAAGAGAAGGCTAAAAGGGTTCTGAAACAATAGGTACAGCACGATACTATTTTGTATAATAAAAGCGGTGTTGCTACCAGTGTAGAAAAAAGATGTAGGACACAAAATGTTTATAGCATTCATCATGTTATTACTCAGTGTTGAGAGATTAAAATTCATTTTTTCCTTCCGGCTTATCTGTTTTCCAATTTTTCCTCCAATAATCATAACTTGCATAATTGTCTGGAAAACAAAAAATTAAGTAAAAGCACTCTAATTTATTAAATATAAATCATTCAGCTACCCCAATCAGAAGTGCAGTGGTACAAGTCCCTGAGGTCATTCCCAGGCTGGGGTGCAGCTATGCAAGATTTTTATTGGGAGCCTACCTCCCGTCAGGTTCTGACTCTTGTGGGGCTTGTTTCTGGTCCATTATAAGCAAACATGTAACTTCTGCAGAAAAAGGAGAGGAGGAGCTTATTTTTCAATGTGAATTAGCCAGACTGAAACACTTAACTTCCAATTTTCTGTTTTAAATGGCCTTCCTATCCAGAACACGCAAACAACCTTCCACTTACAGGCTGTGTGGTTTCTTTAAAAGACAAAACTTTCCGCCCGTAGTCACCACAGCAAACAATCAAAACTCAGACCCCTCCGTGAGGACTAGGAAAGCCGTTTTGTTAGAGGGATTAATTCTGTTCATGAAAGGTTGCTTCTGTAATCCCTGAGCCTCACTGTCCTTTTCAGGATCTAATTATACATAAACACTCTAATGGGAATGCAAGGTTTTGGGGTGTGTCCAGGTCCAGGAAAATGTCCTTGAATGTGCAGGCAAAGCTGTACCCTTGTCATCTGCTACACTGACAGCAAAAATGATGTTGCAAACCAGAGCTCTGCCATCAGCAAGGGATTCTGGGGGAGCCACTGCCTCTTGGCTAGTGTCCCTGGCAAAGTCATCCTAAACCCGTTGTAAAAACCCGCTTTACCCATTTGGTGCCACTTCTTTCTATGCTGTCTTGCATACTAAATGTGAAGGAGCCCAGTTGGTATTCTAATAAATCTGTCCTTCTTACCATCTCTATTTTAGAAAAAAGAGTGCCCCAGAGTAAGTTTGGAAAAGCAATCAATCTCACTCTTAGCAATTATTAAACATTTAATGCCTCATGAAAATACTCTAAAATACGATCAACAAAGCAACTACCCACTGCCTATGTGTATACTGCAAATCAAATCTTTGCAAACTGGCTTCAGGCCTGCAAGTGTGTCCTTTCTTCGCCAGTCACTCTACCTTAATATCATGGAGAGGACAATATTCTCTACAGTCAAGAGCAGGAAGAAAATTCCCAAACAAACTGAGAGCAGATGGGTGGCCCAGAGTATGATAGGCCTATCAAACTACCAATGGTACTGGAGAAGCATATTTACTAACTTGGAAAGCTACTGAAAAAGTTACAAATGTCAATGAATGAAACAGAAAAACCACAAAACTGTACATGCAATATACTTTTAAAAATGTGTATGTAGGGCGCCTGGGTGGCTCAGTTGGTTAAGCGACTGCCTTCAGCTCAGGTCATGATCCTGGAGTCCCTGCATTGGGCTCCCTGCCCGGCAGGGAGTCTGCTTCTCTCTCTGACCCTCCCCCTTCTCATGTGCTCGCTCTCTCATTCTCTCTCAAATAAATAAATAAAATCTTTAAAAAAAAGTGTATGTATATTTAAGAATAGAAAAGGATCTGAAAGTACATACACCTTCATTTTAATATGGTTAAGAGTAATGGAGTCACATCAGTGACTTTTCTTTGGCCTATTTTGTCTTTTTCTGCCATAAGCATAAATTTCTGCAAAATATAAAAAGAAGTAACAATTAATCTCTGTGATTAGTTACTTAATTTCTGTGAACTTTAACCCAACAATGTTCTTCAAGGTAGGTGTGGAAACCCCTAAAGACTGAGCCTTCTTTGAGGGCTCCTTCTCTGAGCTCCTGACCCCTCCTGCTTTAGCAGGCATCCTCAATGATTTTCTTCCGATCACTGCCTAGCCAAAAAAAGCCCCACAATTCCCTGCAGATGACTGAGCTCACCCACTAACAACACCAAATTGCCCAGGCCTGGTTCCAGGACCCTTTTCTCTCACACTCTGCTGCAGAAAAACAAAAGGTGGGGGGCGGGGGCAGCGGAGGAGGAAGCACCCGGCTAGAAACAGGCTGGAAAATTCCGCCAGGACTCCAGGGCTCAGGAGTCGCGGGGAGCACAGGACTCCCGCAAGATCGAGCTCTTCGTGCAAAGAGTCTGCGGGCTCGCGCCTAAGCAGAGGATGCCGAGGCCAGGCCTCCGGGGAGCCGAGTGTAGACAACACCCTAATCTGCCTACTTAGACGACCTCCTGACCGCCCGAATCCGCTCTGCGCCCGGGGTGGCAGGGCGGGAAGGACCGAACCAGGCCTGTGCAAAGCTGGCTGACCCCCGGGGAAAGGCGGTGGGAGAGACGTGACCCCAGCCGAGGCTATCCTCCTCGGCAAGAGACCAGTGCGTGGACCACCGATGGGCTGCGGGGGCGGACAGAGGGTGGCCATGTTCAACTTAAAGACACGCCGCAAGCACGGGCCCTACGTGCGTCTTTCCGGGAGAGAGGCGCATCGCTCTGCTCTCTTCACAGGGGCCCGTGGCTCGGGTAACCCGGCACAAGGGCTGCCCTTTTCCGGGGTGGGGGCAGCGGGCGTGGCAGGATGAGTGCAGTGACCCCGGGCAGGCGACCCTGGCCTCACCTTGGGGTCGCGCTCGTAGTAGTGCTGCTGCGTGCGGATCCAGCGGCCCACCAGGTGGTCCCGCACAGTGTGAGCCAGCGCGAAGAAGTAGTCACGGGGCGTGGCCACGTTGCGGTCCTTGACCAGCGTGAAGTGCAGGTGCCGATTGAAGCTCTTCCGCACCTCGGCCACGTCGCCCAGCCCCGCGATGCCGCGCACACTGATCTGCTTCCGCTTCTCGCTGTCGGTCAGCGGCTTCGCCATCGCGCCGGCCGAGGAGAAGTAAGACGAGATACAGAGCCGGGAGGACACGCGAACACCGAGGATGCTGCGGCGGCTGTGGCGCCGGGCACTGCGGCGACGCAGCTAGCACGGGCCGCGCCTGCGCGGTGTGCCGGGGCGGGGCCGAGAGGCGAGGGGGCGGGGCCTCCATAGGGGCGAGGAGGTAGGTGAGTCGGGGCCTCCGCAGACGCGGGGCGGTCCGAGGGGCGGGGCCTCCAGAGAGGCAGGGCAGGGTCGCTGGCCCAGGTCGTAGTTCTCGGACGTTGGCGGGGGCGTTCCGTTTCTTAGGTGAGGAAGATGAAGTGATTTACCCAGGCCAACCAAGAGCGGGGGCCTGCCCCCAAGATGGCCAAGCCCGGCAGGAGGGGAGGAGACTGGAGGAGCAGGAGGACTCGGGAGTCGGAGCGTTGATCTCGCCCCTGCCTGCCCCCCACCCCCAGGGCCATGTGGGGGTGGGGCGTACTCTGCTTTCGCGGCTTTCCGGATTTGGGGGCCGGCGTCCCTCGCCCGGCCAGGATCCCCGGCTGCCCCAGCTGGGATGCCCTGGGTGCTGGGGTGCGGCCGAGGCGTGGTAAATGGGAAGGGAAACCGGGTGCATGCTAAAAACGCACCCACCAACGCCTGGTGGGCTCAATCTCCTGAATTGGGGGCGGAGTGGCTCTGAAAATGACAGCTAGGAATGTAAAACTTTGTTCATACTGAGAAATGCCAGCCTGCCTGCGACCCTCAGACGGGGCTGACACACACGGCTGGTGAACAGGAGACAGCATTCCCCGGGGGCGCTGCGGTCCTGAAGTGTCACAGCGACCCCTCTGAGTAACCACCGCACCTTACTCACTGAGAAGCCTTATTCCCTAAGTCACTGGCCCTCACTTTGCCCTTCAAATTACGACGTCAGGAGGAAGACAACACCCCACTCTGGCCGAGGATCCGGGTCACTGTGACAGAGACACAGCCTCCTCCATTCCACCCAGGTCCGAGCCCCAGATAAGGGGTGTCTGGACACAGCTTCCCACATCTGCTTAACATGGGGGGTGGGGTGGTTTCCCAAGGAAACTGCACCTGGGCCCACCTTGCATACAGCTCTGCTCTGAGCTGGTGGGAACACTGCTTCATGGGAGTTTCACCCTGACCCCTGCCTTTTCCTTTGTTCCCTGGATGCCCATGGACCCACCTGATTTTGTGCCACTGTAGTTTGCATTTGGTGGTCTCACACTGATAGGCTGCAAAGAATCCCGACTTAGATGAAGGTCAAATTTGCCTGCAAAGATGCCATGAAAGTAGATGCAGGAGTTTTCCTGGTGTGATGCTTCTAAAGTAATCTTACCTGGACCTTCTCCTACATGCATACTTCTTGGGGGACAATAAATGTGGAATGCCCTCTCTGTCCCACCTATTCACACACCCACCCACTCCAGGTGGCCACTAATATAACTGGAATGGATAATGAACCCCATGGTCATCTCAGCCATTTTCAGATAAGCAACTTTTAGATAGTTATAAGTGCTGTGAAGAAAAGCACATTAAGCAGCCAGGAGACAATACCTGAGTTGAGACCAAAAAAATATTAATGAGTAATGAATCTGGGGAAGAAGGAAGTACAAAGGTCCTGAGGTAAGTACCCACTTGGACAGTTCACTGAACATCAAGTCCCGTGTAGGTGGGGCAAAGAGAGCGGCTGAGAGGTATCATAATATGGCACCCCCCAAAATGCCTCTTTGGCTTATAGGTTATTTTGAGCTAAAGACTTCTGAGAAAACAGCAAAAGCAGGAAAAGCTCTAAAAATAGGGTACCAGTTTTCCCTTTGTAAAGGAAAGTTACATTTAAAAGGGCATTTCCATTCCTAGAAACCTTTCCTCTCTTGACAGGTCTGATCATAAAACATTACAAACAACTTCTGTTTACCGTACTTCTGGTCACCTTCCCATGACTTGCCTCCCTAGCTAGAAGCCCCAAACCCTTTCCTTTGTTTTAGCCTAGGATGATATTTAAACTCAAGTTCTAACCACCACTTTGAGTTACTCATCTCTGGGTACTCCCAGGTGTTTATGTGATGCACATGCTAATAACCTCATGTTTGTTTTTCTCTTGTTAATCTGTCTTTGGCCAGCCAAATTTATAGGGCCCCACATGGAGAACTTGAGATGGGTAGAAGAAAAGATTTTTTCCTCCTCAACACAACCAATGGGTACATTCAGACTGGAGGTGGGGAGCCAGGTCAGGCTTGATGAGGAATCTGGATCTTCCAACAGAACTGTAGGGCTTCCGAACAGATAAAATGGAATGAAAGTGGGCTCAGCTTTGCCCCTCCAAGGAAAAGGACTGGTTTTTTTTGGCAGTCTGGTCTCAGCTATGACTAGGCCAGAGCACCTCCTCCCCTAATGGGAGACGGTTGTGAGGCCAGTCAGGGCACCTTGTAACAGTCTGGTTCTCTATTTTTGGGAGACCATTTTAAATATTCATTTACTAAGAAGTGATCCAGGTTCAGTTACTTTTTGTAGTGAGCTATTCTGTATTACGGGAGATAGATTACCTTTAAAGTTTTTTCAAATAGGTATTTAAGACTGTCTATAGCTAGTTCTCTGCCTTGGAAACAGACAGAAGATGCCTTGTGTGTGGAATGAAATGCTGCGGGAGTTAGAAGAAATTGGATGTGGAAAACAGACACTTGTGGTCTGCTTCAGCTTCTTGAGTGTCTCATTGATCATAAAGGTTCAATAAATATTGGTTAAATGAGTGACTTGGACACTCTGCCAGCCTTTATTGAGACTGCACAAGATAAGGGTAAAGACTGCATGGGACCCCAGCAATACCACTGCCCAATCTGTGAGGGTCAGTTAAGTATTTGCAAATGAACACAGACCTGGCCTTTCAGGAAACGGGAGGCAAACAATAAATGCATTATTTTTGAGAGGTCAGTAATTGTAAACCTCAGTAGAATTAAGACCACTAGCTAGAATGATATTGTGGAATTGGGGTTCTCCTTTCACTAGGGTATGTAACAGATAGATACTCATAGTGACATTAATGTATTGTTAACACATTGATGTTAAAAAGAAATCTGTGGGCGCCTGGGTGGCTCAGTTGGTTAAGCATCTGACTTTGGCTCAGGTCATAATCTCAGGGTCCTGGGATCGAGCCCCTGTCAGGCTCCCTGCTCAGTGGGGAGTCTGCTTTTCCCTCTGCCTCTCCAGCTCCCCCTACTTGTGCTCTGTCTCTCTCTCAGATAAATAAATAAAATCTTTAAAAAAAAAAAAATCTGTGAGCCAGAGTATATGAAAAAGAAATAAAATGGCGGTGGGGAGAAAGGAAGCTCTTCTCTACAGAATACCAAATAAATGTAGGAGTGGATGCTAGAACTATCAGACAAAGGCTATAAGTATCACCCCACAGATTACCTTAATAGTTAAAAAAAAGAGGAGGCACTTTACAGTGGAAAAAACTTCATGAAGTGATCCAACCTAGCATTACCAGTTAAAGGGACTAAAGGATATTATATGTTTTCTGATTCAATGCACTGAGAAGGACACATCACTTATGTGAATATAATATAGTATACTACAAATATCATGGTAATATAGTAAAGACACCTAAGCCCCAGCTTATAGAGGTACAGATAACAGCTAAGGCAGTTTCCCAAACTTGCTGATGAGACCTCCCTGTAGGGCTTGTTAAAAGCACTTTCCCCAAGCTCCACATCCAGATTCCAACTGTCTAACTTTTAAGGTATTTTGTGTGTATGTGCAAATGTGGGGATCTCCACTCCAGGCAGCATTTCTAACCCAGCACCCAGAGCCCTGTCCTAGTAGGAATGCCATTAATGCACTGCTGTAGTACCCCTGTGTGCTAGAGGTGCTGGGGCTTTCAGGAGTGGTCAAGACAGACACTGTCACATGCTCAGCTGGGCCTAAGGTCTGATACTTTTTAATGTTTTTAACATACAGTGCTATATTAGTTTCAGGTGTACAATACAGTGATTCAACAGTTCTATACATTACACAGTGCTCACCATAAGTGTACTCTTCATTTCCTTCACCTGTTCCACCCATCCTCCCACCCACCTCCCCTATGGGCAACCACCAGTTTGTTTTCTGTATTTAAGAGTTTTTTGTTTAATAAATTCCACATATGAGTGAAATCATATGGTATTTGTCTTTCTCTGTCTTATTTCACTTAGCATTAGACTTTCTAGATCCATCCATGTTGTTGCAAAATGGCAAAATTTCATTCTTTTTGTGGCTGAATAGTATTCCATTGTATGTATATGTGTGTGTGTGTGTGTATATATATATATATATATATCACATCTTCTTTTTCCATTCATCAGTCGATGGACACTTGGGTTGCTTCCATAAATTCTGTTGTAAATAATGCTGCAGTAAACCTAAGGATGCATGTATCTTTTCGAATTACTGTTTTTGACTCTTTGGGTAAATACTCAGAGGAATTACTAGAGCATATGGTAGTTCTATTTTTAATCTTTTGAGGAACCTCCATACCGTTTTCCAGAGTGGCTATACCAGTTTGCATTCCCACCAACAATGCAAGAGGGTTCCCCTTTCTCCACATCCTCATCAATACCCGTTCTTTTTTTTTTTTTTTTTTTACCTGTTGTTTCTTGTGTTCTTGACTTCAGCCATTCTGACTGGTGTAAGGTGATATTGTGATTTTGATTTGCATTTCCCTGATGATCAGTGATGTTGACCATCTTTTCATCTGTCTGTTGGCCGTCTGTATATCTTCTCTGGAGAAATGTCTGTTCATGTTATCTGATCATTTTTTAATTGGATTATTTGTTTTTGGGGTGTTGGGTTGTATCAGTTCTTTATAGATTTTGGATACTGACTCTTTATCAGATATGTCATTTGCAAATATCTTCTCCCATTCTGTAGGCTGCTTTTTAGTTTTGATTGTTTCTTTTACTCTGCAGAAGCTTTTTATCTGGTTTCAGGCCTCACATTTAGGTCTTTAATCCAGTTTTGGGTTTGTTTTCATGGTTTTTTTTTTTTTTTTAAGTAGGCTTCTTGTCCAGCATAGAGCCCAACACAGGGTTTGAACTCACAACCCTGAGATCAAGACCCAAGCTGAGATCAAGAATTGGATATTCAGGGTGCCTGGGTGGCTCAGTTGTTAAGCATCTGCCTTCGGCTCAGGTCATGATCCCAGGGTCCTGGGATTGAGTCCCGCATCAGGCTCCCTGCTCAGCGGGGACCCTGCTTCTTCCTCTCTTCCCCGCTCGTGCTCTCTGTCACTATCTCTGTCTCTCTCAAATAACTAAATAAAATCTTAAAAAAAAAAAAAAAGAATTGGATGTTCAACCGACTGAGCCACCCAGGTGCTCTGGTCTTTAATCCATTTTAAATTTAGTTTTGTGTGTGATGTAAGAAAAGAATTTCATTCTTCTGTGTGTAGCTCTCCAGTCCTAAGGTCTGCTACTTCTTAAGTGATTGTGAGATAGGGTCTAAAGCCAGCAAGAGTCAGTCTAGGAGGTCCCCCTTACTCAGGGGCCCCTCCCCCTGGAAGGGAAGGTGGCACAGACGGGTTGGTGAGGGACAGGGTGGTGAACATGCTAATGAGAGGAAACTGGTTACACTCCAGGGCCATTGCCCTGCCGTCCTCCAAACCAGAAACATTCCCCAACTTTTTTTTTTTTTTAAAGATTTTATTTATTTATTCATAAGAGACAGAGAGAGGCAGAGGGAGAAGCAGGCTCCCTGCTGAGCAGGGAGCCCGATGCGGGACTCGATCCCAGGACCCTGGGATCATGACCTGAGCCGAAGGCAGAAGCTTAACCATCTGAGCCACCCAGGCGCCCAACATTCCCCAACTTTAATGGGGTTGAACTGGACAAGCCCTTGCAGTTTTTAGGATTAGCCTGGAATTGAGTATGAGACGGGCTTTCTGCTGCACCGGAGTAACCTGGGGAACCAGGGTAAGAGGGCCAGGCATGAGGAGAGCAAGTCTGATGCGTACACCTGCACCCCTCAACTCCTGCTCATTCAGGGTCAGACCCATCAGAAGGAAACCAGCCCTTAGAGGATCAGGGCCCTCAGGATCACTTCTGTCCCTCAGCACAGACCTCCTGACATGGAGAGGAAGATTCCTCAGGCAGGCGTGGTTGTTGTACTGCCTGTCTCCCCAGAGCGTATGTTAAGCTCACAGTGAGAAGTCTGTCTCAGCACAGCCTGGATTAACGCAAAATGAGGGATGAGGGCCACCTGTGGAAGTCACCCTGGAAAACAAGTGTCTTGAACCCATGTGCCGCCCAGGCGAGGCCGGGGAAGAGCCAGACTCGAGGTGAGGCTGAGCCAGGCCGGCACCCCTCAGGCTGCACGGGGAAGCCCCGGTCTGCTGCCCCTGCTCCCCAGTCGTGGGAGCTTCCCAAAGTCGCTGGCACTCCTAACACCTGCCATGCACAGCTCAGGCTGCGCATCTGCTCCGCACCCACACAAGACACCAAGAAGGGCTGGAAGGAGACGGGGGTCCAGCCAAAGGGGAATTTTAGGATGCTTTCTGTGCGAGGAGCTGTGTAAAAGTCCCCTAAGAGGACAAGGGTAAAGGGCTCCATTATTCGTTCGTTAAGGCTCCTTGAGTCAGACCTCCACATTGTCAGGCGGAGGCACACTCCCAGGAGGCCCGCTTCACCTGGGTTACAGTTACAGCAGGCCCCTCAAGTGGCGCTTCCTGGAAGGTACACAAGAATGTCAGAAGGCAGATTCTGGCGGCGCTTGGGTGGCTCAGTCAGTTAAGCATCTGACTCTTGATATCAGCTCAGGTCTTGATCTCAGGGTTGTAAGTTCAAGCCCCGAAAAAAAAAAAAAAAAAAAAGAAGGCGGCAGGTTCTGATTCAGCAGGTGTGGGGTATGGCTGCAGTCTGCATTTCAAACAGGCCCCCATGTTCTGGGAGCTCACCTTAGGAGGCAAGGCCTTATGGCGTAAGCGCAGCTCAGTTTTTAATGATAGAAATTACTAGAAAGGGGGTTTTGAAGAATCACAATTTCCCACACTCCCTGCCACTGTCCTGAGCAGGGAGGGGAGAACGGCAGTTCCTCAAGGTGGCTGGTCGGGATGGAAGCAGTATATCCAGCTCTCTCTTCTGACTTGGAATTTCCAGGCTGTGCTGTGACTCTGAGTGAGCTTACCTGGGGCTGTTAGGGACAACCAGTGCCTTTTGGGGGACCAGGAATGCCACACCATGAATACATCAAATTCTTTTTTTTCTTTCTCCTTCCTTCTTTCTTCCTTTCTTCCTTCCTTTCTTCCTTCCTTCCTTCTTCTTTCTTTCTTTCTTTCAAGTAGGTTCCACATGGAGCCCAACACAGGGCTTGAACTCATGACCCTGAGATCAAGACCTGAGCTGAAATCAAGAGTCAGACCCTTAACCAATTGAGCCACCCAGGCACCCCTGTCACATTGTTTCTTAATTGGCATCCCCTGCAACTTGCTACATGACCGTTTCCTGCCATCTCCTTACCCCTGGTTGAATGAATTAGCTGAATTTTTCAGTGTGTAGATCTGAGGATGAAGTCTGGACTTGTGGTCCATACTCCTGCTGGCATCTCTCCTTCCCTCCATCCCATGAGACTGTCTCAGCACCCCTCTGCTCTTGCTCCTCCTCCTCCCCAAAGCAGGGTCACCTGGTTCCTACCTGCAGACCCTGGGCTTAAGGACCCCTTGCTCACTCTTACCAGCAACTCAGGTCCACACATATTAACATCACTGCTGGTGTTCCTCAAGGCCATAACAAGTCCCTGGCTTCAGCCCTGCTCTCACTGATTCTGATCTCATCTTGGCCTCTGTAGTTTCTATATCAACAAGAACACTTATAGATTAGTACTTTGAAAAACTGGTAGTATTCCTTTTTTTTTTTTTAATTTTATTTATTTATGTAATCTCTACACCCAACGTGGGGCTTGAACTCATGACCCCGAGATCAAGAGTCACATTGCTCTTCTGACTGAGCCAGCCAGGTGTCCTGGTAGTATTCCTGAAAGTTAAACAAATACCTGCCTTGGAACCAGCTATTCTAGTCCAAAGAAAATACCCAACAGAAATGAATGCTTATGCCAACCAAAAGGCATACACAAAAATGTTTGTAACAGCCTTATTCAAAACTGTCCAAACTGGAAACCATGCAAATGTCCATTAACACTGGAGTGGATAAATACATTGTGCATATTCCCACAGCTGAATAGTCTGCAGTGGTGAGAATGATCAGCCACAGCCAGGAACGGGGGCGAATAATGCTGGGTGAGAGCACTGGAACTAGAGCACATCCTGTAGGATTCCATTTACATGATGCTCTAGGACAGGCAAACCTCTAGGACATCAGCCCTAAGAATGGTGTTTGAATTTGAGGGGTGGATACCACTGGGGATGACGTGAGTCTGTGGGGTCTGGGAAAACTACTGCAGTATGTCGTGAACAAGTGTAAAAGTTCACTGTGTGCACACCAGGAGCCAGCCCCTTGTGGGGAACATCTGTGGGCGTGGTGGACACCACAGACCTGGGGCAGAGCCTGGGGGCTTCACACTGTGCAGCCCCTGGCCTTCCACCATCTCCTCACCAGCTTATCCTATTTCCTCCCTCCACAGCCAACCAGGCTCCAGATCCTTTTTTAGGCCAGTGGCTTTCTGCCTACTTCCAGATCAGGTGCCAACACCACAAAGGGCTGGTGGGCATCTTCTCTCCCAAGCTCCCAAGGACTGTCTCAGGAACTGGTCCTCCAAGAAGCAGCCTGGGGCCTCTAGCCACTTTGTTCTCTGTAGGTCTAGACTCCTTTCACCCATCCTCAGTTGCTCTTTAAGTCCTCCTGCTGGGATTCCTGCTATAGTTCCCTAATGGGTTCCCTTTCCTCGCAGACACTCTCCAGAACTGTCCTACACAGGCTGCAGAATTGGACACTCCCTCAGCAGAAGGCTGAGCCCAGTACTGCTCTTACAAACCCCAACCCCAACTGGGTAAGCTTCCTAAGCCAGTCTCAGCCACTCCCTGGCAGGCCTCTGGGCAGGTATGGGGCTGGCCTAGAGGGGGACCTGATGTGCAGGCGGTGATGGGGGGGGGGGGCACCTGACTGCCGTGGGCGGGCATTCTGACGTGTCTGATTCCAAAGGAATCAGGAAGGAGCGGGAGTGTCAGAAGTGAGGTGAGGGTGGGGAGGAGCCCCAGAACTGTGGAGCTTGGGACTGCCTGTGTTGCTGTGAGGGGCTGGGAAGGACACACAACCAGGCTTTACAGGCCTTCCCATTCGGGTTCTTGCTCCATGGCCCCTTGCAGCCTTTCCCTGAGCGGGAGGCAACCCAGCCCCTCACCCTCATGGAGTCCCTTTCTGGAGGAGTGGGATGTTGCCACTCTGCCTGCATGGGTACCTGGCCCTCAGTGAAGCTCCTGCCTGGCTTAGGGCTGCATCTGAACCGGCTGCCTCTGCTTACCTAGGGCAGGGGCAGCAAACTGCAGTCCTCAGCCCTTACATGGCCCTCAAGCTAGGAATATCTTTTACATTTTTATTTTTTTTAAAGATTTTTAAAAATTTCTTTATTTGACAGAGAGAGACACAGTGAGAGAGGGAACACAAGCAGGGGGAGTGGGAGAGGGAGAAGCAGGCTTCCCGCTGAGCGGGAAGCCAGATGCGGGGCTCGATCCCAGGACCCCAGGACCATGACCTGAGCCAAAGGCAGACGCTTAACGACTGTGCCACCCAGGCACCCCTGCCTTTTACATTTTTAAATGATTGAAAAAAAAAAATCAAAAGAATAGTAATTCTTGATATACAAAAATTATGAAATTCAAATTTCAGCATCTGTCAATCAAGTTTGGTGGGAACACAGCTGCAGTCATTCTTTTACATTTCGTCTAAGGCTGCTTTCACACTTCCACAGCAGAGCTGAGCAAACGGGACAGAGACCACATGCCTGCAGAGCCTAAAGTATTTACTATCCGCCCTTAACAGAAAGAGGCTGCTTCCCCTGACCTGGAGTACGTCCCCAGCACTGCCTCACACGTGTGGGCTCCACGAGTGTACACTGAATAAAGTAGTTCCCAGCGGATCTGTGTGCAGCATGGCAGCTAAGGTGGACTGCGGGGTGGGAGAGGTGGCTGGCCCAGGCAGGACTCGAAGCTTCTTTAGTATATGTGCTGCCGAAGCGAGCACTCTTGAAGCTTCTTTAAAATTCATTACATCACATCAAGGAAATGCATGGTCAAACCACAGCGGGGTACCCGAACTCACCTGCTAGAACGGTTAGCATTAAAATGACCCGTGAAAGTACCAAGTGTGGGTGAGGATGTGGAGCACTGCTAGTGGGAATGTAAATGGTAATTCACACTGGAAAATGGTTTGGCAGGTTCTTATAAAATAGTTAAACATACACTTACCATATGTCCCAGCTATTCCACTTGTAGGTTCACGCATACCTCAAAGATATTGTAGGTTTGGTTCCAGACCATAATAAAGTGAATACCGCAATAAAGCAAGTCAAATGAATTGTTTGGTTTCCCAGTGTATATAAAAGTTATGCTTGGGCGCCTGTGTGGCTCAGTGGGTTAAGCGTCTGCCTTCGGCTCAGGTCATGATCCCGGGGTCCTGGGATCGAGCCCCACATCGGGCTCCCTGCTCAGTGGGGAGTCTGCTTCTCCGTCTGCCCCTCCCCCTGCTCGTGCTCTCTCTCTCTCTCTCAAATAAATAAAATCTTAAAAAAAAAGTTATGCTTACAGGGTGGCACAGTCAGTTAAGCATCCGACTCAAGTGCATGCTCTCTCTTAAATAAATAAATAAATAAATCTTTAAAAAAAAAGTTATGCTTACACTATACTGTAGTATATTAAGTGTGCAATAGTATTATATCTAAAAAATGTATGTATCTTAATTAAAAAATCAGAGCCATCATCGGAGCTGTCAGTGAGTCAGAATCACTGATCACAGATCACCATAACAAATTTAATAATAATGAAAAAAGTTTGAATTATTCCAAGAATTACCAAAATGTGACATAGAGACACAAAGTGAGCAAATGCTGTTGGAAAACTGGTACCAACAGATCAGCTTGATGCAGGGTTGTCACAAACCTTCAATTAAAAAAAAAATTATCTATGAAGTGCAATAAAGCAAAGCACAATAAAATGAGGTACACTTGTATTCATCCAAGAGAAATAGAAACATGTCCACAAAACAACTTGTGCAAGAATGTTCACAGAAGTCTTATCATTAAAGTCCCAAACTGGAAACAGCGCAGGTGACTGTCAACAGGAAGAGGAGAAAACAAAGCGGATAATACGGAAATAATGGACTCCCACTCAACAATAGAAAGGAATAAACTGCTGATCCACACATTGATATGGGTGAATCTCACAAACATCCTGAGCCGAAAGCCAGACACAAAAGAGCACATACTGTAGGATTCCATTTATATGAAGTTCTGGAACTGGCAAAAGTACCGTGCTGTGATGGAAATCAGAACTGTGGTCTCCAGGGGCCAAGGGTGGGTGGCTTGTCTCAGGACTTTCCGGGCTGACAGAATAGGGGTATGGGCCCCATGAGTGTATTTGCCAAAATTGTTTGAACTGTATAATTAAGATCTGTACATCCTACGATATGAAAATACCTCAACAAAAATATTCTTAAAGAAATTCAGTAGGTCAGAAGTAAAAGCCAAAACGATCTTCAGTTCCAAACACGGTGCAGCCTTTTGCAAATCCAGGCCTGTAGGAAGCAGCACCAAATTCTTTCTAAGATTCATTTTGTGCAGAGGAATTCCAGCTGAAGCTTTGAGCCAACTGTAAAGACTCCATGCAAGAGGGAAGTGAAGGAAGTCTTCTTGCCGAAAACCTATTTGCTTTGCTGACAGTTTAACCTCACTGTTTGGCTTGGGTGGAGTCCTGGCCAGGCACTCCCATTGAGTAAACAAGGGGATTATTGGCTCCATGAGGAAATTGGAGGGTGGGGAGGGAAGGTCAATGTCCCTATTCTCAGAGGTTTTCAATTCTCCGGCTTTCTTTCAGCCAACCTTTCATTATTCAGTAGGCAGGTGAGAGCTCCTCCCCAGGAGCCCAGAACTTGCAGGACCCAGGGGTTCAACGGGAAGGAGCAGACCTGACTCCTCCCCAGGGAGGGGATTTCCTCTTAGCCCACAAGTTCAAGGGGTGTCCATGATGAGAATGGAAAAAGTCTAAGGGTTGTCTTTCCATTTTGATTCCCGTTGCTCTGCAGAAGCCTTTTAGTTTATGTAGTTCCACTTGTTTATTTTGCTTTTGTTGCCTTTGCTTTTGGAATCAGATCCAAAAGATCATGGCCAAGGCCGATGCCAAGGAGCTGACCACCTAGTTTTCTTCTGGGAGTTTCATAGTCTCAGGGCTTCTGTTCAAGTCTTTTACCCACTTTGAGTTAATTTTTGTGTATGGTGAAAGAAAGTGATCCACTTTCATTCTTTTGCATGTGGCTGTCCAGTTTTCCCAATACCATTTATTGAAAAGACTGTCCTTTCTCCACTGAATATTCGTCTCTTTGTCATAGATTAATTGACCATATGATTGTGGGTTTATTTCTGGGCTCTCTATCCTGTACCATTGATCTTTGTGTTTGTTTTTGTGTCAGTACCATATCATGTGGGAAATAAAGGCAAAAGAATTAAATTTCCTTCCTACTTACAGCCCACTGACAAATCCCTGAAATAGGTAGAGTGACCTTCCTCTGGGAGCTCAGCTGCCTTGATGTTGATGCTAAGGGCAAAAGGCAGTCTTAGCCTGACCCCCCCAGGATCCTTTAAGTCTACTTTAACATATAAATTCCTTTGGAAACCTCCTTTATCTCTAACTAATCCCCCCCCCCCCACCACACATGTTAGCCATCATCCTCCAAGTATATGGCCCACTGATACCATCTGAAGGGTCTCATGACTGAGGGTTTACTAAACAATAATAAATGACCTTTTCCTAACAATAGCTAGCCCCCTCAGGATCCTGGAAACCTTGTTTCCAAAATACCTTGAAGGCTTGTGCTATCCCTAACCCCCTCCCAACTTGAAAGTATATAATCAGCCACTCCTCATGACCCCAGTGCAGCCCTTTCTGCCCATGGGTCCTGTCCTTGTGCTTCAATAAAACCATCTTTCTGCAGCGAAGATGACTCAAGAATTCTTTCTTGGCCGCTGGCTCCGAACCCCACCACTTCATACTACATCACCACACTGTTTTGATTACTACAGCTTTGTAATACAGTTTGAAATCAGGGCTTTGTTCTCTTTGTTCTTCTTTCCCAAGATTGCTTTGGTTGTTTGGGATCTTTTGTGTTTCCATACGAATTAGGATTTTTTTTTTTCTGTGAGGAATTTTGATAGGCATTGCATTGAATCTGTACATTGATCTGGATAGTATGGACATTTTAACAATATTAATTCTTCTAATCCATAAACATGGAATATCTTTCCATTTATTTGTGTTTTCTTCGATTTCTTTCATCAGTGTCTTTTGGTTTTCTGTGTACAGGTCTTTCAAAAGCTTTTGCACAGCAAAGGAAATCATCAACAACACAAAAAGGCAACCTACTGAATGGGCAAAAATATTTGCAAATCATATCTGATAAGGGGTTAATATCCAAAATATATAAAGAAATCATACAACTCAATAGCAAACAAAAGACAAATAATCCAATTAAAAAATACGCAGAGGATCTGAATTGACAGTTTCCCAAAGACATATAGATGGCCAACAGACACATGAAAAGGTGCTCAATATCACTCATCATCAGGAAAATGCAAATCAAAACTACAATGAGATATCACCTCACACCTGTCAGAATGGCTATTATCAAAAAGAGAACAAATAATGAGTTTAGGAGAGAATGTGGAGAAAAAGGAACTCTTGTGCACTCTTGGTAGGAATGCAAACTGGTGCAGCCAATGTGGAAAACAGTATGGGGTTCCTCAAAAAGTTAAAAATAGAACTACCAGATAATCCAGCAATTCTACTTCTGGGTATTTACTGAATAAACAGAGACATTAGCTCAAAAAGATATATACACCCCCATATTTACTGCAGCATTATTTACAATAGGCAAGATATGGCAACAACCTAAGTGTTCATCAATGGAGGAATGGATAAAGAAGATGTGGTGTGTGTGGTGTCTGTGTCTGTGTGTATACCTTATAATGGATTACTATTCAGCCATAAAAAGAATGGACTCTTACCATTGTGACAATGTGGATGGACCTTGAGGGCATTATGCCAAGTGAAGTAAGTCAGACAGAGAAAGACCATATGATCTCACTTATATGTAGGATCTAAAAAAACAGAACAAACAAACAAAACAAATAAGCCCAAGCTCACAGATACAGAGAACAGATAGGTGGTTGTCAGAGGCAGGGGGCAGGGGGTGGGCAAAATGGAAGAGGATGGTCAAAAAATTACAAAATAATCAAGTCCTGGAGATGTCATGTACAACATGGTGACTATAGTTAATAATACTGTATTGTTTATTTGAAAGTTGCTGAGAGAATAAATCTTAAAAGTCCTCATCACAAGAAAAAAATGTTTAAGAAAAAATATTTCTAACTAAGTATGGTGACAGATCATAACTAGACTTAGTGTGGTGATCATTTTGCAATGTGTACAAATACGAAATCATTATGTTGCACACCGGAAACTCACATAATGTTACATGTCAGTTATACCCACTTAAGGGAAACCTGCTCTTTTAGGCTTTTGCCCTTTTGGAGTTCCCGTCCTCATTTTTTATTTATTTTTATTACTTACTTATTTGTTTTTTTTTTTTAGAGAGGGGGAGAGAGGGGTGTGGAGGGGCAGAGGGAAAGAGAGGGAAAGAGAGAAACCCAGATTACACACCCAGCATGGAGCCCGATGTAGGGCTCAATCTCACAACCCTGAGACCATGACCTTAGCTGAAATTACGAGTTGGATGCTCAACTGACTGAGCCACCCAGCTGCCTCTCCAGTCCTCTTTTTTTTTTTAAAGATTTAATTTATTTATTTGACAGAGAGAGACACAGCGAGAGAGGGAACACAAGCAGGGGGCGTGGGAGAGGAAGAAGCAGGCTTCCCGAGGAGCAGGGAGCCCGATGCAGGGCTCGATCCCAGGACCCTGGGATCATGACCTGAGCCGAAGGCAGATGCTTAATGACTGAGCCACCCAGGCGCCCCCCAGTCCTCATTTTTTTTTAAAGGATTTTATTTATTTATTTGACAGAGAGAGACACAGCGAGAGAGGGAACACAAGGAGGGTGAGTGGGAGAGGGAGAAGCAGGCTTCCCGCTGAGCAGAGAGCCTGATGCAGGGCTCGATCCCAGGACCCTGGGATCATGACCTGAGCCGAAGGCAGACGCTTAACAACTGACCACCCAGGCACCCCTAGGTCCTCATTTCTTAAATTGCTGTATTAAGATACAATTTATACACCATAAAGTTACCCATTTAAAAGTGCATGATTCAATGGTCTTTAGTATATCTGCAGACAAGCACACCCACCAAGATAATCTAAGTTTAGAACCTTCCTACCATCCCCCCAAAACCCTATGCCCAGACCACTCAGCATCTACTCCCGATTCTCTCCCCCTCACCCCAGCTCCGGGCAACCACCAATCTGCTTGCTGTACTATCGAGTTGCCTCTTCTGGACACTGTAGATGAACAGAATCATGTAATGTAGGATCTCTGTGTCTGGCTTCTTTCACTAACTAGCCTAATGTTTTCAAGGTTCAGCCATGATGCAGCAGATGTCAGTACTTTATTCACTTTTACTGGCAAATAATGTTCCAGTGTATGGAGAGTCCTTAAAACCTCTTCATCCCCAGCAAGCTGAAAGCCCTGGTTTACGTTCCCACTTCTCCTTGTTGCTTTAGGACAAGCCCTATAGCCCCCTGAACTTTGGCATTGTTACTTGCAAAACCATCTGATCCTTAGCTGACCTCCAGATGGATCCGGGAAACCACGAAGCTGGTTTTTTGAGCACCTCACACCTTGGAAGCTGTTTGGAGCCATCCCACTGCCCTGTGTTCCACACCATAAAACACAGCCCTGGCGCTCTTCTGACCTTGAGAGGCAGGAGGCCATATAGGGGGATGTCTGCTCTGCGCTATGTAAATCCGGAGGCAGACATGCAGATTTACAGAGCTGCACTTAAGCTCTTAAGCGGAAGCCTTTATCCACCAATCAAAACACAGAAAAGTAGGAATCAAATGTCAAAATGTCAAAATTAGATAAAGGGGCAGTTAGGTCTAGAGTTAGGTTTAATTTCTCTTGACTGTATAACTACTTTTCTAAATATCCGATCAGTACCTGCTCCATGGGCTGCCACAAAGATGCAATCACCCGTGCTTGATGCATAGAAAGCACTCCACAACAAAGGCCACCGTCATTATTTCAACTCAAAATTCAGGGACATTACATGCAAGTATGCTTACCTGGTCATGATGTTTAAGATCATTTTCAAGGCGAATCCAAAGATCTGGAGTGTGAAGAGGCCTTGCAGGTGCCTGATCCTGACCTCCTATCTGGGCAGGAATCTCTTCTTGAGCACCCTTGAGTGCTGACAGGGCAGGGATGCACACGACTACGACCTTGTCTTCTAGGACATCTTTCCTTGTTACACAGAAACCTGAAAATACCCCCTGTAACTTGTGCCCACGTGTCTGAGCTCTGGCCTCTGCAGTAACACAGGCAAGGCCAGGGTCTCACAATCCTCATAATACTGAAGATGCTGTCAGAGTACCATTCACCCTAAAGCCTCTCTTTCCAGGACTGTGCATGTGATTTGTAACAGGAAACAGATTTGGCTTTCATTCCTGCTCCTGGCTCACAGCTCCCCAAACCCTTGGGATTTCCTAAGCATTAAGAGCAATGGGAGCATCTTTTGTTTTAATACTTGGGTCTTTTGTCCCAGGTTCCGTTCAACCACAGCTCATTCAACCACATCTGAATTTACGTTAATGAGGTGATTTATGGAGAGCCCCTAGGTGACCAAAGGGTGGGGGACAGTTGCCAAGGGGAACCGACTGTGTAATCAGAAGGTTGGAACTTTTAGGGGCGCCTGGGTGGCTCAGTCGAGTGTCCGACTCTTGGTTTCACCTCAGGTCACGATCTCATGGGTTGTGAGATCAAGTCCCGTGTCAGGCTCCACGCTCAGTGGGGAGTCTGCTTGAAGATTCTCTCCCTCTGCCTCCCCCCACCACCTCTGCACTCTCTAAAATAAATAAATAAATCTTTAAAAAAAAAAAGAAGCAGGTTGGAACTCTCAGCCTCCCCTAACCCTGACCTCTGGGAGGGGAGAGGGGCTGGAGATTGACCTAATCACCAACAGTCAATGACTTAATCAAGCCCACATAATAAAGCCTCTATAAAAATCCCAAGTAGGGGTTTTGAGAGCTTCTGGGTTTTGTTCTAAGATTTTATTTTTAAGTAATCTCTACACGCAATGTGGGGCTGGAATTTACAACCCCGAGATTAAGAGTCACATGCTCTACCAGCAGGGCAGGGCCAGCCAGGTGCCCTGATTCTGGTTTAGTTAACACATGGAGGTGCTAGGAGGGTGGCATGCCCAGAGAGGACATGGAAACTCCAGACTCCTTCTTCCATATCCTGTCCTATGTGTCTCTTCCATCTAACTGTTCATTTGTATCCTCTGCAATAAATCAACAATAGTAAGTAAATTTTTCTTTTGAATTCTGTGAGCCTCTTCAGCAATTAGCAGATCTGAGAAGGGGGTCATGGAAACCACTGATGTAGAGCCAGCTGGTCAGAAGCACAGGTGATAAGCTGGATTTGTGCCTGGTGCCTGAAGTGGGGGTGGGGGCACATGTGTGGTCTGCGCTAACTGCAGGCAGACAGTGTCAGGCCACCCAATTGGTGTCACAGCGTTGCTGGACCTGGGGTAGACCCTGCATGTCTAGTGTCAGAGGGAGGTAACGAGAGCAGAGGGCTGAGTGGGTAGCAGGGGAGGAGGAGGTTTTTCCTCCGTAAGCATGACCTGACTGCCCCCGCTTCAATCATTCCTCACATCTCGTGCTCCCCAAATAAGTCATGAAAACAGCTTTACTACGCTGCACGTGCCATGTGGCTTCCCTGGGAGACTTCCCGACACTATGATTCTGCACACTTCTGGAAGAGCCCTTCCGAAACTGCCTCAGCGCTTTAGAGCCAGCCTTGATTTTATCCAAAAATGGTATTAAACCAGTTTGAATATCATATTTGCCTTCCAGTAACTCTGAAATGGTTCTAAAAATCAAATCCATCTTGAAATAATAATTTGCTGTGCCTGAGGATATTCATAAGCATGTACTGGGAGTTCTTAAAGTAATTAAAAAAAAAACCCCAACAACACTGTTTTGTTAACTTTTAGAACTATCTCAGTGGAGAAGCCTTTCTAATGATGATCATGATAAAGTTGTATAAAAATGTAAATTAAATACATAAAAATAGTAAAATTGTGCATTGAAAACACCATAAAGTCAAAAAGTAATAATAAAATGGGGAAAAATTTGCAACACTTTCTATCACAATGGCTAATTTCCTTAAGTATAAAAAACTCCTAAAATCAGGAAGAGAATGACCACAGTCTCTCAGAAAAATTGGTATGGGACATGGACAGGCGTTTCATTGAAAAGGAAATGCTCTTGGACATACATACAAGATGAATTAGATCGGTGCACAGTAAAATTACCAGTTATTTTTTACCTGCCAGTAAGGCAGAGCAAACAGGGTGGTCTGTAGCTTTGTTGGTGAGGAGGGCTCAGGGAAGCTGGCATGGGAAGCTGCCTGTGGAGTTGAAGGGAAAACTGACAACATGGTCACAATTTAAAATGCTCCAGCCCTTGGATCTGGCAACATCAGGAGGGCTCATGCACAGGGATGTGGGACTGGAAACCACCTGATGCCATGGGGTCCTGTCATCCAGATGCGGGACTGCCACCAGCCACTGCAAGACGGAGGCTGCTCAGTGCGCGCCGACAGTGTAGCCGTTCTGAGAACAGGAAGGTGCAGGACATGTGGGCAGGAGGCAGTGTGTGTGGTGTGCCAGGAAGATCTGAGCACATAGATGCACACGTCTTCGCCAGAGGTGGCGAAATTCTTACCGTATCCATTCTTACCGTATCCCTAGTTTGCATCTTTTACATGTTCGGATGTGCATATGTAGCTACTTTTTTAAAAAACAAGAACCTAATTTATAATCACAAAAGACAGAGCAAAATGACTTGCATACTTTGCTGGGCCTAAAAATATTCCATGACTTATTTGGTGATCTTTTGGGAAACTTCCAGTTGTTTCCATTTTTTCAGATGTGAGATCACTAACCTATAAATGGACCAAATCAATTTTCACTTTTACCTTCATACATATTTGATTCCTGGACTCTGGACTTCTTTAAATATTTAAAACTGTTAGATACTATGGAAGGAAAAGGCTGAGGAGACCCAGGCAGGGGTGATGAGCTGCTGGATTTTCCTGCCCTTGTCAAGCAAAGGTTTCCTAGCTGCAGCCCAAAGGTGGTTTTTTATTTAGGGGAAGCAGCTCTCCTGCTTTGTCTTTTTCTGCTCATCTCACATGTACACCTCCAGACCTCTGCCCCAGGGTTTAAGTTTTGGGGAAACCACTGGGCAGAGGGTGGTTAGTCTCATCTTGTCAGTGGTTTTTGCCCGGGGTGGGGGGGTGTTTCCCTCCAGCCTTCTGGAATTGGGGCAGTGATGATCAGACCACCGGATTAGGACCCTCCGAAAAGGGGAGAAATGCTCCCCTGTCATGTCCTGTGGGCACAGCACTTCCCCAACATCAAAGGAGGTTTTACGCTTGGACCCTCCCTGCCTCCACCTGTGGGGATGAAGGGCTCTTGGAGGTGAGGAGTGAAACCAACCTCCTGCAGTATTCTGCAGAGCCCTTTTCCCCCAACAAGCCTCCACTCGTGGGCTCATTTGGCAGTCATGTCCATCGTGGTCCTGCTGTGGCCCTGGGCGATCAAGAGGCCAGGCCCTGTGCTCCTGCCCAGTCTTTCTCTGGTGTGCGACCCCTTTCTAGCTGTCCCAGATTAAAGCCAGGTCGTCACCGAACACACCATGCTGCATATGCTGCGGGTCAGTCCCAGGGAGGATGGGAGCTCCACTGGGAAGGCGAGCGGCTCCCCTGGAACAGCCTGGGCCTCCACAGAGCCTGCCACCACGGGGACACAGGAGGGCCTGAGGGTGGCCACCATGTGTCCTTCTGTGGTTGTCTCCTCAAAAGGCGCACTGAGAAGACCTAATGTGCCACCTGTCACCCAGCCTGGGCAGTTCTTTGTTCCCACTACAGTAAACAGGGACCTCAGGGGCTTTCCCGCCAGTGCTGAGGTGGATGAACATTGCTGACACTCACTGAGAGGAGTCACCAGACCAGAAACCCTTGTAAACTCTTTATTTTGAGTGGAACACATGATGTTTAGCTTATTCCATGTACCATACATTTACTGCAGGAACGACTGTGACCCTGAGGCCCAGGTCTCACAGAGCTCACACCCCAATGTAGGAGTGTGGGCCAGTGTCCGGTGGAGCCCCCAGGGGATGGGCAATGGCCCCGCACCCCAGCAAAGCCAGAAGGCGGTCCCAGGGACTGCAGCCTGCCTGACCCACAGTGAGGTGGTGTGCGTCTTCAATACTGCTCAGTTGCAAATGGCTCATGGTAGCGATACATCCACTGGGGCTCAGAACACAGTTGCTACACGAACACTCAGCAACACACGACGGAGACATCACACACAGCACAGCCATAAATACTGTAAGCAGTTCACGCTCACATTTGGACCTCCTCTGTAGGGCTGGGGCACACGAGAGGTATTTCCCCCAGCCCCTCTTCCTATTCACAGGGCCAACTCTGACAGTTAGCTCCAAGCCGTCCAAGAACCTGAAAAAACAGACCTCTGGATGACCTCACACATCCAGATCCAAGGAGGAGGCAAACACATTCAAGTCTGCCAGACCCCCTGTCCCAGAGGGCATGGTGGTTGCCACTTGGCCCACCCTGAGAGTAGCCAGGACAGCCTGTACAACCTCCCCACTGAGTCTCTGCGGAGAAGGTGAAGGTCTGCCCTGGGGATGGGAGGAGACCAGACAGGGGCAGGGAGATAAAACAAGACTCCTATCACAGAAACACGTTATAACCACTCCAACCCTGCAGACAGGGACAGGTGGGGGACGGCATGGCTGCATCACCCTGGCCTTGGCATGTGCCCTTTGCCTGTCTGGTTCACTGTCCACCTGGAGCCAAGGCAGAAGGCGCTGGGCCTGGGTCACATTGCAGCCCTCTGCCTGTCCAGAGGCAGGTCTGCAAGGCCAAGGGGAGAGGGGTGGCAGCCTGAGCAGTGGCTTCCTCCCAACATGTCAAGGGGTTCCACAAAGGTCTATTCTCACGAAGGTCTGTTCTCATGGAGGTGGAGCCGCTTCTGTGAGGATGGCTGGGAGAGGCTTGGCCGCTACAAGGCTGGACTCTTCTGTCTACTCAGGGAGTCGATGTAATGAAAGACGGCCCCCAGAGCCCAGCTGGTCTCAACATTGTTGATTTTCCGAGTCAGCTTGAAACACAAAGGGAGGGGCAGAGTGGGCATGGTTGGGAGACTGGAAGCAGTGCCCCCAGCCCTTCAGGCCATAAAGGGCACAAGGGGCACCCTAGAGACAGTCCGTACCTTCAGCACTTTGTTCTCTGGGAAGCCAAACTCTTGGAGCAGCAGGCTGATGTAGGTGAGGTCCATGCACAGAAAGGGGTTGCCCTGCGGCCGGGTCTCCGCCGTCCGGCACACTGGGGTGAGAGAGCCCTTTCCCAATCAGATTCCAGGTGGTTCACTCCCAGGTGGGGGGAGGGGGGGCTGGGGGGGGGGGGCTTGGGCAGACTGGCTCTGCCCACTCCAGGTGCCCACCCTATATTAGGCTCTGTGCTGGCCCCAGGTCCTCATTGGTTCTCACTGGTTTAGACAAGACTACAGCCCAGAGCAGGAAGGTGATTCACCAAGAGTACACCAAAAGGTAGGGTCTCAAGGCCAACCAGCCTCCACTGGGCCTGGCCTCCAAGACCAAGAAGGACTTGTATGTTTTGGTTTGGTGTCATGAGCCGAAGACCACAGTCTCACAGGGCAGAGCTCTGCACCCATGACTCTGGACACCTCTCCCAGGTGTGAATCTGGGCTTTCTGGGGAATGTAAATACCGACAAAGCTGTCTCAGAACATTCTACTATTCTTGAGGCAGATGAACAAACACACCAACAGTCTTCCCAAAATTCTGTTCAGAACCTTTTCCTGTTGAAGAGTCGTGGACACCAGGTATCCATGGGATAAACCCATAAGTGACAAGAAAGCTTAAAAAAAAATCCACTTGGGGGGAGGGAGGGGGAAAGGACTTTCTATAGAGAAACATACGAAGTTTAACTCTTTTGATCTGTAATTGGGAACAGCAACCGAAGAGCAGAATATTTACAGCCAGCCTTCATTTCATTCCCAATCCGGCTGGATTGTGATGGACAAAGGAGAGGAAGAGGGTCAGCCACCTGCAAATTCAAGGGGAAGAGCTCCTCACCCCCCACACGCTGGGTCTGCTGTGACCATTGTGAATTTGCTGGGACACTTTCAGGGGAAATCCCTGTGACGATCACCTGAGCTACAGTGAAGAAGTGTCAGAAGATGTGAAATCCAGAGAGCCCATTCCTAACACCCTAGGACTAGAAATATGCACTTTCAGAGTTGGGGACACTGAGGCTCCCCTCTCCCTCCCCCTGCTGCGGTCACACAGGACATGATGGACCTGTGGCCTGGGCCCAGCAGTGACCCCGAGTACCCTCCCATACCTCTGAACACTCGTCCGGCTGGCTGAATCAGGAACCAAACCTGGAAGCTCCCAGTCCTGCCTCACAAGTACTAAGCTGCATCTACCACACGGTGGGGCAGGGTCCCTGCCTCCCACCCTGGCCCTTCTCACCCGGCAGGTCAACCACTACTCACCATACTTGGCCGCGATATCAAAGTCTCCGACGACAAGGCTGCCTCCCTTTTCCACATCTGTGGGACAAGACCAAGCACCTGGTCTGCACCAGCATCCCTGGAGCAGCGATGCCACCAAGGCCCTGAGGCTGGCACCCGTGAGGATGACATGGGGCAATGTGTCCAGACTGGCTGCAAGCCTGGGTGTAAGCAGGGCAGCGGCCCCACATGCACTGGTCATGTGTCTGAGGTGATGTGGCGGGGCGTGGGCAAGTGTTCCATGCAGGACCACATGGGGATGATTAGCAGTTATGGGTCTTCGAGGGTCCCTCACAGGAAAGTCACCAGGAGCCCTGGGCCCCATAGACTGAGCAATCTCTTCATTTTAAGTTAAAAAAACAAAAGCAAAGATCTGGACATGTTTCCTCGAGCTATGGCCCTGAGTTCAGCAATGGTATTCTGGTATAAATTTTCTGAATGTGGAAAAAAAAATTCTTTAAAAAACGCCAAGAAGTGGTTTGTTGGGTCTCAGATCAAATGGGCAGAGCCCTTACATAAGGGCTCCTCAGAAGAGAGTGGCCCTAGGCGTCTGTGACATTCCCAGGGAAGGAGGCATGAAAGCTGTGTTCCCCAACTCTCAAGAATGGCAACTGTTTCTTCAATGCACCCCAAAACCTCTACATTTGATAGAGCTGTCCCACACATTTATGTTTCATTATGAGGCAGCTGCTCAGTGAGCAGACTTTTCCTCGACTTTGGGCATTTGCTGAGTCAGCAAATGTCACCATTGAAGATGGATTCCATTTCTGAAAACAGACCCAAGAGCTCTTTCAGAGCCATGTGTAACCACAAAAGGGAGTTGGAAGAGCTTTCTGAACAGCCCAGCATCTCCTGAGGTCACTCTGGGACGATGTCGGTTAAAGCCAGGGTGAGGGGACCCAAATTGACGAGGTGATACTGGGGGGGGGTCCCTTTGAGATAGCCTGAAAGGGTGGAGCCCCCAGCACACTGCCAGGCAGGGCTTGCATGTAGTAGACCCTGAGCACTGTGATGTCCATAGCTGGTAGTACAGATCAACAAACCCTTGTTCCAGCTATGGGAAGCCCGCAGGGGCCCTCAGGCCTAGCAGGCCAAGTAACTATGGGGCCAGCTACTGGGAGGTACCCCAGGGACCTTGCTCTGTGCCAGAGAGACCTGGGCCCAAGCAAGGGGTGAAGAGGTCACCTTCCACCTGGACTACCCACCCCTGGCTGGATGTGTTGCACACTGGGCCCGGGCAGCAGGTGGCTCAGTGAGCCTTGAGTTACCATAGTGCTCATAAGCTCCTGAGGGTGGTCTGTGGAGTGCACTGACCCCTTCCCATGCCAGCCTGGGTGCCATATGGGGAAAGATGGCCACGTGACCATGTCACAAAGGGCTCCCTCAGCCAGAGACCTGGGGCCAGACAGGAATGACTAAGGGTCAGTTACACAGGTGAGTCAGTTCTGCCTTAGAGCAGAACAATTTGACAGCAAGTAACTGTTCCTGCACTGACAATGTAACTTTACTAAGTGGCTCAAAGACCTGATTTATTTATAAAAAGGAGGCTTACTACTTCCTATATAGATGACAAGCACCTGCCCTCCTGTCTACTTCTGTTACTCTGAGAGTGACTGACAACATGATTACTCTCTGCTGTGGGCCCTCTGCCCAGAGAATCTACACCTCGGCCCCACCCTTACCTATGAGGCCAACATTTGCTGCAAGGTCGTAATAGTAGGAAAAAGCATAAAAATCCACATCCTTCACTTCTTCCGTTCTGTGCACTTTGTTTCGAAGGATTTCTGATACTCTGCTGGCACACAGCTCGTGGAGGTTCACTGCTGGGGCAAAAGAAAAGCACAAACACAATGGTTAGGGGACTCAGCACCTGGGCCACACAGCCCCTGGGGCCCTTCCCAGTGACTTGAGACCTTGACCTGGAAGGTGAGGCAGGACAAGAAACCTGCACAGCACTTACCCGGGTCTGGGTGCTCATCAACACCACACATGCCAACAGCAACTTTTCAGGAGCCATGGCACTGCAGGCCCAGGTCAAGGGAGAGAAACCCAAAGTGTGAAGGTGGCTAGAGATGGCATGGCCCTCAACCCTGGATGACAACAGCCTTCAGCTGATGTAGCCCAGTGGGTTCAGCTTCACACTGTTTACTCTGTTTACTCTCCGCTGGCCCTTGTGGAGCTCAAAACATATAGGGCCTTACTCTGTCCCATCAGCCACTTTGGAGGTGGGGCCTGCAACCTCCTTATGTCACAGATGAGGAAACAGAGGCCTAACAGACAGCTTGTCAAGCTCACACAGCTAAGACCATTAAACCCTTGCTTGGAAGAATGACAAAAGAGAGCTCCAGAGGTAAACAGATGTCGATATCCTACCACCCACCCCTAGACTCAGCTTCCCATCTCCACCAGCAGACCTGCCCACGGCCTCAAAGCAGCTCCAGCCAGCTCTCCCTGTGCCCTTGCCTGTTGGACCTTATTTCTCTCCACTCTCCCTTATCAGGACAGCCAGGCAACCTCCTCCTAGTTCCTTAAACACAGCAGCCACTCCAGGGCCTTTGCACATGCTGCTCCTCCAGCCTGGAGAAGTGCTGCTTTCGATCCATGTGGCTCATTCCCCATCTCTTCATGGCTTGGCTCAAATACCACCCCATGTAGCCTTCCCTGGCCATCTATTTAAAACTGCAATCTTCCCCTCAGCCCTCCTCCTTCTGTTTTTTCCTTCAAGTTACTTTCTCATGTGTTTTAACAACTCCTCACACTGAAGTGTCAGCCATAAGTCAGTGGCTGCTGCAGAGCCTGACATGTATCATCAAGTGCATGAGTGGCTGGCTGAGTCAACAGTGACCTTCATGGTCAACAGATAATAAGAAACCAATATTTGGTCTTTGTTCCTGGTTCTGGACACAGCTTTCAAAACCCCTGGAATTTCCTGAGTGATGGGGATGAGATGAGCATCTTCCATTATTCACGATAAGCCCCCTTTTCAAGTATACCTCAGTTTATGTGAATGAGTGGACTCTTATCGGTAGGTCCCCAGTGGCTTCAGGATGGATGCTAGTTGTCAGAGGAGCCAACCATGTGATAGACGGTTGGAACTTTCAGCCCCACTCTCCAACCTCCAGGGAGGGTAGGGGGTTGGGGATTGAGTTCAACCAGCAGCCAAAGATTTAATTAATTAACGTCTGTGTAGTGAAGCTTCCCAGAGCCCTAAATGATGGATTCAATGAGCCTCCTGGGTAGTGAACACATGGAGGGCCTGGGAAGTGGAGATCTTAGAGAGCGTGTGGAGGCTCCGCACCCCTTCCCCAACACATTGCTCTCTGCATCTCTTCCATTTGGCTGTTCCAGAGTTGTATCTTTTATAATAAAATAGTGATAGTAAATAAAGTGCCTTCCTGAGTTCTGAAAGCTATTCGGGCAAATTATTTAGGGGAGGGGGCTTGTGGGAACCCCCAGTTGGTAGTCAGCTGGTCAGAAATACAGGAGGCCTAGGACTTGCTATTGCATCTGAAGTGGAGGGTGGGTGGGGGGAGTCTTGTGGGACTGAGTCCTTAACCTCTGTGGTCTGCATTAACTCCAGAGACAGTCTGAATAGAATTATTCATGGATGGAGAATTGGCTGGTGTGGGGAAATTGGCTGGCGTGCCTTTGGTGCCAGAAATATGAGTAGAAATAGCTCTGTCACCAAAGGCAAACTTCTTGCCCATGTGTCCAGCGTGGAAACAGTATTTCAATGTTTCTATTAGCACAAACTAAAGGAGCGCAGGGCAACAAAGACCACCCATGTGGGGCGAGAGGGGCCAGGCTGGTGGGACAGCACACCCACTGTCACAGGCCGGGGGCTACACAGCCCAGAGCAGCCTCTCCTGTGCTCACCATGCAGCCTAAGGTGATGCGCGACTCCACTGCAGAAGAAGCTGTTTTTCCCTCAATTCAGAGATGTGCTCACATTGCCCCTGGGCCAACAGCCCCAGCTTAGCCATTTGTCTTGGAGTGGAAGAATGCTCAGGTCCTTCCTCACTGGAGGCTTGTTAGGAAATGCAGTCTTTTGGAAGAAAGCATGTGGCAACACACAAGGGAGCCTTGTGCAGAGAGAGCCTGTACCAGCCGTTCCCAGTGTGTTCTGGCAAGGGCCCCCTGCAGCCCTGACGGTTCACAGAGCTACTTCCATTTCCTGGACAAGTAAGGGCTTGTCTGTGAATGAGGTCTGGCAACAGCCTCCCTGCTTCTCAGAGGTATTTGGAAGGTATGGGAGAGAGAGGGCAGGCTGCCATTCTTAACCCTTACACACCACTTACAAATGAGAACTCCACCGTACCTGCCTTCTGTCCTGAAATTCTGTATGTTACTTCAGCATGTTCCCACTCTCCTGTGAAACCTGGAGACAAACAAGGGCTGACCAACTCTTTTCCATCCTCAGCTGAAATAAACAGATAAAGAAAGGCACATTACCACAGGAAGACTGGGATGTGGATTCTGCTGAGGGGAGGCCTGTATGCTAGTGAAGGGGAGGTTTTTACTTCTCCCTTAACTACCTAAAAGAATTAAGTAGGGGGTCTGGCCCAGAAAGAGAGGTATTACCAGAGATAAGTTTTTATCTAAATGACCACTGTATGGAAGGGCAAACATCTAATGACCAAACATCTGTTCTTTTGTCCTGTGAATCACCCTCCTCCCCTTTATTTATTTGACAAAGAGAGACACAGCGACAGAGGGAACACAAGTGAGGGAGAGGGAGAAAGAGGCTTCCTGCTGAGCAGGGAGCCCGATGCGGGGCTCGATCCCAGGACCCCCGGATCATGACCTGAGCTGAAGGCAGATGCTTAACGACTGACCACCCAGGCGCCCCCACCCTTCTCCCCTTTAAAGCCCCCAGGCCCCTTAGCTCAAGATGACACATAGCCTCAATTGCCCAACTTGTCCTTGGGTGTCATTTTCTTCCCATACATATGTAAACTTGCTTTTCTGTTAATCTGCCTTATGTCAATTTAATAGACTAAAGAATCTAGAAGGTCAGGAGAAAAACCTTTCCTCCCCAGTGGTTGGTGAGCCAGCCGGGAGAAAGTTCACCGGCTGCACACTGTGTGTTCCGGGGCTGCGGCAGCTGTGAGAGCCTGGGACGTCTGACAGGTGCGGCAGAACTAAGAATTCTTACCCCATCACGCTCCTGGATCCCCGCCTGCAGGGTCCAGTGGAAGCAAGTGGTGAGAAGCTTCCCCCCCCAGCCCCACCCTTCCAAATTTAGATTAGCTGGAGAAAATATTTGTGGAACCAGTTCCTTGGGTATAGTGACTGGTAAAGATTTATTATGAGTACTCTTGACTTTTTTATTCATGCATTTCACCCCAGAGATGTCACTGCCTTTTATGTTTCTTGTCTGTTGTGTCATTTGTCGTAAGAATGAAAACCACAGGGTAGAATGCAGGCCTAGGCCCTAAAAGCCTGCTGTTCAAGCTGGACTCACAGACTGGTGAGTTCACAGTTCTCACCAGGCCAGTGTCTGTTTAGACAAATGTTGCTTCGGGTCAATGTGCACATGAGGTGAAGGCAATTACTAGGGGACATCTTGGAAGCCAAAGCCGCAAAACTGGTGGGCATGGGTTGAGAACTTAAAAGCTTTTAAGCACTCCCTACCTAACCCAAAGACTCCTGTGTTGGGATGAGTTAGTCACACTACAGGCCAGGCTGACATTAGGTCACCCGTCAAACTCAAGAAAATTTCCATACAAGGAACTCTGTAAAACCACCTCGCAATCTCCAACCCAGCAGCACATCCCTCTTCGGTACAGTTTGGCTCTGAGACACCAAAGGCTCAGCCAAGCTGTTAATGTGCCTAGGAGGGGTTTTCCTTTTGTCCTGTTCATGTCTTGAGAGGTTGTCTTTATGACCAGTGAGAATGTTCTCTCTGCACATATCACATGCACCTCGGTAGCCTGGGGTTCTGAGACTTTAAGTCACAAGCAGCACTTTCTGTCCGACTGTGCCAGCTTTCAGGAGAGTTTGTTACAGGGGTCCTGGTCCATAAGGTTTCTGTCATCTCACCTTCACTGTTCTGTTAGTGCTGGAAAAGTCCCATTCTAGTAGTGCCTGCCTGGTGTCACAGATCCGCAGGTCTGTGACTAGAGGTGCCTCATGTTCTCACAGGAAACCGGAGACAGTGTTTTCACTACACCATTCTTATTGCCCATAGCAACAGGGCTTTACTGTCTTAGACTATTTCTGGGAGTAAACTTTCTGGATCTTATAAGGGCTACATCTTTTGCACCCTCTTTTGGGACACCTCTTGTATTCATGGTTAAGCCATAAAAAGGCTTATTAAGGTTTGTGTCATACTGAGATTAATATAAGATCCTGCTCACCAATGGCCTGACAATGGATCTTTTGAATTGACAATATTTGAGAGCTCTCCTCCTAAATAATTGTCTTATTGATACCTATGGAAAAGCCAAGTTAAAAAAAATAGACACAAAGAGATGTAACAGCTAAGCTTTAGGGACTCCCTTAATAAGATGGGGGGGGGAAGATAAATTAGACTTAGAACAAAAATTAAAGTCCCCATCCAACATAAATTTTCCTCATTAAAATCTGGCCCTGTCTCCTCAGCAAATTCTAACTCTGACTCCTCCACCTTCCCCAGAAAATCCCTTAAACACCCAGCTGCTTATTTTAGCTTCCCTTTTCCTTAAGATTTACAGAGAGCATTCTGGCCTGATCTCTAAGCCCAGGGTGTACCGGTTACTCATGTAAATACGAAAAGCCAGAGAGAATTTAACAGAAGCACCCAAGGTAGATAATAAGGTTTATACAGAAGGCTCGTTTTGCAGGGCTCTATAATCAGGCTCTGCCAGCTTCAGGCCTTCCTGTGCAATGTCCTTCGCAGCTATATCCTAGGCCCCCACCCAAATAATTCATGTCCCCTAGACAACAGCATATTTTTAAAATTATAAAGCCCTTAAAATAGACTTTTAGAGGATCCTACCAAATTAAAGTTTAAGTTGAATTAAACAGATTGATGTCCATCACAACCCCACTCATAGGGACTTTGTTTGGCTGCTAAGGGGTGTTCTTCCCACCCATGATTATGATTATATTGTAGTTATCAGACAAGCCAGATGGCCCCTGGAACCAATACTCCCCCCCACCAGGAAACAGATGACTAGCATTTCTCCTAGGCCTTCCTACAAATGATCAGCTGAAGGCTCATGTTAGGGGCTGACAGAGAGGCTTTTCTTCCTAAGGTAAAGGTTTAAGGTTGAAATGTGCACTCAGAAAGGAGGCCTTTGTTAAAATGCTTTATGTAGACTTTACAAAGGCATACTCCATTAATCCCGGAAAACACCTGCTGTTTGTCCCGACCGAAAAATGACAAGATATTTAAGAGTTTTTTAAATAGCTCTGTGGTTGGAGACTGGCCAGCCTGGAAGCTGATATTCAGAGCCTGATAGGATTTTTTAGGTCTCTTCCCCTAAGCTAAAATGAAACTATGTACCCAGAGGGAAAGAAAAACCTTCTGAAGCCTCTGTAAAAGGATTTACTAAAACATTCCAAAGCTCCCGGATATAAAAAACATATTGAAGATAATGTGGTTGGATGGGTGGATCAAACTATGATGACATTTAGGTTGCAACCCTATTCTTTTAAGGAATTGAGAGCAACTGTGCTCATCTTACAAAATCTTTGCAAAACTAAAAATGCAGCTCTAGAAGCAGCTCAGAGTTCACCTGTTCCAATCCCCTCTCCCCAGTTTATCTTAAAAGACCTGTAATGGGCATTTTTCCTTGTGATTTAAAAGTTAAAGTACAAAATTCAAAATTCAGGGAGGTAATTCTTATCAGAAGAAAAACAAAAGAGGGAATTGTCACTTGGAACTTGGGCTCACAGGAAATTTTAAGGGTATGGAAGCTGTAAGGTCTCAGTTTGCATCTGTCTGTATGTTTATGTATTCTATATATATAAGAAGTTGGGTATAATCTTCTATGTCAACAAAATTAATTTGTAAGAAAGCTCTACTTAATTGATTTAAAGAAATTAAGTGCTCATATAAATTGAATTCTCAGGAATATAATAGAAACTAGGGACCCCTGGCAGGCGCAGTTGGTGGAGCCTGTGACTTTTGATCTTGGGGTCGTGGGTTCGAGTCCTACACTGGGCATAGAGTTTACTTAAAAAAAAAAATTATGAAAGAAAATCTTTTAAAAAAAGAAAACTAACCCAAATGTTTTTCAAGTTCATGTGATTTAGTATTAACTTTTAGTAAATAAAAACTAGTCTAAGTTTGTTGATTAAGATAGGCATGTCCTCAGAAGTTATCAGTACGAAATATAATACTTTTATTCTACCTTGGTTTACTAAAGGTCATGCTATCTCTTACAAAAATCTGTCCGCAAGAAATATAGCTTGGGATGATGGCTGACTTTGTCTAGTGTCTCATGAAGCAGTTTAAACACAGTTGTTAACTTGTTAAGTTACTTGTTAAGAACAAGAAAATTAAATAGGTATAAGTAGTATAAAAGGTTTTTAGGTGAACTTTTTAGCAATAAACTATGTTTTATGGTATGTGTACTTAAAAATGGTTTTCCCAAATCTTTCAGGTAAGCTGAAGCTTTAAACTTTTGCTAAATGATGAATTAAGTTAAATTCACTGAATATCCAGACCATTTCTAAATAAGATAAAACACCGAACATAGTTTTATATACTTTTAACTGCTGAACAAAGATTTAGACACTATTACTTCCTTTTACAGAAGAACTAAAAGGCATTTGGGTCATGAGTAAGCATATGTCTCTAGAAATTATTAAATGCATTTATAAGTTTGCCATTTTAAACAATGCTGGTGTGACACAGTTCACTACTGCTTATTTCTTAGTCAAGGGTTGTAAGGGTTAATTCTAATTAATATATGTAACTAAAATTACTAGAAATAAAATAAGAGAAACAACTCTGTATGCAAGGAAAGTAAGATGTGTTTTCAGTAAGAAGAAGTATGAGGTATGAAGAGGCATTTTTGTTAAGGGAAAATAAGGGAAAGTAAATTTGTCCCAAGTAAAACTGGTTATTTCCAGATGGGAAAGAGGAAAATAAAGACAGATTAAATGGAAAGCTAGAAAGACAGAGAAAACGTTACCTTGTGTGGTTAAGTTGGCTAAAACTGAATGAATTTATTTTAATGGTTGTAAAACGAAGCTTTAAAATCAGGAGTGTACTTTTACGAAACCAAAATTCAATGTTCTTTCACCTGAAAGGACAGTTTTCTGGGACTACTGGCCTGCTCCTGATAAGACTGTGAAAGGCTTTTTGTCACCTTCTAAGTAACCAGTCTTCAAAAAGCAGATTATGTTTTATCAAAATAATTTTCCATGTTTTATCAGGTCTTTGATCAGTTTTGCTCACAACTATGTAACATTCTGTATTTGCCCTTAAAATCCTTTGTCACTTTGGTTGAACAGGTAAGTAATGCTTCGTTATGATCTGTGATCCTATTTAGTCAAGTGTTCAAATCTTGTGATATTTTTGACAAATTTCCAACATCATATTCTAAATGAAGTCTTTTATGGCCTTAAACTCAGTTTGAGATTTTTAAGAGGGCCCCTAGAACATCTCAAAAAATATGTGCTCTCTCTTTACAAAAAGAGATGAGTTTATCTGATATGTTAAATTACCTGGTAGGCATGTCAAATAAGTGATGATAAGCCTTCTTAGGTTATACTATATAGGTAAATCTTACTAACATAAGTATTATAAAAATTGTATGAAATTCCTAAAATTCTGATACACCCTGGTATAATGTTATCAGTCATAATTCTAGCTATTACCTTAAAATATTGCATACCACAGAAATAACCAGACTTGTCAATTCTGCTACAATGAACTCTCATCAGATCTTTAACAATGGGCATCTTAAGTCTTTTGTCACTTACAGTTACTGTATCACTCTAATGCTTTGTAAAGTGTTCTTGCAAAAGCAATTCCCCTCAAGGAGATTCAAGAAAAGGACTTTTGACAAGTGGACTTGTCAAAAACTTGTCAGAAACCTCCAGGTTTCTGATAACCTTAAAGACCATAAAACTGGGCTGGGTAAGATCTTCCAGAACTAAAGGGAAAACTGGGTTTAAGGGGAACAACTATTAATTATATGGAACTGAATAAACAGAGGAGGATTATAATGTTTATGAGTTTTTGTTTGAAACACTGCCTATTGTTTTATGTTTCATTTTTCCAGATTTAAGGAAACCTTTTACTCTTTTCTCCTAAGCTACCAACAATTTGGTAAGATATACCTTTGTGAACAAATATGAAACAATTACTTTTTCTACCTTATCGTTCCACAATTTGGCAACAGAATATTCTTATTTTCATGGCAATATAGTTTTGTGCATCTCTTCTCCTTGTGTCTCCAGGACACAACCACAAACACTGGTTACATTACCAAGGCTTTGACTGGAATGTCCTATTTGAGAAGGATGTGTGTAAATTCAGATATAGCCAGACAGCTTTATGGAACTAAGGGTGACCACTCAGAAAGATCATCAAAGACATTGAAACTGCAACAGGAAAACCTATCAGTTTGCCGCTGCCTGCCCTCACTCTGTCTGAAGGTGCTTCAAGCCCAACATCTAGAAATCTTGTCAGCTGGCTTGCCTTCAGAATGCAGAAGCTGGGATTATAATCTGTTCCAATCATTAACCACTATTTTTTATTTCCACAGAAATGCCTTTTATTAATCACCTGATTTCTTGCACCACAGGCCTAACTTTGGGAGCCCGCCTGCATCACTGCCTCCTGAAATGAGACACAACTGTCTAACTGAACCCATTTTTTATCAGCACTAAGAGCCTGGTTCAGTGAGATGGAGCAATCTAGCAGCTTCACTTCTGGACTGTGAAACTTCCTAGGGAAGTTTCAAAGATAGGACTGAGAGGGAGTAAAATACATGACCCCAAAATATGCCACTTTGGCATGTGGACTATTTTGAGCTAAAGACAATCTAGACCCAGCAGATTCAGGAAAAACTTTTACCTTTCTCTTAACTATCTAAAAGAATTTAGATAGGGGGTCTGGCCCAGAAAGAGAGCTGTTAACAGAGATAAGTTTTTAAGAATGACTTCTGTATGCAAGGGCAAACATCTAATGACCAAACATCTGCTCTTCTTACTATCCTGTGAATCACCCTCCTCCCCTTTAAAGCCCCAGTCCCCTATCCTATTCCTTAGTTCCGGATGGCACATAAGCCTCAACTGCCTGACCTGTCCTTGGGTCTCATATTCTTATGGGGCTCCTGTACATACATAATTAAATTTGTTTTTCTCCTATTAATCTGTCTCATGTGAATTTAATTAATAGGCCAAAAGAATCTTGAAAGGTAGAAGAAAAATTTTTCCTCCCCAATACTAGTAATGAGGCATTGGAGGGCCAAAGGAACACTCTTCCTTTCTGCCAGATGAAACCCGACCTGTGGAAGCATTCCAGGTCAACTAGGGGAGGCAAGCCTTTCTCTATCACAGAAGCCGCCACAAAGCCTCATCAGTTTTAGAAACATAGTCTCTCCTAGCTTACACGCACTGAGGGGCTTCAGGGTTCCAGGCATCGGGCCAAGTGTTGTTCAGTCAACTGTCACAACCACCCTAATAGAAGGGGAGCCAACGCTACCCAATTTTATAGATGAATGAGGCTGCAAGTAACCTGGCAGGGCCAGGACAATGCCACCATGCCATGTATCTGTGCTGCCCCACAGCACAAAATCTGGGGCCCCACAAATAACAAAGGAAGTGTGGTGGTTGGCCTCCAAGGCTGGCCCCATGATGCCACCCCTCAAGGATGTGCATGCTGAAAAGTGAATCCCTATGTCTGCCCTTGATTCTTGCCTGGGCCTGCTTTCACCAGCAGAATGCGCAGGATATGACAGCATGTGACTTCAGGGCAGTCTCCCTTCCTGAGCTGCCAGAGAGAAGTGCAGGCTGCTCTGCTGGGGAGGCCACATGGGGGAGCACTGAGGTGTAAGACATTCACCCAGCCACCCCAGCTGTCACCACACAAGCCCCAGGGATCCCAGGAGAGGCACTGCCCAGCTCAAGCCTATGCAATCATGAGATATCTGCTCGTTTTGACCACTCAGTTTAGTGTGTACTTGTGCAACAACAGATAACACAAGAGGGAGATGTTTCCTCTGGGGCAAGGAGCTGTCCATACCCTTCTTGGCAGGTATTACAGCCCTATGTGTCCCAAGTAGGTACTTTATGTAGCTGATGGGTTTAAGGCTAGCCATGGACAGGCAAATGGGTAACTGCCTTCTTCCTGCTGGCTAAATAGGTGTTTTCTGGCCACAGAGTGAAAACTGCTAGTGTTTCTGAGACATGGAAATGTTTTTGGTTTGCAACAGAGGAATACCATAATGAGGTTAAACACCAGGATTTGAAATAAGATGTACGTGAAAAACAAAAATTCCAGTCAGAACAACTAGGCCCTTGAAAGAAGTGCAGAGAAGTGCTAGCCCTGTGGAGGGGAGCAGGTGTGGGGCAAGGAGAGGCAGGGCTGAGGGAAGGGCATGTGGCTGGAGGGTATGTGTGGGCTCGCACGCACACATCTGGACCAGAGGCCTTTGGGCCCTGATTGATGTCATCAGGAAAGACAGGCCAATGCCAGCCTCAGAGCAGTGTTCCCCTACTCCCAAATTGGGACATAATGATCCCCTAAGACCTCCTAAGAGCTCATGTACCCTGGTGGCCAGCACCAGGCTTCTCCTCAGCCAGGCCAGTCAGGAAAGATCAGAGAAGGCCTGGGAAGAAACATCCTGACCTGGCCATCTCTGGTTCAATGCCGTGTCTGTAGGAGGGGCCAAGTTCATGTTTAATGATCCTTCACAGAGCAAGAGAAGATGAAGGGACATCCTTATAACACTAGAATCACTGTGAATGAGGGAAAAACTTTCCCCAGCTTCTCAGTAGCAGCCCCAGAATCACCTCCTCATGGCTCCTCCTATACCATCATGAAGAAGATTCCTTTCTGATGCTTAAAAACCAGTCCACTCCAAACGCAGGTGATGACTAAACACAGTTACTTGGTGGCTAAAATCCCACAGCTCAGTGTTTGAGAAATGAATTCTCTAGCATCTCTTCCTTTTAAAAAATAACTTAGCATGTACACAGATAAAACACATTACTATTTGTCACCATCATAGTGCCCACCAACATAGTGCACACCGATGTGTGCACTCTTCCCCACACGTCCCTCCTAGGCTCCTCTAGTCCTGAGGACCAGGGCCCAGTGGGCTGCTGTGACAGTGGAGGGCAGGAGCACCTTTCCTGACAGGCTCCTCAAGCCTGCTGAGCAAGGAGGGCTCTGAACTCTCATTCCACTCACCAGGTTTCCCCTCCATGCCACCCAGAATCGCCAGCCGCGCCGACATCAAACCGAGCCCCAGGTAGCTGTGGAAAGAAAATCCTGGGTGAGGGGCTGGCCTGCCATGGGAAGCGCTGGGTAACATCTTCAATCCTGCCTCCAGTACGTTCACCTGGCCTGAATCCAAAACAAGTAGGAAAGGGAGGAAACCTGTGGCAAGGCAGTAGACTTTCTGCTTCTAGAAGCCTCTCTATGGAGGTTAGGGCATTCAGTTGAACAAATGAAAGCCTATTACCTAACAGGAGCTTACCTAGGAGCTGTGGATGCCAGTGAACGACACAGATGTGCCCTGATCTTTATGGAGTATATATGCTTTACACCAAGAATTGACTGAAGGTGCCATGTGGTAAATAGATGGCCAAGAAAATTCCTGCACAATCCATGGGCTCTTCCCCACCTTTTAGAAACCTCCTCCAAAGCAGAACAAAATAAGCACAAAAAAAGGGAATGTGATTTTACTGTAGGTGAATTGAAAAATGAAGTGGGGAGAAGGCAGGAGGAGGAAGGAACAGCAAGGGAGGAGGAAGTGTTGGAGGGAGAGCCCCCAGTAGGGGGGTTTCCGGGTGCTCTGGTCACTGCACAGGGCTGGCTGAGCCACACTCCTGGATGGGCAGCCTCTCCACCCCCACTCCCAAAACAAACCTGTAAGAATAGAGCTTGTAGGTCCGATTAAACATCTGGAGTGACGTCAGGTAGCCAGGTGGGGAGGTCTGGAGGGTATCCTGTGGAAGAACATGAGGAATGCTATCCTTCCTGCTGGTCTTCTTTTGAAAAAGACCAGGGTACTCACAGATGTATTCAATTAAATTAGTTTTTCATTAAGTCACATGTTTCAAAAGAGTTTGAATAAGCAATGAAAAATAAAATGTCCAAAATGAAAAAAATGTTTTTCCTCCTTATAACTAACATTTACCATTCTGACAAATATGGCCCAACCAAGACAATTATGAGTAAATTTAAGTGCTTTTCCATTGTAAATTAAAAATAAAAACAATAAAACAGTGGTGGGTGAGGAAGGCACTGTGGCTAAAGCAGCACACAGTCTAGATTGGAAGCATTTTCATCTCCTTTATAATATCCCATCACACAGGGCTTGAGGCTCTCTCCCCATCTGGAGTCAGACTAAGTAATGGCCCCGTCTCTGGCTTGTCCTGGGGGAAAAGGGAACATCTCACATCCCATGGCCCTGAGGGTTCCAGGTAGTTTCTAATTTATCATCCCACTGAAGATCAAATTTCCATTTTTTCCCCCAGGCAGAATAAAATCAAGCGAAGAAGCATTAACTGTGAATGAATCTGGCTGTGAGGATAGGAACTGACTGCACAGGCCCAGAGACACCAGGTCAACAGGCCTTCCCCCAGGGGCTGCAACTCCTGGGGGCAGGTGGCCTTTGGAGGGTGGGGGCCACAATGGGGTGGCAAAGGCCAGTTACCTCAACTCTTGGAAGGAAGGTGATCTGAGTGGATCCTCCGCCCAAATCCAGCATGCCCACACTGCTCTTTCCTGGGGTTTTCAAACTGCCTGGGGCACAGTGAGTACAAACCAACACATACTGTCACATTAGTAAATAGATGAGAACAGCCGAAAAAGTAAAGAAAGTTTAGGAGTCAAGCCCCTCAGTGGAAAGAAAAACAGAGAAACAGCTGTGGGTATTTAACAATCTCCATGGAAGGATGCACATGTTCAAGGGGCATGAATGCAGCTCTGCCAGCTGTGGCTTTAACAATATAAGACAACACCGACCTTCAGCAGAGAAGCTGGGCCTGCCCTATCTACTGCTCACCCCCGGAGACAATGACTTCTATCCTGTCCCTTCATGCCCAGAGGCACGCCTTCCCCCAGCACCGGGCTCCTAATGTGTCCCTTAACATGGCTCTCCATCCCCAAGGGGCAAATTCTGCCACAAAGCCTCTTTTTCATATATGCGTTTCACACACACTGGTTTTGCCATAATTACAATAAAGGGACAAAAATCAACCTGTACTGAGAATAATCTAAGAAAAATGACTCCTTGCCATCTTGTTCTAAGAACAGATGTTTCTGTTCTCTGTTCTATCTACAGCAGAGGAATTCAATTCTAAGGCAAAGAGCATTCCCACCACATTTAATAACTGAAAGCACGACTGGTTTTATTCATGACTTCCCTTAGAAATGAGAGGACAGGGTCCCTGGCTGATGTGGCTGCAGTCGAGAAGGGGCAGGAGCTATGCTGGAGAAAACCAGGCCTACAGAGAAGCTCCTTTCCCTAGCATTTTCATCTGCAAGCTTGATGCCCACTCTGATGAGCCCCCACCCAACCCAATGATCTACTTTGAACCAGCACCACTGGAGAAACCCAAGGGGTTATTTTAAAGAGTAGAAATGAGACCTCTGCCATCAAGAATGGCATCTGTGGACTGTCAGCTTCAGGGAGAGGGAAGAATGTACCTGTTAGGAAGTTGACAGTGATCCACGCTGAAACGCCTACAAGAGAGGGTCACAGACGGCATGTGAATCACCTGAGATGCTGTAAACAACACACGCACTCAAATGACCACTTTGAGATTCCAGGAGCAGAAGTGAGCGCCCCTCACTTCTCAGCCTCCAGATCAGCTACAGGAAGAGGCATCAGTCATCAAGTCACCCAGCAGCTTCTGGCAGACTGTTCCAGAAGATGCCATACTAAAACACTACAATACTCTGCCAAATGTCACATCTCTCCCTCCTATTCTTTATCATGAACTTCCTCTTTTTGGAAAGAGAACCAAATGTTGCTCTCCCCTCCCCTGGTCATATTTTAAAATCAGGGGCTGGTGAAGAACCTGACGGTCTCTCTCTCTCAGCATTAACAATGCAACAGCAAACTTCTAAATATGGTAGCAATTGGGGATTCTCTCTAAATGTTCTTAAAGCTGAAAAGATGATTTGTTTTCAGAAACTTCATCTGTGCCAGGTTTAGAGCTAGTTGAGATGTGAATCTGTCTCTAATACTGGCCCCCCAAGGATCCTCTGACAGTTACACTGTGAACGGAATGAGACCATCACTTTAGTTCTTGCCTGCCCACGTCTGACTGAGGAGAACGCTCCCACTTGGAATGCCAATAGCAGCCCTGAACACAGCCTTGTCTCCCAGGACAGCCTTGTCGCACAGCAAGCTTCCGGAGACCCTACCTTCATCTGTTCCGTTCATGATGGAAACACAGTCATCTCCTACAAGGAAGGGCGATGCCTTAAACACTTCTTTCACCTAAATGTAAAGGGAGACAAGTCTTTATCCTTTACAATCTAAACTCAAAGTTCCCAATTACACTGTGCTTTCAGTAGGTCATGACAAAACAGCAGAGGGTGTCAGCTGGCGCTGTGAAGAAACAAAGCTCATGTTTTGTTTTAAATTTCTCGAATCCTCTGCAAGTGATATCCTTATCTACTGCCTGGGCTGGCGAAGGCAGATGCTACCCTGAAGAGTCCTGTCTTAAAGCCACTCTGGGCTGGAAGAGCTCAGGGGTCCCCCTGAGCCTGCTGGGCCCCCAAACACTGCCCTGCTTTAGACTGGAGATGAGACACTGGAAGCCCCTCAAGGCAGAGCTCAGCCTGGGACCCAGGAGTTAGCTCCACAGCCGGGAGGCGAAGACAGTGAGCAGCAGCATTTGGGGGCACTTCCCTCCCCATTTTTTAGCAAGTACTGACACACAGAAACGTCAGTCCATCTGCACATTCCAACTGCACTGGTGGCCCACAATCAGACTCGAGCATGTAAAGGTAACTTTTACAAGGGACCCTGACCAATGTGCAACAATTCATCATTTAGTGGCTGCACAGTTTAGAAACAGTACAGAGGATGAAGGGGACCATGGTGGTGAAAGCAGTTTCCCTAATGTGCCTGACAATAACCATCCAGGCACCTGTAAGAAACAGGGTTCAAAGTCTTTCTGCAGGGCTGCCACTAGGCCTGGGGGGGCAATCCCGGCCATGTGAGAGCCAGACCCTGGCAGGGGAAGGCTAAAGGACTCTTTAGCAGTTACATCTGTGGATCAGATCAAGAGAAGAACTGGCAGTTTCCATGAGAACACGCAGGCTGGAGATGAAGTGTCAGGAACTCAGGCTTCTACAACCCTCTACAAGGATCTAGTCTCTGCACGGAAGGAAGCCCTTCAAAAGGCTTTCAACGTATTCTTTTTTTTCCTTTTTTTTTCTTTTAATTCCCTCCTCTTCAATTTTATGAAGGAGTTTGCTAAGAATTGGTATTATTTTTTCTTTCTTTTTTAAAAAGATTTTATTCATTTGACAGAGAGAGAGACAGCGACAGAGGGAACACAAGTAGGGGGAGTGGGAGAGGGGGAAGCAGGCTTCCCCACCGAGCAGGGAGCCTGATGTGGGGCTTGATCCCAGGACCCTGGGATCATGACCTGAGCTGAAGGCAGACGCCTAACGACTGAGCCACCCAGGTGCCCCAGGCTTCAACGTATTCCTAAAACAGAGTTGACGTTATTACACAATACAGGTTCATTCTAGAAAACAGGAACAGCTAAAGGTGATGCTGTTAACATTTTGATGTGTTTTCCTCTTCAGGAAGTTTCTACATAGCCCATTCGACTGCTCAGACACTGGCTGAATATTTTGTGTTTTCAGTTATCATAAGCTATCCACCCCCCAGGGGGAAATGGGTAAGATCACCTTTTGCAGTAACTTTTGAGCCTTTTCTCCTGGTAACAGACGTAAACCAGCTGTGGCCTTGAGCACCAAGGGGGTGGCCTTCCAGAAGTCAAAAGGAACGTCTTGTTTAGCAACATCCAGTAATTCCTGAATTCCTGAAGTGCTCTGTGAACGTGGTAAAAGCAGGGTCTGTCAAAGCTCAGCATACAGGGTCACAGATGCTCCCCCAACCCTTTTGGTTTTATTGACTTATAAACACATTTTCTTCTAACTTTCCAAATCGGCAGAAAACGACTTAGGTGGTGCTAGTGAATGTGAGGGGCACAGGGACCAGGCGAGTACAGAGCAACACCCCTAGCAGTGGAGCATGGTGGGGAGAAGATACACAAGGGGGGTCTTGCAGTTCTACACTCTGGCAACCAAAACCCTGCTCAGCCCCGTCACCAACCCTCACCGGGTGACCTCAGATGAGCTGTGATTCCCCTGGACATCATGAATGAATTCTGGGATTCCTCACGGTGCTGAAAACCCCGAAGGAATCATTTATGCCTGCCAGAATGCTTGAAATCCAAAAGTTGGCTAAGGCCCTGTGTCAGGGCAGAGCTGGGATAACAATTTTAGTAAAGTACTGCTGGGTATTACCAACAGCTACAATGCTGCGGAACAATTTGGCAATGTCTGCCCAATGAGAAAACGTACCTTCCTTTTACTCAGAAATCTCATTCTAAGAATTCATCTGAGATGGATGCCCTTGCATCTGTGGGTAATGAAGTTCAGTGAGGTGACAAACTGTAGCCTTTCTTAGACATTATTTGAACGTCCTTCAGGAGGGGACTGGTTCCATAAATTCAAAGTGCCTGCACACACTGCAGCATCATTGCTAGAAAAATCGAGGAAGCTCTTCACATCCTGATAGTAAATAATCTGTTATATTGTTGAGTGACGAAAGTGAAGTACGTAACGACATGAATGCCATTCTATTGTGCACGTGAAATAAAAAGGGGAGGGGAAGAATATAGATGAATTTGCTCATAGGTATGTCAACTAGCCCTTAAAAGACACATAAGAAACCAGGGACACCAGCCCTCCTAGGGGAGACTGGAGCAGGAGGGGAGTTCTCAGCATCTGCCCTGAGAAGCTGTGAAATATGTCCCACTTGAATGTGTACTGCCTACTAAAACAAGTACGGTTTTAAAAATCTTATGAGTTTATTTTAAAGCTATCTAATTTACTCATGTGTAACCTTATAGTTACTCTAATATCATTGATTTTGATTTTTGTTTTCAATTTTTTTTTTAACCAAGCCACAGGAAAGCAGGGTTATGACTTCACTGTGTGAGATCAAGATGCACCTGTGGGCAAGAATGAAAAAATCTTTTTAAGATTTTATTTATTTAAGAGAGAGACAGAGAGAGCACAAGCAGAGGCAGAGGGAGAAGCAGACTCTGCACTGAGCAGGGAGCCTGATGCGGGGCTTGATCCCAGGACCCCAAGATCACGACCTGAGCCGAAGCCAGACGCTTAACTGACTGAGCCACCCAGGGGCCCCTATCTATTAGCTTTTATTTTTTTAAAGATTTTATTTATTTATTTGATAGAGAGATACACAGCGAGAGGGGAACATAAGCAGGGGGAGTGGGAGAGGGAGAAGCAGGCTTCCCACGGAGCAGGAAGCCCAACGCGGGGCTCGATCCCAGGACTCTGAGATCATGACCTGAGCCGAAGGCAGACGCTTAACGACTGAGCCACCCAGGCGCCCCTGTATTAGCTTTTAAAACATGCTTGAATCAAAAGGAACTTGTAGCTATGTTACTACCTTAGTAGTACCTCAGCGCCTTAGTGGAAATACAGGTGTCCTGTATTAGTGCAGCTGTAAGCTTTAAGGAGTTGAAAAGTATAAAAGCTACAAATTTACGAAAATCATTATTTGACAGTTTAAGTAAATCACTTTCACACTTATTTGGTTTTGTGGATTTTGCATAATACATTTTTAACTTCAATTTTTTTAGTCAACTTTTGTCATCTTCAGTCAGAAGAACTGAAACAAAAACAAACTCTCAAATACTGCCTTTTATCAGTTTGTAGCCTGTGTGCTTTTGATTTGCACCAAGACTTCTGGGTGGCACACCTGGTGGTTGGGGGAAGGGCCTGGGAAACTGGGGTGTAGGGGAAGGTGGGGCCTGGGGGTAGCGGTCCTCCTTTGGCCCCATGTGCTGTACCAGTTTCCCCCATCTGGCCACCCTAAAGAGCATGAAATGTCCCAGGGCAGCACCATCAGAGATGCTTTCCTCTGTGAATAAGGCCTACGCACTCAAGAGAAAGGGAGCTGGCTTTAACAAACTGCACGCTGGAAGACAAATTTGAATAGACGTGAGAGGAAAGCATTACCTTTTCAACATCATCAGCATAAGCAGAAAGACCTGGCTTCAGTGCTTTGAACGTCTCATGGGTCAAAGTGGGAGTTTCTAAAGGGAAATCATGTTTAAAAAACAAGTACAACTGTGAACATATACATGAATATATGAATATATACAATTATGGCTAGCCACACTTTTTAAAGGCAGATGTCTGAAATCAGACCAATCTCAGAGTGACTGGAACACTGCTTCTTTAGCCCAGATAAACAGGATGAGCGTTCTACCTAATGCTTTGGCCAGAACTTTTTTAAAAAACCCAACTTTACTGAGGTATGATTTACATACAAAACTATATCCATCTAAACTGCTAAATTTTAACATGGTTAATTCTCGTTACATTAACAGAGGAGCAGGGCAGATGATTCTAAACTGCAAATATAGAAGTTATTTCTCTATCCTGGGATGGATGTAGTATAGGTTCTAAAGAACATTTTTTTTCCCTTCTTTTAAAAAAATGGAGTGTCTTAAATTATGAAGGCCCTGGATTCATGTGCATACAGCAAGGGAGTATTCAGAGGCACATGGTGGCTGAGGGATGCTGGCCTGAATTTGGACATGAAGACCCAAGCGGAAAAATCAGGGACAGAGCTTTTTTTTTTTTTTTTTAAAGATTTCATTTATTTATTTGACAGAGACACAGAGAGGGAACACAAGCAGGGGGAGTGGTAGAGGGAGACACAGGCTTCCCTCAGAGCAGGGAGCCCGACGCAAGGCTTCATCCCAGGACCCTGGGATCATGACCTGAGCTGAAGGCAGATGCTTAACGACTGAGCCACCCAGGCGCCCCCACGGACAGAACTTTTTGAAAGGATGTCTCTATTAAAGGATTACATGCCGACAAGTTGTCTTAAAAGTTGTCCTAACATCCGAATCAGCAAAGAAGAAGTCAAACTCTCACTCTTTGCAGATGATATGATACTTTATGTGGAAAACCCAAAAGACTCCACCCCAAAACTGCAAGAACTCATTGAGGAATTCAGTCAAGTGGCAGGATATAAAATCAATGCACAGAAATCAGTGGCATTCCTATACACCAACAACAAGACAGAAGAAAGAGAAATTAAGGAGTCGATCCCGTTTACAATTGCACCTAAAACCTAAAATACCTAGGAATAAATCTAACCAAAGAGGCAAAGAACCTGTACTCAGAAAACTATAAAATACTCATGAAAGAAATTGAGGAAGACACAAAGAAATGGTAAAACGTTCCATGCTCATGGATTGGATAAACAAATATTGTGAAGATGTCAATGCTACCTAGAGCAATCTACACATTCAATGCAATCCCCATCAAAATACCATCCACTTTCTTCAAAGAAATGGAACAAATAATCCTAAAATTTGTATGGAACCAGAAAAGATCCCGAATAGCCAGAGGAATATTGAAAAAGAAAAGCACAGCTGATGGCATCACAATTCCGGACTTCAAGCTCTATTACAAAGCTGTCATCATCAAGACAGTATGGTACTGGCACAAAAACAGACACAAAGATCAATGGAACAGAATAGAGAGCCCAGAAATGGACCCTTAATTCTATGGTCAACTAATCTTTGACAAAGCAGGAAAGAATGTCCAATGGAAAAAAGACAGTCTCTTCAACAAATGGTGTTGGGAAATTGGACAGCCACATGCAGAAGAATGAAACTGGACCATTTCCTTACACCACACACAAAAATAGACTCCAAATGGTTGAAAGACCTCAATGTGAGACAGGAGTCCATCAAGATCCTAAAGGAGAACACAGGCAGCAACCTCTTCGACCTCAGGCGCAGCAACTTCTTCCTAGAAACATCGCCAAAGGCAAGAGAAGCAAGGGCATAAATGAACTATTGGGACTTCATCAAGATAAAAAGCTTTTGCACAGCAAAAGAAACAGTCAACAAAACCAAAAGACAACCGACAGAATGGGAGAAGATATTTGCAAATGACATATCAGATAAAGGGCTAGTACCCAAAATCTATAAAGAACTTATCAAACTCAACACCCAAAGAACAAATGATCCACTCAAGAAATGAGCAGAAGACATGAACAGACATTTTTCCAAAGAAGACATCCAAATGGCCAACAGACACATGAAAAAGTGCTCAACATCGCTTGGCGTCAGGGAAATCCAAATCAAAACCTCAATGAGATATCACCTCACACCAGTCAGAATGGCTAAAATTAACAAGTCAAGAAACGACAGATGTTGGCGGGGATGCGGAGAAAGGGGAACCCTCCTACACTGTTGGTGGGAATGCAAACTGGTGCAGCCACTCTGGAAAACAGTATGGAGGTTCCTTGAAAAGTTGAAAATAGAGCTACCATTCGATCCAGCAATTACACTACTGGGTATTTACTCCAAAGATACAAATGTAGGGATCCGAAGGGGTACGTGCACCCCGGTGTTTATAGCAGCAATGTCCACAATAGCCAAACTATGGAAAGAGCCAAGATGTCCATCAAAAGATGACTGGATAAAGATGTGGTACATATATACAATGGAATATTATGCAGCCATCAAAAGGAATGAAATCTTGCCATTTGCAACGACGTGGATAGAGCTGGAAGGTATTATGCTGAGCGAAATAAGTCAATCAAAGAAAGACATGTATCATATGATCTCACTGATATGAGGAATTCTTAATCTCAGGAAATAAACTGAAGGTTGCTGGAGTGGTGGGGGGTGGGAGGGATGGGGTGGCTGGGTGATAGACATCGGGGAGGGTATGTGCTATGGTGAGCACTGTGAATTGTGTAAGACTGTTGAATCACAGACCTGTACCTCTGAAACAAATAATACACTATATGTTAAAAAAAAAAAAAAATTGAAAAAGATAGCAGGAAGGGAAGAATGAATGGGGGGGAAATTGGAGGGGGAGACGAACCATGAGAGATTATGGACTCTGAGAAACAAACTGAGGGTTCTAGAGGGGAGAGGGGTGGGGGGATGGGTTAGCCTGGTGATGCGTATTAAAGAGGGCACGTACTGAATGGAGCACTGGGTGTTATATGCAAACAATGAATCATGGAACACTACATCAAAAACTAATGATGTAATGTATGGTGATTAACATAAAAAAAAAGTTGTCTTAAAACTTAAAACTCACTGGCTAGAAGCTGGAGGGTGACCCTCAGAGCTGGAGGGTACAAGAGGTGCCAGGGAAGGAGATCAAAGGGAGAAGGGATGAGTGCAGAGCTGGGCAGGGACTGGGTCTCCCCACAGGAGCAGCTACGGGGAGAACACACACAAACTTCTTCCCTCTTGCCGGAAGCCTGCAGGCCCCCACCCTGGGGTTATAACGGGGCTCAGGCTCCAGCTCCCTCCTCACTGCTGAGGCCACTCTCATCGTCACTCTGACTGGACCCACTGGGCAGCACTATGTCAGTCTAGGTCCTAGGTCCTTGCTAGTTCATAACTTTCCCAGACTGCCTCATACTAGTCTGCGTCAGGGGCAACTCCCTGCCTTAAACTCTCCCAACGCAGCTTCTGGCCTAAGTCACAATCCCAGCCATCTGACCTGCTGCTGAATGCTGGGAAAGGACAGGCTACCCAACACCCTCAGGGATCTCAGCTGCCCTCAGATGGTCACCAGAAACTACTGTGAGTAAGGATAGTCAGGGGCTCCTGGGAAATTTAGATTCCTGGGCCCCAACCCATGCCTGAGCCAGTCTCTCTGGGAACCTGTATTTTTGACAAGCTCCCAGGTGAGTCTGAGGCAGGGCATCCAGCCCATCCGCTGTCTCTAAGTGGAAGAGATCCCAAGAGCTCTGCTGTGAGTGAGGAGAGCCTAGCAGTGAGTGGTCAAGGCCTTCTACCCAACATACCTCCAGGCTGCCGGGCAAACTGGAAGATATGGACGCGGGTGCCAGTGCTTCCTGCATCAAACATGATGCCGTAGAAAACCTCGTGACCACGTGCAGCTGTCCCTGGGGGACTGTGAGCCTGCTGGCCCCTCCGGGCCCCTGATGCCACCTCAGTGATGCTGAAGAAGGCCTGGGTGGCAGAGGCCCAGTGCCACTTGATGTAGGCGACATAGATGAACAGGCAAATGAACAGCCCCAGGGGGTACGCCACCTTTGTCATCTTCAGGTTTCCATTATTTGGTATTTTTCTCATTTCTCTGTCTGCTGAGGACTGTGCCGCAGCTGCTGGAGGAAAGGGAGGAGAAGCAGGAAAAACATGTTAGGCTACAAGCTTCTGGGGCAAGTCAGAAGTCCCTGTGCTCAGAGGGCCTGAGCCAGAAACTGGTCTGCATTTTCCCCCTGGAATCAGAAGCTTCATTCAGTCCTCAAAGTGCTTCCAGATGGTGTGAGCCCATTTTACAGAAGAGAACAGGAACCGGGGTTTACAAAGACTAGATAACTTGTTCGAGGTGGTAGGTCCTGGAGGGTCTGACTTGGGGCACAGACCCACAACTGCTGGCTCTAAGGCCTGAGCTTGGTCCCCAGCAAGTGCTGTTCCAGACAAGTGGCTTTGGGACTTGTTGCCACTTTAAACAGCCACATGTAAATGGTGTCCCCAAACCTTTCAAGGTACAGGAACACATGTCCAATCCATTCTTTAAATTCTCACTTCCTCTTCTATACAGATATTTAATTCTTAGAAGGCTTAATGTCTCATCCCTTGGGGACTACAGAGAGCCCCAGCCATGTCTGAGAAACGCAGCTCATTTCCCTGGAAGTTTTACAGGAGATGTCTCTTTTCACTCACGTACTACACTCCGCCAAGGAGGAAATAATGCCTGTGTGCTTTCCAAGCCTATGAAAATCTTACCTGAGTAGCAAAAGAACTAACTCAGCACCACTGTCTTTGGTTCAATGCCCCCTGTGCCCCCAAATGAAAGCATTTGTTCAGGCTTTCTTAGCAGCTTCTGGTGTAAGACACCATGCAGGAACCTGAGGCTTCAAAGGACAAGAAGTGAGGTGCTTGATTCTCAGGGATACCCTACCCTTGGGGAATGTCCACCTGTGTCCATCCCTGACTTTGTCAGTTGTGGCAAGTGCAGTGGACACTCCTAGAGGTAAGGAGACAGGAAAGTGCCATTTTGAAAGAAAGACACATAACAGACCAATATGAACATGGATGCCAAAATTCTCACCAAGATACCAACCAAGAGGATTCAACAGTACATTAAGAGGATTGTTCACCACGACCAAGTGGGATTTATTCCTGGGCTGCAAGGGTGGTTCAACACCTGCAAATCAATCAGTGTGATACAACACATTAATAAAAGAAAGAATAAGACCCATACGATCCTCTCAATTGATGAAGAAAAAGCATTTGATAAAATACAGTATCCTTTCTTGATTAAAACTCTTCACAGTGTAGGGATAGAGGCTACATACCTCAATATCATAAAAGCCATCTATGAAAAGCCCACAGCGAATATCAGTCTCAATGGGGAAAAACTGAGAGCTTTTCCCCTAAGATCAGGAACACGACAGGGAGCCCACTCTCACCACTGTTGTTCAACATAGTACTAGAAGTCCTAGCCTCAGCAATCACAAACAAAAAGAAATAAAAGGCATCCAAATCGGCAAAGAAGTCAAACTGTCACTCTTCGCAGATGACATGATACTCTATGTGGAAAACCCAAAAGACTCCACCCCAAAATTGCTATAACTCATACAGGAATTCAGCACATCAGTTACATTTCTATACACTAACAATGAGACAGAAGAAAGAGAAATTAAGGAATCGATCCCAATTATAATTGCACCAAAAACCATAAGATACCTGGAAACAAACCTAACCAAAGAAGTAAAGGATCTATACTCTGAAAACTATAGAACACTTATGACAGAAATTGAGGAAGACACAAAGAAATGGAAAAACATTCCATGCTCATGGATTGGAAGAACAAACATTGTTAAAATGTCTATGCTACCCAGAGCAATCTATACATTCAATGCAATCCCTATCGAAATACCATCAACATTTTTCACAGAGCTGAAACAAATAATCCTAAAATTTGTATGAAACCAGAAAAGACCCCAAATACCCAGAGGAATGTTGAAAAAGAAAACCAAAGCCGGAGGCATCATGATTCTGGACTTCAAGCTATATCACAAAGCTGTCATCATCAAGACAGTATGGTACTGGCACAGTAACAGACACATAGATCAATGGAACAGAATAGAGAATCCAGAAATGGACCCTCAACTCTACGGTCAACTAATCTTCTACAAAGCAGGAAAGAATATTCAATGGAAAAAAAGACAGTCTCTTCAATATATGGTGCTGGGAAAATTGGACAGCCACATGCAGAAGAATGAAACTGGACCGTTTTCTTACACCATACACAAAAATAAACTCAAAATGGATGAAAGACCTAAATGTGAGATAGGAATCCATCAGAATCCTAGAGGAGAACACAGGTAGCAACCTCTTTAACCTTGACCGCAGCAACTTCTTGCTAGACATGTCTCCAAAGACGAGAGAAACAAAGGCAAAAATGAAATACTGGGACTTCATCAAGATAAAAAGCTTCTGCACAGCAAAGGAAGTAGTCAACAAAACCAAAAGACAACCGACAGAATGGGAGAAGATATTTGCAAATGACATATCAAATGAAGGTAGTGTCCAAAATCTATAAAGAACTTATCAAACTCAACACCCATGGGCACCTGGGTGGCTCAGTTGGTTAAGCATCTCCCTTCGGCTCAGATCATGATCCCAGAGTCCTGGGATCGAGTCCTGCACTGGGCTCCCTGCTTGGCTTCTCCCTCTCCCCTTGCTTCTCCCCCCTGCTCATGCTTTCTCTTTGTTAAAAAAAATAAATAAAACCTTTAAAAACCAAAAAACTCAACATCCAAAGAACAAATAATCCAGTCAAGAAATGGGCAGAAGACATGAACAGACATTTCTCCAAAGACATATAAATGGCCAACAGACAAATGAAAAAATGCTCAACATCACCTGACATCGGGGAAATCCAAATCAAATCCATAAGATACCACCTCACACCAGTCAGAATGGCTAAAATTAACAAGACTGGAAACAACAGATGTTGGTCAGGATGTGGAGAAAGGGGACCCTCTTACACTGTTGGTGGGAATGCAAGCTGGTGCAGCCACTTTGGAAAACAGTATGGAGGTTCCTCAAAAAGTTAAAAATAGAGCTACCCTATGACTCAGTAATTACACCACTAGGTATTTACTCCAAAGATACAAATGGAGTGATTCGAAGGGGCATCTGCACCCTAATGTTTATAGCAGCAATGTCCACAGTAGTCAGACTGTGGAAAGAGCTGAGATGTGCATTGACAGATGAATAAAGAAGATGTGGTATATACATACAATGGAATATTATTCAGCCATCAAAAAAAAATGAAATCTTACCATTTGCAATGACGTGTATGGAACTAGAGAGTATTATGCTAAGTGAAATAAGTCAATCAGAGAAAGACAATTATCATTATGATCTCGCTCAGAGGTAGAATTTAAGAAAAAAACAGGATCACAGGGGAAGGGAGGGAAAAATAAAATAAGACGGAATCAGATAGGGAGACAAACCATGAGAGACTCTTAACTATAAGAAACAAATGGAGGATTGCTGGAGGGGAGGTTGGTGGGGGGGATGGGATAACTGGGTGATGGGCATTAAGGAGGACATGTGATGTAATGAGCACTGGGTGTTATATGCAACTAATGAATCACTGAACTCTACCTCTGAAACTAATAATACACTATATGTTAATTGATTGAATTTAAATAAAATAAAATAAATTAAAAAAAAGAAAGCAGGATATGGGTTTGTGTTCTGTCCACAGCAGCATGTGACCGTGGGCAAATTAAACTTCACAGGGGCCTGGTGTCCTCATCTGTAAGGTAGAAAGCCACCATATGACGCTGTCTGGGGATACAATGAGATGTGTGATGTGCTCAGAAGAGGACACAGAGAACACATACTGAATGCTGGCTTTACAGCAGGGCCGTGGGAGGTAACATCCCCTTAGAAGCAGGGACAGTGATGGGTAGGAGTGCTGGAAGATAGTGTGACTGCACTGTCTGTGGAGGGCCAGGGCTAGAAGTGCAGGGGTCAAACCTGTGGTGGTCTTTACACCAACCTCGAGGGTACCAGGGAAGAGGAGAAATGGAATGAAAGTGGCCCTTGGGGCGGGGTGGGGTGGGGTGGGGACAGAGTCCAGGCCTTCTGCAGCTACTCCTTTCTAGGATCTAGCCCTGCAGCCATACCTGGATGCCCTCAGGTCTGACCAGCACTGCCCAAACCTTTGGGCTGTCTCTGTGCTCCTACCTAAGGGATAGGCTTCTCCAGCGGCCCACCTCCCAAGCTTGGGCAGGGGGTAGGACAAATAACGCCCGCCCTCCTGAGCATCTGCTGTGCACAGGGCTGTGGGAATGCCTCTGCTAGCAAGACCAAGGAGCAAGCCTCCTTCCCAAGCCCCTGTTCCTGCCAGACTTTGGGCCTCTCTTGGGTCTCACTGCACTTAGGAGCTTCCTACTGCTCTCAAGATCATGTCACACCCCTGGGTGGGCCTAGCTCCTTACCAGCCTCTGCAGCTTTCCGTCACCCTCTCTTGTCTTTGCTCACAGTGCTCTGAGAACCTAGCGTCTCCTTCTGTTCTGTGTTCCCAGAATGCTCGTGCACCAACCTGGCTGGCCAAACTTGTCTTCATCCCCAAGCCTCAGCTGAAATGTTATTGTCCCCACTTTCCCTGATCACCCACAACTTGAACAGCCTTCACCCCCATTATGCTCTCTGCACTCCCTGCCCTCTTCTGACCTGGCACCAACATAATTTATAACAATGTCAGGGTCTGTGGGATTAATTCCTAAAAGTCCAGGTCACCCTCTAGGCTATGAACTTCCAAGGGCAGGGACTTAACCTGTTTTGTGCCACTGCAGCTCAGTTGAGAACACAGGCCCTTATCTAGAAGGGTGGAGGATGCTCCTCTATCCCCATCTACCTCCCATACTGTTGCCAGACACACAGAAAAGTCCCTGTTTCAAATCCTTTAATGAGGAGAGGATGTCAGCAAGATGGTGGAATAGGGGGCCCTAGGCCTTTGTTACCCCATAGAAATATTAAAAAAATTGGGACTTGTTAAAATATTTTATAAGAGTCCTGAAAAACAGTCAAAGATCTATAGATCTATAAGCAAATGCCCAATCAAGAAGTCACATTCAGGGACGCCTGGGTGGCTCAGTCAGTTAGGTGTCTGTCTTTGGCTCAGGTCATGATCCCAGGGTCCTGGGATCGAGTCCTGCATCGGGCTCCTTGCTCAGCAGGGAGCCTGCTTCTCTCTCTGCCTGCCGCTCCCCCTGCTTGCACGCTCTCTCTCTCTGACAGATAAGTAAAATCTTTTAAAAAATAAACTTAAAAAAGTCACATTCAGAATGGTCGGAAGTTTTGTGGTGTTTACTCACCCTTGCCCCACCCCTCCCTGCATAGCATGGTCTAAAGGAAGCAGCAGTCCAGTGCCTATTTCCTTCCCTCAAACTGGAGAGAGCAGAACAACATCCTAACCTGTCTTGGGGCTGGTCTCTGTTTTGCCCGACTTAGAACTCAGAGCTCAGATGGGGGAAAAGTGTGGAAGGCCGTTGTGGGTACCACTTTTTTTTTTTTAATTTTTATTTATTTATTCATTCATTTACTTTAAAAGATTTATTTGTCAGAGAGAGAGAGAGAGAGCGCGCGCACGCACAAGCAGGGGAAGCAGCAGGCAAAGGGAGAAGCAGGCTCCCCGCTGAGCAGGGAGCCTGATGTGGGACTTAATCCCAGGGGATCATGACCTTAGCTGAAGGCAGGCGCTTAACCAATTGAGCCACCCAGGCATCCCAGTTGTGGGTACTTCTTGTGAAAGTCACAGGGTGACTACAGAGCCAAACATGCCTGAGGCAAGAGGCTGGGTATGTGTTTGGGGGAAAGAAACAATAGAATATCAAAGGCCTAAGAAAGAGCATGGCTGAAACTGTTTGAGAAATTAAGACATTTAAAAGCAGCCATAATATATGGGGGAATTGAAACTAACACACACACAGGCCCAGGCAACACATGGTCAGAAAAAATCCTGAGAAGACCTTAAGCCTTTGCCTTGGGCTGACTCCAAGGCTCAGACACATCCTGTTAATTAGTGAAGGTCTTTCATGGCACAGAGCCAGTCTGCAAAGACTGGGAGAGGTGGCTATTTTCTCAAATGCTCAATTTTTCAACAACAACAAAGATCACAAGGCATATAAAGAAACAGGAAAATATGGTCCATTCAAAGAAGAAAAATTGGCAGAAACTGTCCCTGAAGAAATATAGAATATAGAATGCCTATATGTACTAGATGTACTAGATAAGGACTTAAAACAACTGTCTTACATATGCTGAAAGAGCTAAAGAAAACATAAGAACTGAAAGAAACTAGGAAAATGATATAGGACAACAAAATGAGAGTATCAATGAAGAGACAGAAATTGTAAAAAGGAACTAAACAAATTGTGGGGGTGAAAAGTACAGTAACACATTATAATCAAACTGCTGAAAGCCAGGGGAAAAAAAATCTTGAAAGCAGCAAGAGAAAAGTAATTCATCATGCACAAAGGATCCTTAATAAGATTATCAACTCATTTCTCAGCAGAAACTTTGGAGGCCAGAAAGCAGTGGGATGATATATTCCAACTGCTGAAAGAAAAAAATCTGTCAATTGAGAATTTTGTATTCAGTAAAACTATCCTTCAAAAATGAAGGCGAAATTAAGGCATTCCAAGATAGATAAAAACTGAGGGAGGTCATTACCAATAGCATTTGCCCTATAGCAAATGCTAAAGGCTGAAATGAAAAGATGCTAGACAGTAACTGAAAACCATGAGAAATATAAAGATCTCCAGTAAAGTTATATACATGGACAAATACAACAACCAGTATTACTATATATTTGGTTTATAACTCCACTTTTTATTTTCTTCAGTATTTAAAAGACAAAGGCTGTGATATCAAAAACATAAATTAGGGAGACATACAGATATAAAGGAGTATCATATGCAATTTGAGCTAGGCTGGGATAATTTTAGGATGTTATAGGTAATCTCTGTGGTAACCACAAAGAAAATACCTAGAAATATATACAAAAGGAAATGAGAAGGGAATCAATACTATCCCTAGGAAAAAATCAATTAAACACAAAGGAAGGCAATAATGGAGGAAATGAGTGACAAAAATAGCTAAAACATACACAAAATAAAATGGCAAAAGTAGTTCTTCCCTGTCAGTACTTTAAATGTAAAAGGATTAAACTCCCCAACCACGATGCATAGAGTAGCTGAATGGATAAAAAAACAAGATCCAACCATATGCTTCTACAAGAGACTTACTTTAGATCTAAGGGCCCATATAGACTTAAAGTAAAAGGATGAAAAAAGATTCCATGAAAAGAGTAACCAAAAGAGAGGAGAATATCTACACTAATATCAGACAAAACAGACTTTAAGTCAAAAACTGTCACAAGAAATAAAAACATGTATTGCTGTATAATAATAAAAGGATCAAGTCACCAGTAAAATAAAATAATTGTAAACATATACACCAGAGCTCCTAAATATATGAAGCAAACAGAACTGAAAGGAGAAGTAGACAGTCATACAATAACAGTAGGAAAATTCAGTATCCTGCTTTCAATAAAGGATAGAAAAATCAGACAGAGATCAATAAGGAAATAGGACACTTGAACAACACTAAAGACCAACTGGACCTAACAGGCACATACAGACCACCCAACAGCAGCAGCATATACGTTCTTCTCAAGTGCACATGGAACATCCTCCAGGATAGATGACATGACAGGATACAGAACATGTGTCAATATATTTTAGAAGATCACAGTCAAAGTATATTTTCTGATCAAAATGGAATGAAACTAGAAGTTAATAGGAGAAGGAAAGATGGAAAATTCTCAAACACATGGAAACTACACACCACACTCTTTTTTTTTTTTTTTTAAGATTTTATTTATTTGAGATAGAACAAGAGAGAGAGCATGAGCGGGCGCGGGGCAGAGGAAGAAGCAGGCTCCCCACTGAGCAGGGAGCCCGATGCAGGGCTTGATCCCAGGACCCTGAGATCATGACCTGTGCCGAAGGCAGACGCTTAACCAACTGAGCCACCCAGGGGCCCCTAAACACCACACTCTTAAAACAACCAATGGGTCATAAAAGAAATCAAAAGGGAAATCAGAAAGTATCTTGTGACAAATGAAAATGAAAACACAACATATCAAAACTTACGGAATGCAATGAAAGCAGTACCAATAGGGAAAATTATACACGTAAATGCTTACATAAAAGGAGAAGATTTCAAACCAACAACCTAACCGTACATCTTAAGGAACTAGAAAAAGAACAAATTATTTATTTATTTATTCTTAAACATTTTCTTTTTCTTAATTTAAATTCAATTAGCCAACATGTCATTAGTTTCAAATGCAGTGTTCAGTAATTCATCAGTTGCATATAACACCCCATGCTCATCACATCAGGTACCCTCCTTAATGCCAATGACAAAGTTACCCCATCCTCCCACCCACCTCCCTCCCTATTTTTAAACATTTTTAATTTTTATTTATTTATTTTTAAGTATCCTCCACACCCAGCATGCAGCCCAATATGGGCCTTGAACTCATGACCCTGAGATGAAGACCTGAGTGGAGATCAAGATTCGGACGCTTAGCTGACTGAGCCACCCAGGTTCCCCAAAAAAGAATTAAACACAAAGCTAGAAGAAAAGAAACAATAAAAATTAAAGCAGGATAAATAGAGGATAGAAAAACAAGAGAGAAAAGTCCATGAAACCAAGAGTTGGTTCTTTGAAAAGATTACCATAACTGAAACCTTTAGCTATCTTGACTAAGAAATAAAGAGAGAAGACTCAAATTATAACTAAAATCAGAAATGAAAGAAGGAACATTACTACTGATTTTATAGAATGAAAATGCTTATGAGAGTATTATGAACAGTTGTACACTAATAAATTGGATGACCTAGATGAAATCAACAAATTCCTAGAAACACATAACCTACAAAGAAGAATTATGAAGAAATAAAGAATCTAAAGACCTATAACTAGTAAGGAGACCAAATCAGTAATCAAAAATCTCCCAACAAAGAAAAGCCCTGGACCAAATGAATACTGGCTTGTTAGTCACCTCTGATTTTACCAAACATTTCAAGAATTCCAAAATCTTCCCAAAAAATGAAGAGAAGGGACCACTTTTTAACTCATTCTATGAGGCCAGCATTACCCTAACACCAAAACCAGACAAAGACACTACAAAAAAATATAGACCATCATTCCTTATGAATAGTGATGCAAAAATCCTTGACAAATAACAGCAAACTGAATTCAACCACATAGCAAAGGGACCAAGTGGGATTTATTCCTGGAATACAAAGATGGTTCAAGACTTGAAAATCCATCAAGGCAAATATATCACATTAACAGAATAAAGGGGGGGGGGTGCCTGGGTGGCTCAGTCAGTTAAGCATCCGACTCTTGATTTTGGCTCACGTCATGATCTTGGGGTCGTGAGATCTGGCCCCACACTGGACTCTGTGCTCAGCAGAGTCTGCCTGTCCCTCTCCCTCTGCTCCTCCCCCTGCTCCCACACACTCCCTCTCTGAAATAAATAAAAATAAAATCTTAAAAAAAAAAAAAAACAGAAAAAAGGGAAAAATTGATATCATCTCAATCGATGCAGAAAAAACATTTAATCAAATCTGATATCTTTTCATAATGAAAACAACCAACAAACAGAAATAGAAGGAAACTACCTCAACATAATTAAGGCTATATATGCAAACCCAACAGCTAACATCATACTTAGTGGTGAAAAACTGAAAACTTTTACTTTAAAATCAGGAACAAGAAAGGAGGTCTGTTTTCAACACTTCAACACTGTCATTCAACACAGTATTGGAAGTTCTAGCCAGACCAATTAGGAAAGAAAAAGAAATAAAAGACATGCAAATTAGGAAGGAAGAAGTAAAATTATTTGTTCATAGATTACATGATCTTACATGTAGAAAGCCCTAAAGATTCCACAGGAAAGGAAAATAACTGTTAGAACTAATAAATTCAACAAGGTTACAGGACACAATATTAACACACAAAAATCGGTTGTTTCTATCCATTATAACGAACAATTTGAAAAAGAATTTAAGAAAACAATTCTATTTACAATAGCATCAAAAAGAATAAAATACTTAAGAATAAAGTTAACCAAAAAAAAAAAAAAAGAAAAAAGAATAAAGTTAACCAAGGAGGTGAAAGACTTGTACCCTGAACACTACAAAACATAGCTGAAAGAAAATTAAGACTCAAATAAATAGTATAAAGATAGCCTGTGTTCATGGATGAGAAGACTTAATATTGATAAAGGTATCAATACTAGCTACAGTGGTCCACAGATTCAATGCAATCCCTATAAAAATCCAAATGATTTTTTTTTTTTTGCAGAGACAGAAAAAAAAAATCCTAAAATTCATAAGAAATCTCAAGGGACCCCAAATCACAAAACAATCCTGAAAAAGAACAAAGTTGGAAGCCTCATACTTCCTGATTTCAAAATACTATAAAGCCACAGTAATAAATAACTTGTGGTAGTGGTATCAAGACAGGCAACAAAGACCAATGAAACAGAATAGAAAGCCCAGAAATAAATCCTCACGTACATGGTAAAATGATCTTTGACAAGGGTACCAAGACCATTCATGAGGGAAAGGACGGTCTCTTTAACAAATGGTACTGGGAAAACTGGATATCCACCTAAAAAAGACTGAAGTTGGATCCTACCTTACACCATATGCAGAAATTAACCCAAAATGGATTGAAGACCTAACTATAAAACAAACTCCTAGAAAAAAATATAGTAGAAAAGCTTTGTAGCATTGAATTTGGCAATGATTTCTTGGATAAGTACCAGAAGCAAAAACAGGACAGCAAAAGCAAAAAGACAAATGTGACAAATTAAAAAAACTTCATGCATCAATGGACACTAACCACAGAGAAAAAAGGCACCCCACAGGATGGGAGGACATATATGCAAATCATATCTGATCAGGGATTAATACTTGGAATATAGAGAACTAAAACTCAACAATGAAAAAAAACCAAGCAACTTAATTCATAGTATGAATGCATGCAGAGCAACTGGATACACACCTCTTTAAAGATATATAAATGACCAACAAGCATATGAAAAGATGCTCAACAGCACTAATCATAAGATGTGCAAAACCACAATGACTTATCATTTCACAACCATTAGGATAGCCACATAAAACAACAAAAAATAACAAGTGTTGGAAAGGATGTGGAGAAATTAGAACCTCTGTGGGATATATTTTAAAGATTTTATTTATTTGAGAGAGAGAGAGAGAGTGCTTGCACACAAGCAGGGGGAGACGGGGAGCCGCAGACAGAGGGAGAGGGAGAAGCAGGCTTCCTGTTGAGCAGGGAGCCCAATACAGGGCTTGATCCCAGGACCCGGAGATCATGACCTGAGCCGAAGGCAGACGCTTAACTGACTGAGCCACCTAGACGTCCCCCTCTGTGCGATTATAAAATGGTTGAGCCACTACTGAGAGTAGTATGGAAGTTCCTCAAAAACTAAAAATAGAATCACCATATTGATCCAACAATCTTATTTCTGCATCAGAAATGCAGAAACGCATTATATCAGAAAAAGAATTGAAAGCTCACTGCCACATTATTCACAATAGCCAAGAGATGGAAGCAGCCCAAAAATCCACTGATAGATAAATGGATAAAGAAAATGTGGTGTACATACACAATATATTATTATTCAGCCTTAGAAAGGAAGGAAACTCTGACACATGCTACAACATGGATGGACCTTGAACACACTATGCTAAATGAAGTTCAGTCACAACTGAACTAATATTCCACTTATTATGAATTACCTAGAGTAGCCAAATCCAGAGACAGAGAATAGAACAGTGGTTCCAGGGGTTGGGCTAAGGCAGGGAATGAGGAGCTATTGTTTAATGAGTGCAGAGATTCAGTTTGGGAAGATGAAAAAGTTCTGGAGATGGATGGCTGTAATGGGCACAACAATGTGAACGTAATGAATGCCACTAACTGTATACTTAAAATTGTTGTAATGGTAAATTTTATATGTATTTTATCATAAGAAAAAAAAATCCTTTAATGGCTCTGAGGCCAGGCAGGTAACATAAATGAGTTCTGTGGGCACAGGACTAAAGGCAGTGGTGGTGGGAGAAGGAAGAGGGCTGGGCCTGCTCATTGCATCAAATGTTTTAAAGTTTCAGTCCTGCCTCACTCTCTCAACAGCAGTAGCAGGTCATGCCTTATTGAGATTCTTTCTGCCTTAAACATTTTTTTTTTTTTTAAGATCTTGTTCTGTTGGTCCTTTCTCCATACCCCTACAAAATCTACCCAAGATGCTTACTGCCACTCTGAACCTTGGCAGCTAGAGGCTTCTCTCTTGGGCTCTTTGGTGCTCTACACACTTCTACTCCCTAAGTAAGCAGTATGTGGAGCTATTCATTTGTGCCTTTCTTCTGTCTGGTTAGGGTGCCTCTCTAGAAACAGGGACCAGCCCACTCTTCCCTGGGTCTTCCAACCCTGACACAAGGCCAGAGCCCAGCAGCCACTCAGTCAATACTACTTGCTGGTGAAGGAGGCTAGCTGATGGAGCCATCAGCAATGCTTCAGGACCCAGACGATGACCACCAACAGAAGTAGGCCATTTGGGCAGGAGACTGCAGTGACCAGGTTTTCAACATGTCAAGTTTGAAATGACAGCAGAACATCAGTCAGAAATGGAACTGACCCTTGTGAGATAGCAGGTTTGGGGTTGGGACCTGGGAAACGATCCGCAGTAAAAGGATGTTAGCTAAGATCAGGAGTGAAGACATCAAGGACAGACAGAAGACCCAGGGACGAGCAGAGGCTGAGATGTGACCTGGGGAATGCCCGTCCCCAGGTAGCCAGCGCTCACCCTACAACTAGCCTTCTCACAGGCCTCCCTTCATTAGGTTACTGTAACCCGGAGTTTTCCATTGCTAACAGATCATTAAACAAAAAGTATTTATAGACAATGTTCTAAAGCAGCTATCTCTAAGGATGAATAAGGACACAAAAGTAATACTAACATAACTCAGTGTTTTATAAGATCCTTTTTTTTTTTTTTTAAGATTTTATTTATCTATTTGACACAAAGAGACACAGTGAGAGAGGGAACACAAGCAGGGGGAGTGGGAGAGGGAGAAGCAGGCTTCCAGCTGAGCAGGGAGCCCGATGCGGGGCTCGATCCCAGGACCCTGGGATCATGACCTGAGCCGAAGGCAGATGCTTAACAACTGAGCCACCCAGGCGCCCCTAAGATCCCTCCTTTTTTCTTTTTTTTTGCTTGCTCTCCTGTCCCTCTCGACCAGTGGGCCAGGGCAGCACAGGTATAAGACCCTTTTACATAATCAACTTTTATCATGTCCTATGTTACTCTAAGAACCATGACCTACATGATCAGATTAACACGTAGTATAGCAAATTTTGAGGCAAAGGTTGCTCTTTGTTAAATTTGTCTACCCACTAAAAAAATACCCTTTACATATGCTATATCCTGTTAACAGAGACCCACAAGGCCAGCACTTATACCACACAACAGACAACAACTTATTTACATATAACAGCGCCAAGGCCCAGGGAATATTTGGAAACAGACTTGTCTGGAATCACACAGCTGGCATGTGGCGAGGCACAGACAAGACTTTCTGGCGTCTGTCTCCAAATTAAATGTGCTCCATCATTTCACCTTCCCTATTAATGTTAAGACTCTAGACAACCAAAAAATACTCACATAAAATTACATGCATATAATTGTTACAGTTACACACCAACAGGCTCAGCATGACATAAACAGAGTCCAAACCGAAAATAACATTTAAGGGAGCACAGAGCCAGGAAGAGCCTGGCCCATAGGCACCTCCATGTCCTAAAGGCTCAAACCTAAAAGCCAGTTTCACTCCATTGGGTTAAGGTGTTCAGTAATACTAAGTACTATGAGACAACTTCCAGAGGAGCAAATCACATTTCCATGAGCACCACTAACACCATAGTGTAAATGTGTCAATCAGGTCCTTCCTAGAGGTCCACTCAAGAAAACAACTCAGCTTTAATTTTGTCCTTTAAAGGAGAGAGAGAGAATCTAGAACAAGGCTATAAGGAAGGTAAGCCAGGTGCGGAATAAGGAGTAGGCTGGGAGTAGGGTGGGGCAGGATGTAAGGTGCACAAAGGCCAAGAGAGGTTTGGCTCAGCAAACCTTGCTCCCATCTGGCTCCTGTTGGGGGCTACCCTGTGTCAGGTGGAGGTCGGGGTCAGGGAGAATTTGGGTGTGGAGTAGTGATGCCGGAGGCAGGTGCCCGCCCCATCCCTTAGTTAGCTTTCTAGGAGCTGGGGAAGGCAGGTGAGCTCTTGGAGATACAAGCTTTATCTGATTTGGATCAGTGGCCACACAATCTGTTAGCCAGTTTCTTCAAGGTTTTCAGTTAAAGTACACAAAAGAGCCATGTGTGCAAATGACTGCCACATATGCTAAAAACCTATCCAAAATTAAATGACATTAACAAACCACCACTTATTCTCCTAGAGGTTTAAATTGACTTTTCTCTCCTTCTCTGAAAAAAAGTATACATACATGACTCAGCCCTGTTAACACCACCAGTTGTTTCCTTTTCACAAGACACAGTGGGCGGGGAAGCTCTTCCAAGATCTCTTTACATGGTTGTCCACCTCTCTGGTTTTCATATTAGGTTCCACAAGGGAGAGAGACACACATATTAGCCAACTGATGCTTACGAGGGAAGGAATGGGGGGTACAGAAAACAATTTCTGGGTTTATACTACTATGCTCCCCCCCCCAACAGAACCTCCCCCAGACAAAACCTAATCCCCCATCCATCACGGCTCCTGCACAGTGGGTCAGAAAGCCCTTGTAATCACAGTTGCTATCCACCTATCCCCAAGGAACCTCCCTCCTAGAGTTTCAGATTCCCTCACTGGGGGGTGGGGTGGGGGGTGGGGGGGTGGGGGAGGCTATGGGCTAGGACCTCCACAGGATCCTGAAGAATGTACGATGTATGGCCTGGTATGCATGATCCTGGAATACACGTGTGTGGAGGGACAACTGGAGCTACCCAGGCACTTCTGGGTGAATGATTCTTTTGGATGGACGCCTGGGATATGGAGGACTTTGCTCATCATCATCTACAAAAACAATTCAGGCTTTCCTCCAACCCGTTAAACCATTCTATGGCTCCTAGCTGAACTTAAGATAGCCACCACCCTTCCTTCCATGGCCCCTGCCCATCTGTCCCTTCTCTTTTACTCTCCTGCCTCTTCAAGGCTTTCCACTGAAGGGAGTCGAGCCTGGTGTCCAGCTCTATCCACCTCAGGGTCTCTCTCTCTCTGGGAGCCTGGAGCACTGCTGGCTCATGCCTCAGCTCAGGCAGAACCACCTTGAGCTCTTCTTCTGGTCACCACAGCAATGTCAGAATTTACTGTCCTCACATCTGCAGTACTGTCAGAATGGCACTATCTCCCTGTTACTTGGGCTTCCCAACTGGGCTGTGAGGCCCAGGAGGGAAGGGGCCTTGCCAGTCCTTCCCCTATTGGATCTCCTGCACCTGGCACAGCCCTGGGAAGCGGGTCAGCAAATGCTGAATGAATGAATGCAGCAAGCTCCAGGATTCCTGGGGGTAGAGACCCTTGCTGTCTGGCCCACCCAGTTTCTAGAACACGGATTGTTCCCCTCACAGGTCAGCGGAGTCCAGAGTTCTGGGAAGACTAATGGAGCCAGGACAAGAAGGCAGCAAGAGGGAAGACCCGCGTGCGAATAACCGAGAGTCCGCCTGCAGGAGCCACTGCTAGAGACCCAGGAGCTGACAGGTGTGTGGGTCTGGACCCCCCAGGCCCCGACCCTCCTCCACTCGGACCCCTCCTCCAGCGCGCCGCACGCCGGGCTGCCCACGTGCAGCTACCTGGGCCCGGCGGACCCCGCCAGCCCCACACGCGCCTCAGGCCCGCCCTTACCCTGCAGGGTCCCCTCTGCCCTACCACGGAGGGAGGTTCCGTTTCCCGGGAGCACGCGGGCGACCGAGGGCGCTTCCCTGCTCTCGCTCCCTGGCCGGGGTTACCAGGGCCTCCGCCCACAGGCCGCGAGCCGGCAGATCCCGGGAGCCTGAGCCCCGCCCACGTGCACGTCGTGTCACAGGCCGGGCGGAGCTGGGAGTTGGGGGCCCAGCGCGCAGGCGCGGCGTACGGACGGGGCGTACGGACGGGGCGTAGCGGGCTCTGCTGCGCAGGCGCGGCCGTGGTTTCTGGCTGGGCAGGTCTCGTTCCCTTCAGGCCAGTTTCGGCTAGTGTCGGCTCTGACCCGGGTATTTACCTGTCTGGCCTCCAGCGCCGCAGTGCAGCCCTCGCCGGCCGGATTCGGCTGCTGTCGCAGCTTGTAGGGGTTCCTCTGCGCGGCAGGGCAGGCTGCGGTGCTGGCCGAGGAGTTACACCATAACCTCACAACCTTGACCTTGACCAGCCTGAGGAAGTTTTGAATTTTCCTTGGGTCCCTCCATACCTAAAGCCCCCCCCGCCCCTTCTTTTTTGAAGGTAACACGTGACAGAAAATGCAACTACAACACAATAGGCAGTGCGATGAATCTCTCTTGTTCTTGACCCCCATTTTCCTAACTTCTAGGTGCTGCCAAGGTGGGTCGTCAGCTCCTGACTTGGGTTAGTCATCCACATAGGCTCCCAGTTTACTTAAGGATCATGGTGGTAGGGTCTGCCCAGACGTCCGCTCAGTCAGTCCCATTTTGCTCTGCCCAGCCCGGAGCTGCCTTCCCAGCTTCTCTTGCGGCTCGGCTGCCCATGTAACAGCTGGCCAATGAGCTATGCGTGTGCCTCTTCTGGGGCTGGTTTGGAAACCCACCTCATCTCGAGGTGGTGTGGGGCCAGTGATGGGGAGACTGTGGGAGGGCCATTAGTGGGTTCCTGAAGCACACGGTGTTCCTAAGTCTGTGGTCAAGATGGTGGCACTTTCGAGAGTGAGTCTATGCTAACTAGACAGGATGTAGGGGCAACATACGTAGACCAGGACTGGGCACGGGGCATGTCATCACCGTAAGCCCCTGGTTGGGCGCTGCCCTCCTTCACCAGGTCAAACCGCTGAGACTTGGTTGTTTATACCTCAGTTAGCTCATATGGTCCCTTGTTCCAGATGCCTGCTATCATGAATGATGCTACAGGATCCTAGAGGACTATTTTTGTGTGCATGTGTGGTTATATCTATAGGAAAAATTCTTAGAATTGCTATGGTAAAGAATATGTACCCTCTCCCCCTTTTCTTTTAAATATTAGATACATATGGCTAAATTGCTCCTTAGGCATTTACTAACTGACACACCCACAGTAACGTATAGGAGTGTGGGTTTCCCCACATTTCCCCAGTGGAATCGTTACAAACCTTTGGATCTTTGTCAATCCACTGTTTGAAAAATTCTATCTCACATACAGTTTCAATTTACATTTGTTCTAATATTTTGAAAATTCTGTTCATGGAACTGTGATGGCCTTGCTTTGTCCACCTCACTCATAAAATCACCTTCACCATATTTCATTCCTAGAGTTTCTAGAATTTGTCAATTTTACTGACATGAGCTTTTGTATATGCCATTCACTGCTTGGAAAGCTCTTCCCCCAGGTCTTTGCTTAGCAAACTGCTATAGTTTGAATGTGTACCCCCCAAATTCATATGTTCATATAACCCTGAAGGTGATAGTATTAGGGCCTTTGGGAGATGAATGTGATTAGTGCCCTTATAAAAGAGACCCCAGAGAGATCCCTTGCCCCGTCTGTCATGTGCAGTTACAGTGAGAAGGCAGCACTCTGAGGAAGACAGCCCTTAGAAACTGAATCTGCCAGTGCCTTGATCTTAGCTTTCCAAGCCCCCAGAACTGTGGGAAATACATGTTTGCTATTTATAAACCACCCAGTTTAGTTTTTTTGTTATAGCAGTCCCAATGGACTGAGACATAGATTCTTCTCATCCTTTAAGACTCAACTCAAACGTCATCTCATCAAAACATTTCATCTAGAGTGGTTCTCCCCCCCCTTTTCTTTATTTACTTCATAGTACTTTTCAAACCCATCATTATTTATTTGCTGATTTGTGTTTTGGTATGTTCTTTATACCACATTGAAAAGTAAATTCCATGGAAGTGAGGAAGTGGTTTGTCCTGATAGTTGTTGCATGGCCAGCACCTAGCACTCTGCCTGGTATGTGGTAGGTACATGGAGCGGACACTATTGTTACCTTATCCCCTCAGTCCACTTCTGACTTCAACTCTCCAGTGGTGGTGGAGAGTTCCCATGAATGCTGCCACCTCAAGTAGCTCTTTGTTGTCCTCTTTAGAGCTTACCTTAGAACTTTCTCTGGCAGCCTTGGGAGCAGGCACAATCTGGAAGTTCAGGGAAGTTAACCCTTAACTAATTGGGGTTGAATGCTTCAGCCTTCCATGCTATAGGAGTTGGATTGAGCCTCAGTTGCTCACAGTGGTAACCAGCTCATTCATGCCCAGCCCCTTGGGTTGGCTTTTCCTTCTTCCTTGGCCCCCTTTCCCAAATAAACTACTTAGATCTAAGCTCTTGTCTCAGACTGCCTTTGGGGAAACCCAAACCAAGACAATGCCCAATAAATATTTGTTGAAGGAATGCATAGATTAATTATACTGCTTTTGTAGTTTTCACTGGTCAGCCAAGAAGTAGCAGCTCAGTCCTGCAGGTGAAAGATGATGGAAGCCAATTGGCACCTGTTCTGGACATGCAGGAAATGGGACAGATACCAACGATATGAGATATGGCAGAAAATGTGTGCAAGTGCTCTGACAGCAGGGAGGCATGACTGGCCCTACCTTTGGGAGGTGAGGAAGTTTTAAGAAGAGGTAGATGAGTTACTAAGTTGCCTCAGTTTACCCAATGTGACTAAGGACAGAGTGGAGGAAGCCCATTATTTTGTGCAGATGCTTGTTTAGATTTGTCCACCTACTCACATCTGTCCAGGAGGACAGCTGCAGATCTGTTACATGAAAGAGTATAACATGGACTCCACAGTGCCCTGGTAGCAGAAGGTACCAGTGCCCTTCCTGCCCATATCCTTCCCACTGCAGTCACTGGTGATTCTCCCCATGACAACTTTCTTTTGGCTCAAGCATGCCCCAAAACTGGAAGTGCCAGGGAGCTAATGCTGCCCCTCAGCCAACAACAGGTGTGAATACCCTGGATCCTTTGCCTCTCCCTTCCTTGCGCCTCAAGTAGGACAACACTCTGGCAAGTTGTATAGTGGAATTGAGCCCCTGTTGCCCAGAGCAGTGACATATACTGGCTTATTCCCTGTCCCTGTCTTATTTCCCACCCTACTAGTGTTTTCTGGGGTCACCTTCCAAGTAAACTACTCGTACTCCTTTTTTCTTTAAGATTTTATTTATTTTTATTTGAGAGAGGGAAAGGGAAAGTGAGATAGAGACCATGAGTGGCAGAGGGGCAGAGGGAGAAACAGACTCCCTGCTGAGCAGGGAGCCCGATGTGGGGCTCGATCCCAGGACCCTGTGATCATGAGCTGAAGGCAGATGCTTAACAGACTGAGCCACCCAGGCTCCCCAACTACTTACACTCCTTTTTCAGCATTTGTTTTGGGGGAATTTTTTTCTAAGACACCCATTGCTCATAGGTCATTTTGATAATAGAATATCTTAGTCACTTCTGATTCCCTGAAGAGTATAACCACAAATTACTGCCTTCCCATTCAAATTCTTCTTTCTTAACTCTCCAGAAAAGTCAGATCCTCTGCACTGATGGCTAGCCTTCCATTTTCCAAAATCTACTACATGCATGAAAAATGTGAGGGAAACCTTCCTTGTGCCTAGAGGAGGTTAGCTTTTATTATTTCTGCCTGCTACATTGGCCATTACAAGGTCTCCTTTGACTTCCTGCTATATGGTCAACAAAGGCCACCTGCACCATAGTGATAATCTAGTTGGGACCCCAAGAAGTGTGGCTATAACAAGAGTAAATAGTGTTTGGGGTGATTGCATTAACTATCAGAGACGGACTGGTGTGGATGATTGTCCTGTGTAACTCCCTGAGCAGCTGTGTATATGCTGTTCTCCCTTCCATGAAGGCCCTTAACTTTTTAATCATTAAATATGAAGATGCCCTTTATCAGATTAAGAAAACTTTAATAAGAGTTTTTAATCCAGTTTAAGAGTTTTTAAAAATCATTAATGGATGTTGAATTTTATTTTGTACATTTTATTAATCTATTGCGGCAATCATCTAAGTTTTCTCAATTTTGATGTTGAATCACTCCTGATTCCCAATAGAAAGCACATTTTAAAAATTAGTTTCAGAGGTAGAATTTAGTGATTCATCAGTTGCATATAACACCCAGTGCTCATTACATCACACGCCCTCCTTAATACCCATCACCCAATTACCCCATCTCCCCCACCCATCTCCCCTCCAGCAACCCTCAGTTTGTTTTCTAAAGTTGAGCGTCTCTTATGGTTTGCCTCCCTCTCAAGTTTCATCTTGTTTTATTTTTCCTTCCCTTCCGTTATGTTCATCTGCCTTGTTTCTTAAATTCCACATATGAGTGAAATCATATGGTATTTGTCTTTCTCTGACTGACTTATTTCACTTAGCATAGTACCCTCCTGTTCCATCCATGACATTGCAAATGGCAAGATTTCATTATTTTTGATGGCTGAATAATATTCCAGTGTGTACATATATCACATCTTTGTCCATTCATCGAAATAAAAAGATATCTTGGCTCTTTCCATAGTTTGGCTATTTTGGACATGGCTGCTATAAACATTGGGGTGCCCCTTGGGTCATAGGATAGCTCTATTTTCAACTTTTTGAGGGACCTCCATACTGTTCTCCAGAGTGGTTGCACCAGTTTGCATTCCCACCAACAGTGTAAGAGGGTTCCCCAGAAAGCACGTTTTTTTATACATTGCTGGATTTGATTTGCTAACATGGTGTTTAGGCTCTTTGTTTCTGTGTTCATAAGAGAGGTTAGCTTCTAATTTTGTTTTTTATATTGTACTTGTTTGGATATACTGTCATGGTTATATTAGCCTTACCAAGGGAGTTGGAAATTAAAAAAAAATCTTCTAAAAGAGTTTGTGTATGGTTTGAATTTTCTATTCCATGCATGTTTGAGAGAATATGCCTATTTTCTATGTAGACTATTTTAAATTGCTGATTCCATTTCTAATCATTCAAGTGTTCTATATCTTTTTCAGGCAATTTTGGTGTATTTCTAGTGAGAACTTTGCCCATTTCACCAAAGTTTTCAACTTTATTGGCATAACATTGCTCATATCTTACCTCCTTAGCATTTGTAGTTATAGCCTCTCTCTTACTCATAATATTACTTATTTGTGCCCTCTCTTGTTTTTCTTGATCAACAGTCCTAGAAATTTAAAAATTTTGTTGCTTTTTCCCCACAAGGACTAACTTTTGACTTTGTTAAACACCTCCATTGTATCTGTTTAATATTTTAAAATTTCTCTCATCTTTATTATTTCTTTTGTCCTACTTTCTTTGAGTGTATTCTGTTTTTTCTTTTCCTAATTAATCATCTCATTAATATTCAAACTTCTTTCCTAATATATGCATTTAAAGCTTTAAATTTTCAAGTATCGTATTAACTCTGTCCTACAAATTTTGCTATATTGTCTTTTTATAATTGTCAGCTTGAAAATTTTTTCTAAATTCCACTATAATATCTCTCTGTCCCATGAGTTGTTTAGAAACATGTTTTTAAGTTTTTGAATGAATTTTTAAAATTAACCTTTTACTTAATAAATTCTCACTTGATTGCATTGTGGTCTGGGGATGTAATCTCTGTAATACCCATTCTTTGACATTTTTTGAGACTAGCTTTGCAGCTACTATTTGTGAATCGACCATGGGTATTTGAGAAGAATGTGTGTGTTTCAGCTCTTGAGTGAATAAAATACTCATTAGATCACCCTTGTGATATTAATAAGCAGGAGACCCCACCATAGATCTAAAGCAAATAGAAGACGATTATTTGCCATCTCAGTGACGCAAGGCTGGGGGGGCCTGCTCCTCATGGTCCTTCATCCTAGGACCCAGATTCACTGGGTTCTGTTAACTGTCAACATGTGCTGTTCCAGGCCATCCTCTCAGTAGAGTCTATATACTCTAGGAGCGCAGGAATGTGTCTGTTTTCTTTGCCTTTGTTCCTTCAGACAGTGCCCAGCACATAGTAAGCATTCACTAAGTATTTGTTAAGTACATAAATCAGTGAATGAAGAAAAGATGGGCCCCTAGTTAACATACCAACAAAATTTAATAGATTTTTTTCTTTTTAAACTTTGCTTATTTTTTCAATTAACAATACATAATTATGGCTCAAAATTTAAAAGGTATAAGATTGTATACAGTGATGGTTTTCCCAGCTACCCAGTTCCCCTTCCTGGTAACAGCTTGTTTATATTCCCCAGAGGTATTTTATATTTACACAAGCATCCATGCATATATATATAGACTAGTTTCTTTTTTTTTTTGAGAGAGAGAGAGAAAGAGAAAGAGAGAGAGAGAACGAGAGAGCGCACGCATGTGTGTGTGTGAGGGGCAAAGGGAGAGAGAGAGAGAATCCCAAGCAGGCTCCACACCCAGCATGGAGCCCTACACGGCCCACCGTCTCAGGATACAGAGATCATGACCTGAGCTGAAATTAAGAGTCAGTCACTTAACCAACCGAGCCACCCAGGTGCCCCGTATAGATTAGTTTCTAATATATTTTCAATCATAATAAAATGGCTCATTCTTCACCTTATATATTCCATTATTTCTGAATTCACATTTCTGAGAATGTGTTTGGTGTCAGTTTGTTGAAGGGACACTAGGTGGCAGTATACAACCAGAAGATGGGGGTGGACTGGGGTGGGGGTAGGAGTGGGTTGTGTGTGTGTGTGGGGGGTCTTTTCAAAAATCAAACAGCGGTTTCACATGGTGAACCTCTGCACAACAGGTTTCCTGAGGCCTCCTGGCCATGTGTGTCTGTGTAGGTGTGTAGGTAAGTGCCTACCCAATTTGAATAAATGAGTGCTTGGTTGAGTTTTAAATCTATTACAAAATGGAGCTATAGGATCTGACATGGGACTTTAGTTTGTTGAGAAAAACACAATTTTAAAGCCACTTCCAATCCAGACTTCCTGACACACCTTCCAAGATCATGCGTATGCCTAGTTCTCATCCCTCAGAACTGTTAGCTTCAAATGATTTAAACCCACGCAACACACGTAATCTCAGGTGTTAAAGTAACAATGGAAGCACCTTTACTTTCTCCATGCTTTAGGTTTTCCCTTGCTTTAATATTTTCCCTTCCCTTGACTACCTTTCCCACATGTGGTCCTTTCCCCAGGCCCATAGCCATCCCTTCTCTTCTCTCCTGGTGACGGTGCCTCCCTCATTTCTCCTACTCCCTTCTAATGAAGTTTGAGGAAAGACGAGGATCAAAGTGTATACATTTCCTTTATTGAAACCCCTCCCCCATCACGATTGCATTCTATATACATTGTTGTATATACATTTTTCATTTACCAGTATACCCTGGATAATTCCTAATCAATATATAAAGAGAATAATTTTTTAAAGCTTTTAAAAAATTGTGCTATAACTTACATATGGTAAAGTGCAATCTTAAGTGTGGGGCTTGATTTTTTGCAGATGTTCACACCTGTGTCACCACCAACCCTTCGTGACATAGAACACGTCCCAGCTCCCAGCCTGCCTCGCTTGCCCCCTCCCAGTCACAACCTCCTCCAAATTACCACAACTGTGACTTACAGGGAGAAGATCAACTCTTTTTAATGGTTGCATGGTAATGTGATGTATGGATATGACTTCTTTAGCCATGAATTTCCAGAGGCTACAGGGACTATGCTTGAACACATGCCACCTCTTGTCTTTTCACCTTTACAGGAAAGCCCAAACTCACCTCACAGAAAACACATAAAACGTAATTTTAAACAAGGCTTTTTTGATCTTGCTATGTCTTCCTTTCATTTCTCTCTTTATTCTATACAGATTCCTTTCCCTTCTTTGAATTCCTATTATTCTTCTTGTCTCACCAATCAGTACCCTGCATCCTCTTGCACTTCCCCCGCCTCCCCTTTTGTAAAAGATTTTATTAATGTATTTGAGATAGAGAGAGCGAGTGAGAGAGCAGGAGCAGGGGAGCAGAGGGAGAGGGAGAAGCATGCTCCCCGCTGAGCGGGAAGGTCGACATGGGGTTTGATCCCAGGACCCCAGGATCATGACCCAAGCGGAAGGCAGACACTTAACTGACTGAGCCACCCAGGCGCCCCTTGCTCTTCCCTTTAAGGTGATTTTCAGTCTCTCCGACTAGAACAGACACACCCCTTGGGTCTTTGCATTCCTGTCCTTGGCCTAGTGCTGGCAAATCCAGATCAAATTCAGTGTCTGCTGGGTAAACACATTTGTATGCCAATATATTAGATCTTAGGATTGTTACAAATGTGTAACACCCTGAAGGATCAAACATCTGTCTGCTAAACAGATAAGCAACACAATTATATATAACAGACTGTGTGGAGCAGACTAATTGCTTAATTTAATAGCTATAATTAGTCTTCTTACTAAGGCTCTTATTAAGACACTCTCCTACATAGCCAGTGTACTCATCAAAATTAGAAACTTAACACTAATGCAGTACTACCATGGAATCCGCACAGACCAAGTTTCACTGACTGTACCAGTAGCATCTTTTACAGCAAAAACAAAACAGAACAAAAAATTCTTTCCTTTACCTTCCTTCCTTTCTGGGCCAGGATATAATCCTGGATCATGTACTGAACTTAGTTGTCTCTGCCAGTCTTTTTCAATCTAGAATAGTCCCTCAGCCTTTCCTTATATTTCATAACCTTGTCATTTTTGAAGAGTATGTGCCAGTTACTTTGTAGAGTATCTCTCAATTTGGGTTTGTCGATGTGTCTTCATGATTTAATCCGGGGTGTGTATTTGGGCAGTAATACCACAGAAGTGATGTTGTGTTCTTGTCGGTGCATCATGCTAGGAGCCCATGATGGCTCATTATTGGTGATGTTAACTTTAATCACTTGGTTGAGATAGTATCTGCTGGGTTTCTTCACTTTGTTACATACACTCTTTAAAATAATTCCTCAGATAACTATTATTATTTTCATTCTACAGATGAGCAAACTGAGGTACAAGATGTAGATAACTTGCCTAAAGACATACTCATAAGCCAGGATCCCAACGCAGCCAATTTAGGTCCAAAGCAAACACTCTTAGCTGCCACGCTGGAGGGGGCTTGTTGGGGCTGGAAGACTTGATGTGCCTGGCCTGTGGAGAACCGTTGGAGGGCAGGGAATATGTGGATGAACAGAAAGGTGAAATGTAATGGGCTAAGCCTCTTTATCACTATGTCTGGCTTGGGGCTTGGTGTATTACTCTGGATAATTTTGTTAAGGATGGCTTGAGGTATGGCTTTGTGCTGACTTGGCCCTTCTTGTCTGGAATGTCAGGGCTGGAACTGGCTTGAGATTACACCACTCCAAATTTCCATTCTGAGGGTAAGTTCCTTGTAGTTGTTGAGAGGCCATGATGTGCCCCCCAATCTTGGTTTCTTGGCTACATCATGATTTGCATTGTAGAAGCATAGTGAAAAAGTTGTAATTGAGTCATGAACAAAAAGAGTTGAGCTATATTTTGGAATGCCATGTGAACAAGAGCTACAGACCTGTTTCACAGATAACTCCCTCTCTGCTAGTGTCTGAGCTCACTGAGGGTTAGACGCCCCCAGGTACCCAGCTTTGTCTGAGCAGACCTATACCTGATCCTTTGTTCTTCCCTCCAATTCTTTTGACGTGTTTTCCCCCAAGCCCTTGAAAAGCTCTTGGTCATCTGCTCCCTTGCTTCCCCAACTGCTGATCCCATTGTGTGCCCATAACGCATACTTCACCATGCACTCCTTCTCCATACCTGGCGCAGCTCCAGCTTTCACTCAGTCAAGTTTCCTCTGCCTCACAGCAGTATTTCCAGATTCTCAGTTTTAGTTTGGGTCCCCCAGAAGCAGAGTCTGGGGCAGGAGGGAGCTGGGGTATTTATATATCAGCTCCTGTTAGTCTTTTATTAAGCTTTAATTTCCCTGCATATGTGGCCTGCTGTACATGCAGGCTCTGGAAGAACTCTCAGGCACAGAGATCACATAGGGCAGTTGGAGTTGACTATCGTTGATACTGGAAAGGTAGGGCCTGAGGGCTATTGGTGAGAGCACTGGCAACCCGGGTCATAAGCTCTTAGGATTTTAGAGCAGAAAGGGAGTTCAGAGACAACCTAGTCCACTTTCTCCCTCTCCCCCAATGGAGTAAGGGATAAGCATTGTATTTATAAAGAGGAAACTCAGACAGGAAAATTTCCTGAATTTTTTTGATTTCTCTGAACTTCACTGTTTTTTTTTATTTTATTTTTGAATTTGTTTTCATTTTTTAAAAATTTTAATTCCAATGTAGATAACACAATATAGTGATTCAACAGTTCCATATATTACTCAGTGCTCATCAGGATAAGCGTACTCTTAATCCCATTTACCTATTTCACCCATCCCTCCATCCACCTCCCCCCTGGTAACTATCTCTTGTTCTTTATAGTTAAGAATCTGCTTTTTGGTTGGTTTCTCTCTTTTTTTCTTTTGTTCGTTTGTTTTGTTTCTTAAAGTCCACATATGAATGAAATCATACACTATTTGTCTTTCTCTGCCTGGATTATTTCACTTAGCATTATACTCTCTAGATCCATCCATGTTGTTGCACATGGCAAGATTTCATTCTCTTTCATGGCCAAATAATATTTCATTATATATATATATATATATATATATATATATATATATATACATACACACACACTACATCTTCTTTATCCATTATTTATCGATGGATGTTTGGGCTGCTTTCATAATTTGGCTATTGTAAATAATGCTGCTATAAACATGAGGGTAGCTCTATTTTTAACATTTTGAGGAAACTTCATACTGTTTTCCACAGTGGCTGCACCAGTTTCCATTCCTGCCAACAGTGCACGAGGGTTCCTTTCTCTCCACATCCTCACCAACATCTGTTGTTTCTTGTGTTGTTGAGTTTAGTCATTCTGACAGGTGTGATGTGAGGTGATATCTCATTGTGGTTTTGATTTGTATTTCCCTCATGATGAGTGATGTTGAGCATCTTTTCATGTGTCTGTTGGCCATCTGTATGTCTTCTTTGGAGAAATCTCTGTTCATGTCTTCTGCCCATTTTTAAATTGGATTATTTGGGAGTTTTTTTTGTGTGTTGGGATGTATAAATTATTTATATATTTTGGATGCTAACCTTTTATTGAATATGTCATTTGCAAATATCTTCTCCCATTCAGTATGTTGTGTTTTAGTTTTGTTGGTTGTTTCCTTTGCTGTGCAAAAGCTTTTTATTTATTTTTATTTTATTTTATTTATTTTTTAAAAGATTTTATTTACTTATTTGATAGAGAGAGATGGCGAGAGCAGGAACACAAGCAGGGGGAGTGGGAGAGGGAGAAGCAGGCTTCCTGCTGAGTAGGGAGCCCAATGTGGGGCTTGATCCTAGGACCCCGGGATCATGACTCAAGCCGAAGGCAGATGCCCAATGACTGAGCCACCCAGGCATCCTATTTTATTTATTTTTTAAAAAAGATTTAATTTATCCATTCAAGAGAGAAAGGGAGAGTGAGCTCAAGGGGGGGAGGTACAGAGGGAGAGAACCTCAAGTTGATGTGGGGCTCGATCTCACAACTCTGAGATCATGACCTGAGCTAAAATCAAGAGTCAGACGCCCAACTGAGCCACCCAGGTGCCCCAAAGCTTTTTGTTTTGATGTAGTCCCAATAGTTTATTTTTGCTTTTGTTTCCCTTGCCTCAGGTGACCTATCTAGAAAAAAAGTTGCTATGTCCAATGTCAGAGAAATAACTGCTTGTTGAGCTTCACTCTTATCATATGTAAAGTGAAGATTAAAAATAATATCTGACCCTTGGGTAGCACAGAGTAAACCATAAATGTCAGGTGTTATTTTAGGAGAAAGAGACTTGTTGTACTAGTTAGCTGTTGCCACAATAATGCTATGTAACAAACCATCCCAAAACTTAGTGCACACAGTAGAAGCATTTCTGAAGTGGTGTGTGATGAGTTCTGCTTTCCCAAGCAAAACAGCCAAAACTGGCAAAGATTTTAAAAGAAATTGTCATGTAAAGTCTGAAAATTCTAAGAGCATATAGCACATAGAAAAACACTTATTCAAGAAATTTTACTAACTCTTGGTAAGAACAGTGAGAGTCTGTGGCACTGAGCCATGGTCTGCCCCCTCTCCCTCCCTGAAGGTCTATTCTAGGTGCATACCATCAAGAAGATGGACTCTTCCCCTCAGCTCTCAGTCTTGGGCTACAGATTTACCCCAAAAGGGAAAGACTGCTGGCATCCCTCATGTCCCTCCAGCTGCATGTTTGCAGGAGCTCTTTTTCAGACAAGAGTGGCCAAGAGGCCTGTGACTATCTTCTTCCACCTATGAGCACCCACACATAAGGCAGAAGTAGTACTCCAGGTATGACAGGCAAGAATACTGGGTCCTGATTGCCCTCACCCCAGCACATTCATCAGGTAGACATTCCATACCAGAAAAGGCAGGTCGAGAAAACCTCTGAAAGCTGAGGGGCTATGTCCCCGCTTAGTGCCATGCTAGTAAAGCAAGGACATCATTCTAAGAGAAGGGGACTACTGTTCCTTCCCCCAGAATCAAAGCAGTGGTGCAGAGGTTCTGTGAGGGAATGAGACAGGCCATAAGAATAAGAAAGGGCTTTGTAGTTCTCCTCAAAGGGACTGACTTTACATGAGACAGAGCATGGAGAAGTTCAAGCCTAATCACATTGTCAGAAGCAATGGAGATTTTGGTGGTTAGCAATTAAGAAGAGACTGATGGCAACAAGGGAAATGGTGGGCCAGTTATACTTTCGACAGAACCAGGGAAATAGGTAGCTAGGAAGAGCCCTACTGGAGTCAGAGCAAGTCTCAAAGACTGATTCAAAGACTACTCCTTTAAAGGGGCCCCAAATTTAATTGGATCAGACTGTAGAGCAATTTATGCCCCAGAATGTTGTCAAAAACAATAGAACAATCAGCTAGCAATTAGTGGAGGTTAAATCTGGCTACAATATCAGTAGAGACACAGATCATCTAGAAACATAAAAGGAAACAGTCCTTTCCTCAGAGAAAGAGAAGTCAAAGCAAGTCCAGCTAGGACCATTGTCATCCCTGGACAGGGGAGGGGTCAAAGTGGCTGTGAAAGTGCTGAAATTGTGCCTTCTGAGGAATGACATAACAGGTTGCATATAGGAGGGGAAATAGATATCAATGAAAAGACCTAGACAAGTCAGTAGACAAATAAGCAACTATAGCCTTGGAATAAGTGTTCAGAGTTGCTACATTATATTACCTAAAATGTACAGTTTTCAATAAAAAAGAATGAGACATGCAAAGAAACAGGAAAGTGTGACCTGTTCACAGGGGGGAAAAAAGTAGTAGTAGTAGAAATTATCCTTCAGGAAGCCAAGATGTTGGACTTATTAGACAAGTGCTTTAAAACCGGCTATTCTTCAAAGAACTAAATGAAAATATGTCTAAAGTCTTAGTGGAAAGTATGAGAACAATGCCTTGCCAAATAGAGAATGTCAATAAAGAAATAAAAATTATTTTAAAAGGACCACATAGAAATTCTAGAGTTGGAAAAGGACAATATCTGAAGTGAAAAATAGCTCTTTGAACTAATGGAATCAAGAATCAGCACATTTGAAGGTAGATCAGTTGAGATTATCCAGTCTGAGGATCAGAAAGAAAAAACAATAGAACAAATGAGCGGAGTATAAGAGACCTGTGGGACACCATCAACCATACAAACATACACATAATGGAATTCCTAGAAGGAAAGGAAGTAGAAGGGCACAAAGAATATTTGAAGGAACGATAATAAAAAACTCTCCAAATTTTATGAAAAACATTAACCTGCATATTTCAGAAGTTAAACCATTTCAAGTAGAATCAGCCAAAGAGATCTGCACCAAGACACATCACAAACTGCTGAAAGCCAAAAACAGAGAATCTTGAAAGCAGTGAGAGAGAAGTGATTCATCACCTAGAATGGATTCTCAATCAGAAACCACGGATGCCTGAAGGACACTGTCTTCCAAGTGTGAAAAGAAAACCCCCCACAAAATTTATATTCAACAAAAATACCCTTCAAAATGAAGGAGAAATTAAGACATTTCCAAATAAAACCCAAGGGAGTTTGTCACTGGTAGACCCACTATACAAGAAATGCTAAAGAGTCTTCCAGGTTGAATACAAGGACAATAGACAATAACTTGAATCCACATGAAAAAGCAAAGAATACTGAAAAGATAAATATATAGATAAACATAAAGAGAGTATTCTGTATTTTTGTTTGTAAGCATTTTCCTTTCATATATGATTTAAAAGACCACTCTATAAAACAATCATTCTAAAATTGTGTTGATGAACTTGTAATGTATAAAGATGTAATTTGTTTGACAATGACAATAATAGGGCAAAAGAAGGAGCAGGGAACAGAACTACATTGTAGCAAAGTTTTTGTGTACTATTGAAATTAATTAGTCTTAGTCAAAACTAGATTATTTTAAATTAATATGTTAATTGTAATCCCCAGGGACAACCACTAAGAAAGCACCCAAAAATATAATAAAATAAACAGAAAGGGAATTAAAATGATATATTAGAAAATATTTAAATAGAGAAGGCAGTCATGGAGTAATGAAAAAAACAAAAAGATGTAAGGATGTAGAAAACAAATAGCAAAATGGAAGACATAAATCCTACCTTATCAGTAATTACTAGGAGTTGTAAATGAACTAAACATTCCAATAAAAAGGTCAGGATTCCTGGAATGGGTTAAAAATGATCCAACTGCTCTATAAGCCAACCAGGAAGAGTCCTTTATAAGCTGATTTATTAATACTCTCTCAAGATAGGGCAACATTATATAATTACATAACGAGAAGGAAAGGTCTTTCAGAACCACAGACACATAAACACACAGATAGTTTTAATTGTACAATTTTAGCTGTGGGCAAAAGACACAAGATATAAAAATTCATAGGTCTTCATATCAAACAGTGTTTTCCAGTAGTCTGATGTGTGCTCAGACAAATATGCAAAAAAAATCAATAATGATAAGCCAAATTCTCTGTCATCTCTAACCCAACAGAATATTACTCTATAAATCCATTAACGCGGGGCACCTGGGTGGCTCAGTCGTTAAGCGTCTGCCTTCGGTTCAGGTCATGATCCCAGCGTCCTGGGATCGAGCCCCGCATCAGGCTCCCTGTTCAGCGGGAAGCCTGCTTCTCTCTCTCCCGCTCCCCCTGCTTGTGTTTCCTCTCTCGCTGTGTCTCTCCCTGTCAAATAAATAAATAAAATCTTTAAAAAAAAAAAAACAAAAAAAACCAAAAATAAATCCATTAACGCATTTATAGATCAACATGTGATCAGACCAAAAAACCAAATTCACAATCACTGCTGTCACCACAGGGGAATCAGGTATCAGGTATAAGTAAGGCAGAAAAAAAAAAAAACCACAATAAAATCAAAGGAGAAGGGGGAAATTACTAGAGAAACAATAAGTCAGCAAAGTTAAAGTTCCATTTGTGCTTGGAATTCACCTTTGGAAGACAAAAATGTGGTGCCTCAGCTTAAACTGCCCATGTAGTATATTTCTTCAGCAAGGTAGTTTACTTGGCTTCAGGTAAATCCATTGGGCATCTCAGTTAATAGCACCCCAAGTTGTTAAAGGATTTTTAAAGAAGGTAATATTATGACTTTCAAAGACATATAAATTGCTCACATGCCAAACACTATTTTTGGCTCATTAATTAATGAGGGAGACTGTAAGTAAAATCTTAAAACCAGTTTAAAGGCAAATTTTGAGTAGAATTATATAGTCAATTATGAAATGCTGAAATAAGTTTAAAAAGAGAGGTAAAAACTTAAAGCTTTAAAAAAATATCCACAATATCCCAGTGCATCCCCACACACAATTTATATTGTAAAATATTTCAAAGTGAACAAAAGGTGAAAAACCCCTGTAGAATCAGATACACAAAATGGGAGGATACCCAGTCATCTCTCAGTCCATTTCAAATCTTCAAAAAAGATCCAATGTGGGGGTGCCTGAGTGGTTCAGTTATTTAAGCATCTGCCTTTGGCTCAGGTCATGATCTCCAGATCCTGGGATTGAGCTCCGCATTGGGCTTCCTTGCTCGGCAAGGAGTCTGCTTCTCTCTCTCTCTCCCTCTGCCCCTTCACACTGCTCATTTTATCTCTCTCAGATAAGTAAATAAAATCTTAAAAAAAAAAAGATCCAATATGTATGCTGTCTATAAGAGATACAGATTCAAAACCACAAATAAGTGGAAAGTAAAAGAATAGGAATAATATACCATGCAAACAGTGACTAAAGGAAAGCTGGAATGGCTACACTAACATCAGGAAAAATAGACTTAAAGACAAAGCTACAAAGTTGAGCATCCTACTCTTGATTTTGACTCAGGTCATGATCTCAGGGTTGTGAGATCAAGCCCCACATTGGCTCCATGCCCAGCAGGAAGTCTGCTTGAGATTCTCCCTCTCGCTGTGCCCCTTCCCCTGTGGTACTCTCTCTTTTTACTAGAAACAAAGAAGACATTTTGTAATGATAACAGGGTCAGTCCACCAAGTAGTCCTAACAATTATAAATATATATGTACCTAACAACAAAATAAGTGAAGAAAAACTGAATAATTTAATTCAAAATACATGAAGAAAACTGAAATAATTGAAAGGAGAAACAGATAATTCAACAATAATAATTGGAGACTTTAATATTCTACTTTCAGTAATGAATAGAGACCATATATGCAGATGGTCAAAAAGGAAATAAAAAATTTGAAAGACATTACAAGCCAAAGAGATCAATTAGATAGTTATTTTACTGAACAGCACACAGAACATATTCTTCTCAGGCACAGGATAGACTATTGGTAGGCCATAAAGCAAGCCTCAATGAATTTAAAAGACTTGAAATCATACAAAGTATATTATCTGACTTTGATGGAATGATATTAGAAATCAATAAATATGTGGAAATCAAACAATATACTCAAACAACTAATGAGTCAAAGAAGAACTCACAAGGGAAATTAGAAGTTGAGATGAATGAAAATGAAAACACAACATACCAAAACTTACATGATGCAGCTAAAGCAGTGCTTAGAGGGAAATTTATGGTTGTAAATGCTTATATTAAAAAATAAGTAAGATCTCAAATAAATACCTATCCATCTTAAGCTGGAGAAAGAAAAAAAATCAAATTCAAAGCAACCAAGCGGGATAAAGTAATAAACATTAAATTAGAACTTAATGAAATAGAGATTAGAAAACAGAAAAGAAAATCAAGAAAATCAAAAGTGATTTTTTGAAAGCCACAAAATTAATACACTTTTCACTAGACTAGCCAAGAAAAAAAGAACACTCACATTACTAAAATAAGAAATTAAAGGTGTTTATCATGGGACGGTTGGGTGGCTCAGTAGGTTGAGCATCCTACTCTTGATTTTGACTCAGGTCATGATCTCAGGGTTGTGAGATCAAGCCCCACATTGGCTCCATGCCCAGCAGGAAGTCTGCTTGAGATTCTCCCTCTCGCTGTGCCCCTTCCCCTGTGGTACTCTCTCTCTCTCCTCCATCACTGAAATAAATAAATAAATAGAAAAAAAGATGTTTATCATGACCAAATTTCAGAAATAAAAAGGGTTATAAGAATACTATGAAGAACTGTATGCAAACATATTAGGGATTCAATAAAATAGTCAAATTCCTAGAAAGACACAAATTACAAAAACTGACTTAAGAAGAAATAGAGAATCTGAATAGATTGTTACAAGTCAGAGATTGAATTAGTAATCAAAAGTTAAAAAACAACAACAAAAAACCCACCCCCCAAAAACAAAATTTCCTATAAAGAAAAGCTCAGGTCTGGATGGTTAAAACCCAAAATTCATTAAAAAAAATAAAAGATCCTTTCTAATCTCACCCCAAAAAATAGAATAGTAGGGAACATTCCACAGCTCATTCTATGAAGCATGTTTTACTCTGATAACAAAACCAAAGACAAGAAGAGAACACTACAGACCAATATTTCTTAGGAATATAGATGCAAACCTCTCAACAAAATACTAGCAAGCCAAAACGACCAACACATTAAAAAAGATTATGTAGCATGACCAAGTGTAATTTATCCTAGAAATGCAAGATTAGTTGTATGAAAACCAAAGTAAAACATCATATTAATAAAATAAAGGACAAAAATCACATGATCATCTCAACAGATACAGAAGCATTTGACCAAATCCAACACACTTCATGATATAAACTAGGAATGAAGGGAACATTTCTTAAACTATTAAATGGTATCTATAAAATGCACAGCTGTGCTAGCATAAAGACAGACATGCAGACCAGGGGAATAGAACAAAGAGCCCAGAAATAAGCCTGTTCATATACATCAAATGATTTTCAACAAAGGTGCCAAGATCATTCAGTGGAGGAAAGGACAGTCTTTTCAACAAATATTATTAAGAAAACTGGATATCTATATGCGAAAAAATGAAGTTGGACCCTTACTTTACAACATATACAAAATGTAATTTAAAGTAGATCAAAGATCTAAATGTAAGTCTAAAATAAAATTCTTATGGCTGAGATTAAGCTAAGTGAAACAAATCAAGCAGAGAAAGACAATTATCATATAGTTTCACTTACATGTGGAACATAAGGAATAACATGGACGACATCAGGAGAAGGAAGAGAAAAACGAAGAGGGGGAAATCAGAGAGGGAGATGAACCATGAGAGACTATGGACTCCAGGAAACAAACTGAGGGTTTCAGAGGGGAGGGGTTGGAGGGATTGGTTAGTCCAGTGATGGGTATTAAGGAGGGCATGTATTGCAATGAGCACTGGGTGTTATACATAAATAATGAATCATGGAACACTACATCAAAAACTAATGAAGTACTATATGGTGACTAACGTAACATAATAAAAAAATAAAAATAAAATTCTTAGAAGAAAACAGAAAAAAACTTCCTGACATTGGATATGATGGTGATTTCTTGGATATGATACCAAAAGTACAGACAAAAGAAAGAAAGAAAAAAAAGAGAAAAGAAAAAGCAATAAAGTACTGACACATGCTATAACATGAATGAACCTTGAAGACATTATGCTAAGTGAAATAAGCCACACACAAAAGGATATTATTCCACTTCCTTTAATATGAAATACTTAGAGTATTCACATTCACAGAGACAAGAGTTAAACAGTGGTTATGAGGGACCAGAGGTAGGAAAGAATGGGAGTTAGAGATTAATGGGCACAGAGCTTCAGTGTGGGGAGATGAAAAAGTTCTGAAGCTGGATGGTGGTGATGGTTGTAGAACAATGTTAAGGTACTTAATGCCACAGAACAGTAAACTTAAAAATGGTTATATGAGGGATGCGTGGGTGGCTGAGTCTGCTAAGCGTCTGCCTTCAGCTCAGGTCATGATCCCAGGGTCCTGGGATCGAGCCCCGCATCAAGCTCCCTGCTCAATGGGGAGCCTGCTTCTCCTTCTCCCTCTGCTCCTCCCCATTTGTGCTCTCTTCCTTTCTCTCTCAAATAAATAAAAAAAAGTCTTAAAAAAATAAAAATGGTTAAATGATACATTATATGTTACGTGTATTTTATCCTAATAAAAATATACAGTTGGGGCACCTGGGTGGCTCAGTTGGTTAAGCATCTGATTCTTGATTTTGGGTCAGGTCAGGTTGTGAGATCGAGCTTGGATGTCAAGCTCCACGCTGGGCATGGAGCCTGGTTAAGATTTTCTCTCTCCCTCTCCCTTTACCCCTCCTCTTGCTCTCTCTCTCCTTCTCTCTCTCTAAAAACAAAACAAAACAAAACAAAAAAACCAAGTTAACATCATATGTAATGGTGGAAAACTGAATGCTTTTGCCCTAATATTAATAACAAGACAAGAATGCCAACACTTACAACTTCTATTCAACTTTACACTGGAGATTCTAGCAGGGGTAATTAGGGAAAAGAAATAAAAGGAAACTTGGTTGGAAAACAATTTAAATCACCTCTATTTGCAAATGATGTGATTTTATATATAGAAAATCCTAAGGAATCCACTCATGCACAAAAAGCTATTAGAACTAATAAATGAATTCAGCGAGGTGGCAGGATATAAGATTTATATAGAAAAACCAATTGTAGAGTTAAGATGGCAGAGGAGTAGGGGACCCTAAATTCATCTAGTCCCTCGAATTCAGCTAGATAGTTATCAAATCATTCTGAACACCTGCGAGATCAACCAGAGATCTGAGAAAAGAAATGCTGCAATTCTAAAAATAGAAAAGTGACCACTTTTTGGAAGGTAGGAGGTGTGGAGACTTGAATCTGGGGCGATATATTGGAGGAAAGGGCAGTAGCAGAGGGAGCCAGCTTAAGGAGGATACCACAAGGTATTAGAAGCAGCAGAGCGCAAAATCAGAACTTTTAGAAGTCTGCTATGGTGGGGGACATCCCTGGCTTAAAGATGTGCAGATGGAAAAGCAGGGCAGAATCCTAGGTGGGAGAGCATAGTCTCAGGATCCCCAGGGTCAGGAGAATAATGGGGGTGCCTGAGTGCAGCAGAGTTCCCAGGCAATGGAGTGGGGAAGCCAGCTGAAAACAGTAAGTCTAGGCACTGGATTTCTGCTTGGTGTTGCCATAAACTGCAAACCACTGCCTGGTCATGTGACTGCTCTCCAAACAAGGGCCCAGCAAAAAGCAGAAGCACAGTGAGACCCCCTCTTTGCCCCAGGAGGAGCAGCGTGGGTCTGGGCCAGCTGGAGTCCATAAAATTTGGAGACCTGAAACTCCATTGTGTGCCTGAGATAAAAACACTCAGTCACAGGCTAGGTGAACACAGAATTCTGATGGAAACCAGGGACACAAGAGTGATTTACTGCTTTTCTGTGAGGGCTCACTAAAGAGTGGAGGTCAAGAACTTCTAGCTCCAGAGCTAGAGAGTGGGGCATAGCCATATTCATCCCCCCATCAGTGCTGAAAAGCTTCAGGGAAAAAAACAATATCATATAGTGGAATCCAGAGCCACTTACACTGAGCCTGGTCCCCTGGCAAGCGGGGTGCATTTCTATCAGGACAAGGACGCCTGAGAATCAGCACAACAAGCCCCTCCCCCAGAAGACCAGCAGGAACAACTGGTGTGTACCAAGTTTACTGATCATAGAGAACTGCAAAACTTCAGGTCTTGGGGAAAACAGTAAATAGGATTTGTAAGGGTTTTTTTTTATTCTTTAGTCTTTCAGGTTTTTTTCAGCTATTTTCTTATTTTTTTCAATTTCTTTTTTTATTCTTTTTAAATTTTTATAAATACATTATATACATATATTTTATTTTTGCTTTACTTTCATTGTATTTTATTTTATTTCTCTATATACATAAGTTTTTTTCCCCTTTTTATTTTGGGATTTGTTTCTTTTAACAAGCAGACCAAAATATACCCAGGATTTAGTTATTTTGTTTCGTTTTGTTTCTTCTTTGATTTTCTTATTTTGTTTTGTTTCTGTTTTTTATTTTTCCTGCTTTGTTGTATTTTTTTTTCTCCTGTTGCTGTTGTTATTGTTGTCTTCTCTCTCTTTCTTTTATTCTTTTCTGGACATAATGACAAGACAGAGAAATTCACCCCAAAAGAAAAAACAGAGGTAGTACTCACTGCCAGGGATTTAATCAATATGGGTGTAAGTAAGAAGTTGGAAATACAATTTAAAACAATGATTTTTAAAAAAGATTTTATTTATTTATTTGACAGAGAGAGAGAGACAGTGAGAGAGGGAACACAAGCAGGGGGAGTTGGAAAGGAGAGGCAGGCTTCCCGCCGAGCAGGGAACCCCATGCAGGGCTTGATCCTAGGACCCTGGGATCATGACCTGAGCCAAAGGCAGCCACTTAATGACTGAGCCACCCAGGCGCCCCTAAAACAATGATTATAAAGATACTAGCCAGGCTTGAAAAAAGCATAGAAGACACTAGAGAATCCCTTACTGTAGAAATAAAAGAATTAAAATCTAATCAGGCTGGGAAATTAAAAATGTTATTACTGAGATGCATTCACAAATAGAGGTTCTAAGAACAAGGATAAATGAGACAGAAGAGAGAGTCAGTGAAATAGAAGACAAAATAATGGAAAATAGGGAAACAGAAAAGAAGAAAGACAACTACTGTATAATGAAGGGAGACTTTGAGAACTCAGTGATTCCATAAAGCAAAATAATCAGATAATAGGGGTCTCAAAAGATGAAGAGAAAGAGGGGCAGAAGGTTTATTTGAACAAATTATAGCTGAGAACTTTCCTAATCTGGGGAAGGAAACAGGCATTCAAGTCCAGGAGGCACAGAGAAACACCCTCAAAGTCGATAAAAATAGGTCAACACCTCAACATATAATAGTGAAGCTTGCAAATTTCAGAGATAAAGAGAAAATCCTGAAAGAAGCTCCAGACAAGAGGTCTTTAACCTACAAGGGTAGAGGCATAAGGTTGGCAGAAAACCTGTCCACAGACACCTGGCAGGCCAGAAAGGACTTGCATAAGGTATTCAATGTGCTAAATGGGATATTATGCAGCCAAGAATACTGTATCCAGCAAGGCTGTCATTCAAAATAGAAGGAGAGATAGAGTTTCCAGGACAAACAAAAACTAAAGGAATTTGTGAACACTAAACTTAAAGAAACACATTGATAGTATACAATAATGGTAGGGGACTTTAACACCCCACTCACAGCAATGGACAGATCATCTAAGGAGAAGATCAAAAGGAAACAAGGACTTTGAATGACACACTGAACCAGATGGACTTCACAGATATATTCAGAGCATTTCATCCTAAAGCAGCAGAATACACATTCTTCTCAAGTGCACATGGAACATTCTACAGAATAGATCACATACTGGGTCACAAATCAGCCCACATAAGTACAAAAAGATTGAGAATATTCCATGCATATTTTCAGACCACAATGCTTTAAAACTTGTAGTCAGCTACAAGAAAAAATTTGGAAGGACCACAAATACATGGAGGTTAAAGAGCATCCTACTAAAGAATGAATGGGTCAACCAGGAAATTAAAGAAGAAATTGAAAAATACATAGAAGAGGCGCACAACCCAGGATGCTACAGTTTGTAGCAACACGGACAGAAACGAAGAGTGTGGCTTGGAGAGCTCACTGAAGAACAGACTGTGGTCTCTCTGCTATGAGACAGAGGGTTGGAAAAGGTCTCTTCTGCTCTGACTCGCGGAAGAGATGCGGAAAGCCGCCAGGGAAAGCCGCCAGAGAACAAAAGCCCCAAAAACTGATTCCCGCTGAGCCCATCCCCCGCCACAGGGGGGCAGGGCAACTCCGCCCAAACAGGGTTGCCTGAGTAACAGCACAGCAGGCCCCTCCCCCAGAAGACAGGCTGGGAAAACAAGAGGCCAGCAACCCTAAGGTCCCAAGAAAACAGGTGCATCTTGCTTGGGTTCTGGTCAATAATTTGGACTCTATACATTCCTTCAAACACCCATCAACAGAATGACTAGGAGGAGGAGCCCCCAAAATAGAAAAGACTCAGAGATTATGACTTATGCTGCAGATTTACAAATGGATGCAGATATAACCAAGATGTCAGAGATGGAATTCAGGCTAGCAATTGTGAAGACAATGGCTAGAATGGGGAAATCAATTAATGGCAACATAGAGTCTCTAAGGGCAGAAATGAAAGGTGAATTGGCAGAACTTAAAAATGCTATCAATGAGATCCAATCCAATCTAGATAATCTAACAGCTAGGGTAAGTGAGGCAGAAGAACGAATAAGTGACCTGGAAGACAATATAATAGATAAAAAGGGAAAAGAGGAGGCCAGGGAAAAACAACTCAGAATCCATGAAAATAGAATCAGAGAAATAAGTGACACCATGAAGCATTCCAATGTCAGAATCATTGGAATCCCGGAGGGAGTGGAGAGAGAGAGAGAGCTAGAAGATGTATTTGAGCAAATCGTAGCTGAGAACTTCTCTAATCTGGGGAATGAAACAAACATTTGCATCCTACAGGCAGAGAGGACCCCTCCCGAGATCAAGGAAAACAGGCCAACACCCCAGCATGTAATAGTAAAACTTGCAAATCTTAGAACCAAGGAAACCATCTTAAGGGCAGTTAGGGGGAAGAGATTCCTTACGTACAGAGGGAGGAACATCAGAATAACATCAGACCTATCCACAGAGACCTGGCAAGCCAGAAAGGCCTGGCAAGACCTATTCAGGGTACTAAATGAGAAGAACATGCAGCCAAGAATACTTTATCCGGCAAGGCTGTCATTTAGAATGGATGGAGAGATGCAGAGCTTCCACGACTGGCAGAAACTGAAAGAATATGTGACCACCAAGCCGGCCCTGCAAGAAATATTAAGGGGGTTCTATAAAAGGAGAAAGACCCCAAGAGTGATCTACAACAGAAATTTACAGGGACAATCTATAAAAACAATGTCTTCACGGGCAACATGATGACAATTAATTCATATCTTTCAATAATCACTCTCAACGTGAATGGCCTAAATGCTCCCATAAAACGGCACAGGGTTGCGGATTGGATAAAAAGACAGGACCCATCCATATGCTGCCTACAAGAGACTCATTTTGAACCTAAAGATACATCCAGACTGAAAGTGAAGGGATGGAGATCCATCTTCCATACCAGCGGACTTCAAAAGAAAGCTGGGGTAGCAATTCTTATATCAGACAAATTAGATTTTAAACTAAAGTCTGTAATTAGAGACACAGAAGGACACTATATCATTCTTTTTTTTTTTTTTTTTAAGATTTTTGATTTATTTGACAGAGAGAGACAGCGAGAGAGGGAACACAAGCAGGGGGAGCGGGAAAGGGAGAAGCAGGCTTCCCGCTGAGCAGGGAGCCCGATGCAGGGCTCAATCCCAGCACCCTGAGATCATGACCTGAGCCAAAGGCAGACACTTAACGACTGAGCCACCCAGGCGCCCCGACACTATATCATTCTTAAAGGGTCTATCCAACAAGAAGATCTAACAATTGTAAATATCTATGCCCCCAACATGGGAACAGCCATCTACCTAAGCCAACTGTTAACTAAAATAAAGAGTCATATTGATAACAATATATTAATTGTAGGAGACCTCAATACTCCACTCTCAGCAATGGACAGATCATCTAAGCAGAAAATCAACAAGGAAACAAGAGCTTTGAATGATACACTGGACCAGATGAACCTCATAGATATTTACAGAACATTCCACCCTAAAACAACAGAATACTCATTCTTCTTGAGCGCACATCGAACTTTCTTCAGAATAGACCATATACTGGGTCACAAATCAGGTCTCAACCAATACAAGAAGATTGAGATTATTCCCTGCATATTCTCAGACCACAATGCTCTAAAACTGGAACTCAATCACAAGAAAAAATTTGGCAGAAATTCAAACACTTGGAAGCTAAAGACCACTCTGCTCAGGAATGATTGGGTCAACCAGGAAATCAAAGAAGAACTTAAACAATTCATGGAAATCAATGAGAATGAAAACACATCGGTCCAAAACCTATGGGATAATGCAAAGGCGGTCCTAAGTGGGAAATACATAGCCATCCAAGCCTCACTCAAAAAAATAGAAAAATCTGAATCCACCAACTAACTTTACACCTTAAAGAACTAGAGAAAAAGCAACAAACGATGCCTAAGCCACACATTAGAAGAGAAATAATTAAAATTAGAGCAGAAATCAATGAATTAGAAGCCAAAAACACAGTAGATCAGATCAACAAAACTAGAAGTTGGTTCTTTGAAAGAATTAATAATAAACCACTGGCCAGACTTATCCAAAAGAAAAGAGAAAGGACCCAAATTAATAAAATTATGAATGAAAGGGGAGAGATCATGACTAACACCAAGGAAATAGAAACAATTATTAGAAATTATTATCAACAACTATATGCCAATAAACTGAGCAACCTGGATGAAATGGAGGCCTTCCTGGAAACCTATAAGCTGCCAAGACTGAAACAGGAAGAAATTGACAACCTGAATAGGCCAATAACCAGTAACGAGATTGAAGCAGTGATCAAAAACCTCCCCAAAAACAAGAGTCCAGGGCCTGATGGATTCCCTGGGGAATTCTACCAAACATTCAAAGAAGAAATAATACCTATTCTACTGAAGCTGTTTCAAAAAATAGAAACAGAAGGAAAACTTCCAAACTCATTCTATGAGGCCAGCATTACCTTAATCCCCAAACCAGGCAAAGACCCCATCAAAAAGGAGAATTTCAGACCAATAACCCTGATGAATATGGATTCCAAAATCCTCAACAAAATCCTAGCTAATAGGATCCAACAAAAAGGACCATCCACCACGACCAAGTGGGATTTATCCTAGGATGCAAGGGTGGTTCAACATTCGCAAATCAATCAATGTGATAGAACACATTAATAAGAGGAGGGAGAAGAACCATATGGGCCTCTCAATTGTTGCAGAAAAAACATTTGACAAAATACAACATCCTTTCCTGATTAAAAGTCTTCAGAGTATAGGGATAGAGGGAAAATTCCTCAAGTTCATAAAATCCATCTATGAAAAACTCACAGCGAATATCATCCTCAATGGGGAAAAGCTGAGAGCCTTTCCCTTAAGATCAGGAACACATCAAGAATGCCCACTCTCACCACTATTGTTCAACATAGTACTAGAAGTCCTAGCAACAGCAATCAGACAACAAAAAGAAATAAAAGGTATTCAAATTGGCAAAGAAGAAGTCAAACTCTCTCTTTTCGCAGATGACATGATACTTTATGTGGAAAACCCAAAGGACTCCACCCCCAAATTACTAGAACTCATCCAGCAATTCAGTAATGTGGCAGGATACAAAATCAATGCACAGAAATCAGTTACTTTCTATACACTAACAACGCAACTGTAGAAAGAGAAATTAGAGAAATGATTACATTTACAATAGCACCAAAAACCATAAGATACCTCAGAATAAACCTAACCAAAGAGGTAAAGGATCTATACTCTAGGAACTACAGAACACTCATGAAAGAAATTGAAGAAAAAACAAAAAGATGAAAAAATATTCCATGCTCATGGATTGAAAGAATACACATTGTTAAAATGTCTATGCTACCCAGAGCAATCTATACCTTCAATGTCATCCCAGTCAAAATTCCAATGACATTTTTCAAAGTGCTGGAACAAACAATCCTAAAATTTGTATGGAATCAGAAAAGACCCCAAATCACCAAGGAAATGTTGAAAAAGAGAAACAAAGCTGGGGGCATCACGTTGCCCGATTTCAAGCTATATTACAAAGCTGTGATCACCAAGACAGCATGGTACTGGCACAAAAACAGACATAAAGACCAATGGAACAGAATAGAGAACCCAGATATGGACCCTCAACTCTATGGTCAAATAATCTTTGACAAAGCAGGAAAAAACATGCAATGGAAAAAAGACAGTCTTTTCAATAAATGGTGCTGGGAAAATTGGACAGCCACATGCAGAAGAATGAAACTCAACCATTCACAAAGATAAACTCAAAGTGGATGAAAGACCTCAATGTGAGACAGGAATCCATCAAAATCCTAGAGGAGAACAAAGGCAATAACCTCTTTGACATCACCCACAGCAACTTCTTTCAAGATACATCTCCAAAAGCTAGTGAAACAAAAGCAAAAATGAACTTTTGGGACTTCATCAAGATAAAAAGCTTCTGCACAGCAAAGGAAACAGTCAACAAAACAAAGAGGCAACCCACAGAATGGAAGAAGATATTTGCAAATGACACTACAGATAAAGGGCTGGTATCCAAGATCTATAAAGAACTTCCCAAACTCAACACCCAAAAAACAAATAATCAAGTCAAAAAGTGGGCAGGAGATATGAAAATACACTTCTCTGAAGAAGACATACAAATGGCTAACAGACACATGAAAAAATGTTCATCATCACTAGCCATCAGGGAAATTCAAATCAAAACCACACTGAGATACCACCTTATACTAGTTAGAATGGCAAAAATGGACAAGGCAAGAAACAACAAATGTTGGAGAGGTTGTGGAGAGAGGGGAACCCTCTTACACTGTTGGTGGGAATGCAAGTTGTTGGTACAGCCACTTTGGAAAACAGTGTGGAGGTTCCTCAAAAATTTAAAAATAGAGGTACCCTATGACCCAGCAATTGTACTACTGGGTATTTACCCCAAAGACACAGATGTAGTGAAAAGAAGGGCCATACGCACCCCAATGTTCACAGCAGCAATGTCTGCAATAGCCAAACTGTGGAAAGAGCCAGGATGCCCTTCAACAGATGAATGGATAAAGAAGATGTGGTCCATATATACAATGGAATATTACTCAGCCATCAGAAAGGATGAATACCCAACTTTTACATCAACATGGATGGGACTGGAGGAGATTATGCTAAGTGAAATAAGTCAAGCAGAGAAAGTCAATTATCATATGGTTTCACTTATTTGTGGAACATAAGGAATAGCATGGAGGACATTAGGAGAAGGAAGGGAAAAATGAGGAGGACGGGGAATTGGAGGGAGAGATGAACCATGAGAGACTATGGACTCTGAGAAACAAACAGGGTTTTAGAGGGGAGGGGGGAGGGGGGATTGGTTAGCTCGGTGATGTGTATTAAGGAGGGCACGTACTGCATGGAGCACTGGGTGTTATACGAAAACAATGGATCATGGATCACCATATCAAAAACTAATGATGTATTGTATGGTGACTAACATAACATAATAAAATAAAAAAAAATACATGGAAGCAAATGAAAATGAAAACAGAACAGTTCAGAACCCACAGCAAAGGTGGTCCTAAGAGGGAAGTATATAGCAATACAGGCCTTTCTCAAGAAACAAGAAAGTCTCAAATACACAACATAACCTTACACCAGCAGGAAAAGAGAAATAATAAAGATTAGAGTGGAAATCAATGATATAGAAAAAACAACAACAGTAGAACAGATCAACGAAACTAGAAGCTGGTTCATTGAAAGAATTAATAAGATCAATAAAACCCTAGCCAGACTTATAAAAAAGAAAAGAGAAAGGACCCAAATTAATAAAATCACAAATGAAAGAGGAGAAATCACAACACTGAAGAAATACAAACAATTATAAGAGAATATTATGAGCAATTATATGCCAACAAATTACACAATCTGGAAGAAATGGATGCATCCCTAGAAACTTATAAACTACCACAACTGATGCAGGAAGAAATAGAAAACCTGAGCAGACCCATAACCAGCAAGGAAATTGAAGCAGTAATCAAAAACCTCCCAAAAAACAAGAGTCCAGGGCCAGATGGCTCTCCAGGGGAATTCTACCAAACATTTAAAGAAGAATTAATACCTGTCCTTAGGTATTAATGGGTATTAATTCTTCTGAAGCTGTTTCAAAAAATAGAAATGGAAGGAAACCTTCCAAATTTGTTCTATGAGGCCAGCATTACCTTGGTCCCAAAACCAAAGACCCCACCAAAGAGCAGAAATACAGACCAATATCCCTGATGAACATGGATGCACTCACCAAGATACTAGCTAATAGGATACCACAGTATATTAAAATGATTATTCACCATGACCAAGTGGGATTTATTCTTGGGCTACAAGGGTGGTTCAATATGTGCAAATCAATCAATATGATAAACTACACTAATAAAAGGACAAGATCCATATGATTCTCTCAATAGATGCTGAAAAAGCATTTGCAAAAAAAAAGAAAAAGTATTTGACAAAATACAGCATCCCTTCTTGATAAAAACTCTCCACAGTGTAAGGAGAGAAGGAACATACCTCAACATCATAAAAGCCATATATGAAGAACCCACAGTGAATATCATTCTCAGGGGAAAAACTGAGAGCTTTTCCCCTAATGTCAGAAACTTGACGGGGGTGAGGGGGTGCTTGGGTGGCTCAGTCAGTTAAGCATCTACCTTCAGCTCAGGTCATGATCCCAAGGTCCTGGGATTGAGCCCCACATCAGGCTCCCTACTCAGCAGGGAGCCTGCTTCTCCCTCTCCCTCTGCTGCTCCCTCTGCTTGTGCTTTCTTTTTCTCTTTGTCAAATAAATAAATAAAATTCCTAAAAAAAAAGAAAAGAAACATGACAGGATGTCCACTCTCACCACTGTTATTCAATATAGTACTGGAAGTCCTAGCTTCAGCAATCAGACAACAAAAAGAAATAAAAGGCATCCAAATTGGCAAAGAAGAAGTCAAACTCTGAGAGGAAGCAAGATGGTGGAAGAGTAGGGGACCTTGTTTCATCTGGTCCCTTGAATTTAGCTAGGTAACTATCAAACCATTCTGAACACTCATGAATTCAGCCTGAGATGTAAGAAAAGAATATCTGGAACTTTACAAGTAGAAAAGTGACCACTTTTTCCAATGTAGGAGGAGTGAATCTGAGGGGAGGTATCGGAAAATAAAAGGAGGGGGGAGGAAGCCTCTATAAGCTGGCTACCAGAAAGTGATATAGCTCTGGAGGGCAAAACCAGAACCCTTAGAAATCTGCTCCAGTGAGGGACATCCCTGCCTGAAAGGGTCTCAGGGGATGAAAGGGCAGAATTCTAGGTGGGTCAGTGTGGTCTCAGGATCCCAGGAGTCACAGAACTAACAGGGGTGCCTAAGTTGGTAAAGTTCCCAACCAGTGGAGCAAGGAAACTAGTTATGGTCAGCAAGCCCAGGAGGGGGCTCTCAGCTTGGTTGGCCATAAACTGTGAGCTGGACTGATCGGTGACTGCTTTCTGCCTGGGCACCCTGCAACGGACTGGAAAGTGGGGACTGTCCTTCATCCCCTGGGAGGGGTGGAAATGGTGCACCCACAACCAGGCAACAGCTCTCAGGGTAGAGGCCCCATAAAAGACAGTGCCTGGTGACACTCAGCTGTTCCCCGGGGAGGGGTGGATTGGGTACTCACACGATCCTCGAGTGTTCTCAGTGCCAGGACCCACAAAGGGCAATAATGCAGGACTCTCAGACTCCCCCTCAGGAGGATCACTGTGGGCACGTACCACATGAGTCTTTGGAGTTTGGCATACACAAATGTGAAGACCGTTTGTCCCAGAGGGTTTACTGAGGAGGAAGGGCTGGGATCTTTCGACTCTGGGGCTGGAGATTGGGCACAGCCATTTTTATTTTTATCCTCTAAAGAGGTGTGGAAAGCCTTCAGGGAAAAAAAGCCACACAGAGGACCAGCTTACACTGAGCCCAGCCCCTTGGCAAGGGGTGGTGCAACTCTGCCCAGGCAAAGACACCTGAGAAGCAGCACAGCAGACCTCTCCCCTAGAAGGCCAACTGGAAAAACAGGTGAACAAGTTTTCAGATTCCACAAGAATGTAAAACTCCAGCGCTAAGGGAAAATAGTATATAGAACTTGAGGTTTTTTTCTCATGATTCATTTATCTTTCAGTCTAAAATTTTCCATTTCTTTTTTTTTTCCCTTTTCAACTAGTTTCTTATATTATCAACTCTTTGTTATTAAGTCGCTTTTCAACTCTCATTTTTTACATCTACATTTTATAGATGTAATCTTCATTTTTGGTCTCCTTTCACTCTATTCAATTGTATTTTTGTATATATATATGTTTTGCTTTCTCTGCAATTTTGGGATTTAGTGTCTTCAAACACACAAACCAAAACACACTAAGGAACAACTGGATCACCCTGTTTTGTCCACCCTGTGAAGTTATGTTCTCTCTCCCCCTCCTTTTTGTTTTGTTTTGTTTTTGTTTGCTTTTCCGTTTTGGTTTCTGAACTCTTTGGATCTGCTTGTGTGTATTGTGCTTGGGTTGTGGTTGATATTTTTTATTCTGCTCACTTGCTCATCCATTCTTCTCTGGGCAGAATGACTAGAAGGAGGAATTCACAATAAAAGAAAGAACCAGAGGAAATGTTCTCTGCCACAGATCTAATTGATATGGATATAAATAGATGACAGAAATGGAATTCAGGATAACAATTATAAATTTAATAGCTGTGCTGAAAAAAGCATAAAAGACACTGGAGAATCTCTTAGTGCAGAAATGAGATCTAATCAGGCCAAAATTAAAAATACTCTGAGCTGCAGTCTAAATTGGATGCTCTAACAGCTAGGGTAAATGAGGCAGAAGAGAAGTAAGTGATCTAGAAGACAGGTTGATGGAAAGGAAGGGAGTTGAGGAAAAGAGAGAAAAACAACTAATAGCCCATGAGGAGAGGCTTCGAGAAATCTGTAATGCCATTAAACTTACCAACATCAAAATTATTTGGATGCCTGAGGGTGAAGAGACAGTGAGAGCACCAGAAGGTATATTTGAGCAAATCATAGCTGAGAATTTCCGTAATCTGGGGAAGGAAACAGACGTTCATGTCCAAGAGATAGAGAGGACCATCTCCCAAAATCAATAAAAATAGATCAACACTCCGACTTGTAATGGTGAAGCTTGCAAATTTCAGACATAAAGAGAAAATCCTGAAAGTCGCTCAAGACAAGAAGTTCCTAACCTACAGAGACATCAGATTAACATCAGACCTATCAACGGAGATCTGACTGTTTCCTTTGCTGTGCAGAAGCTTTTTATCTTGATGAAGTCCCAAAAGTTCATTTTTGCTTTTGCTTCACTAGCCTTTGGAGATGTATCTTGAAAGAAGTTGCTGTGGCCGATGTGGAAGAGGTTACTGCCTATGTTCTCCTCTGGGATTTTGATGGATTCCTGTCTCACATTGAGGTCTTTCATCCACTTTGAGTTTATCTTTGTGTATGGGGTTAGAGAATGGTTGAGTTTCATTCTTCTGCATGTGGCTGTCCAATTTTCCCAGCACCATTTATTGAAGCGACTGTCTTTTCTCCATTGCATATTTTTTCCTGCTTTGTCAAAGATTATTTGACCATAAAGTTGAGGGTCCATATCTGGGCTCTCTATTCTGTTCCATTGGTCTATATGTCTGTTTTTGTGCCAGTACCATGCTGTCTTTGTGATCACTGCGTTTTAATATAGCTTGAGATCAGGCAGCGTGATGCCCCCAGCTTTGTTTTTCTTTTTCAACATTTCCTTGGCGATTCGGGGTCTTTTCTGATTCCATACAAATTTTAGGATTGTTTGTTCCAGCACTTTGAAAAATGTCATTGGAATTTTGATCAGATGGCATTGAAGGTATAGATTGCTCTGGGTAGCATAGACATTTTAACAATGTTTATTCTTCCAATCCACGAGCATGGAATGTTTTTCCATCTTTTTGTGTCTTCTTCAATTTCTTTCATGAGTGTTCTGTAGGTCCTAGAGTATAGATCCTTTACCTCTTTGGTTAGGTTTATTCCGAGGTATCTTATGGTTTTTGATGCTATTGTAAATGGAAACGTTTCTCTAATTTCTCTTTCTACAGCTGCATTGTTAGTGTATAAGAAAGCAACTAATTTCTGTGCATTGATTTTGTATCCTGCCACATTACTGAATTGCTGGATGAGTTCTAGTAATTTGGGGGTGGAGTTTTTGGGTTTTCCACATAAAGTATCATGTCATCTGCGAAGAGAGTTTGACTTCTTCTTTGTCAATTTGAATACCTTTTATTTCTTTTTGTTGTCTGATTGCTGTTGCTAGGACTTCTAGTACTATGTTGAACAATAGTGGTGAGAGTGGGCATCCTTGACGTGTTCCTGATCTTAAGGGAAAGGCTCTCAGTTTTTCCCCATTGAGGATGATATTTGCTGTGGGTTTTTCATAGATGGATTTTATGAACTTGAGGAATTTTCCCACTATCCCTATACTCTGAAGAGTTTTAATCAGGAAACTATGCTGTATTTTCTCAAATGTTTTTTCTGCATCGATTGAGAGGCCCATATGGTTCTTCTCCCTCCTCTTATTAATGTGTTCTATCACATTGATTGATTTGAGAATGTTGAACCACCCTTGCATCCTGAGATAAATCCCACTTGGCTGTGGTGGACGATCCTTTTAATGTATTGTTGGATCCTATTAGCTAGGATTTTGTTGAGAATTTTGGAATCCATATTCATCAGGGATATTGGTCTGAAATTCTCTTTTTGAAGGGGTCTTTGCCTGGTTTGTGGATTAAGGTAATGTTGGCCTCATAGAATGAGTCGGAAGCTTTCCTTCTGTTTCTTTTTTTTGAAACAGCTTCAGTAGAATAGGTATTATTTCTTCTTTGAATGTTTGGTAGAATTCCCCAGGGAATCCATCAGGCCCTGGTCTCTTGTTTTTTGGGAGGATCACTGCTTCAATCTCGTTACTGGTTATTGGCCTCTTCAGGTTGTCAGTTTCTTCCTGTTTCAGTCTTGGGAATTTATAGGTTTCCAGGATGGTATCCATTTCTTCCAGGGTGCTCAATTTATTGGCATATAGTTGTTGATAATAATTTCTAATAATTGTTTCTATTTCTTTGATGTTAGTCGTGATCTCTCCCCTTTCATTCATAATTTTATTAATTTGGGCCCTTTCTCTTTTCTTTTGGATAAGTCTGGCCAGTGGTTTATCGATCTTACTAATTCTTTCAAAGAACCAGCTTCTAGTTTTGTTAACCTGATCTGCTGTGTTTCTGGTTTCTAATTCATTGATCTCTGCTCTAATCTTAATTATTTCTCTTCTAATGTGTGGCTTAGGCATCGTTTGTTGCTTTTTCTCTAGTTCTTTAAGGTGTAAAGTTAGTTGGTGAATTTGGGAGTTTTCTATGTTTTTGAGTGAGGCTTGGATGGTTATGTATTTCCCACTTAGGACCGTCTTTGTAGTATCCCATAGGTTTTGGACCGATGTGTTTTCATTCTCATTGGTTTCCATGAATTGTTTAAGTTCTTCTTTGATTTCCTGGTTGACCCAAACATTCTTGAGCAGAGTGGTCTTTAGCTTCCAAGTGTTTGAATTTCTGCCAAATTTTTTCTTGTGATTGAGTTCCAATTTTAAAGCATTATGGTCTGAGAATATGCAGGGAATAATCTCAATCTTTTGGTGTTGGTTGAGACCTGATTTGTGTCCCAGTATGTGGTCTATTCTGGAGAAAGTTCCATGTGTGCTCGAGAAGAACGAGTATTCTGTTGTTTTAGGGTGGAATGTTCTGTACATATATATGAGGTTCAACCCACGGAATGGGAGAAGATATTTGCAAATGACACTACAGACAAAGCACTGATTTCCAAGATCTATAAAGAACTTCCCAAACTCAACACCCAAAAAGCAAATAATCAAGTCATAAAATGGGCAGAAGACATGAACAGACACTTCTCAAAAGAAGACATACAAATGGCTAACAGACACATGAACAAATGTTCATCATCACTAGCCATCAGGGAAATTCAAATCAAAACCACACCGAGATACCATCTTATACTAGTTAGAATGGCAAAAATGGACAAGGCAAGAAACAACAAATGTTGGAGAGGTTGTGGAGAGAGGGGAACCCTCTTACACTGTTGATGGGAATGCAAGTTGGTACAGCCACTTTGGAAAACAGTGTGGAGTTCCTCAAAAATTTAAAAATAGAGGTACCCTATGACCCAGCAATTGCACTACTGGGTATTTACCCCAAAGACACAGATGTACTGAAAAGAAGGGCCATACGCACCCCAATGTTCACAGCAGCAATGTCTGCAATAGCCAAACTGTGGAAAGAGCCGAGATGCCCTTCAACAGATGGATGGATAAAGAAGATGTGGTCAATATATACAATGGAATATTATTCAGCCATCAGAAAGGATGAATACCCAACTTTTATATCAACATGGATGGGACTGGAGGAGATTATGCTAAGTGAAATAAGTCAAGCAGAGAAAATCAATTATCATATGGTTTCACTCATTTATGGAATATAAGGAATAGCATGGAGGACATTAGGAGAAGGAAGGGAAAAATGGAGGGGGGGGGGAAATCGGAGGGAGAGATGAACCATGAGAGACTATGGACTCCAAGAAACAAACTGAGGGTTTTAGAGGGGAGGAGGGTGGGGAGATGTGTTAGCCCAGTGATGGGTATCAAGGAGGGCACGTACTGCATGGAGCACTGGGTGTTATATGAAAACAATGAATCATGGATCACTACATCAAAAACTAATGATGTATTGTTTGGTGACTAACATAACATAATAAAATAAAATTAAATCAAAATCTAAACAAAACAGAAAAACAGACTTGGCAGGCCTGAAATGGCTGGCATGATATATTCAGGGTACTAAATGAGAAGAATATGCAGCCAAGAATACTTTATCCAGCAAGACTGTCATTCAGATTGGAAGGAGAGAAAAAGACCTTCCAGGACAGACAGAAACTGAGAGAATATGTGACCACCAAGCTAGCACTGCAAGAAATGTTATGGGTGATCCTGTACTTGAAGGGAGAGCCCAAGAATAAAAAGACCAGAAGAAACAAACAATCTACAGAAACAGGGAATTACAGGCAACACAATGGCACTAAATTCATATCTTTCAATAGTTACTCTGAATGTAAATGGGCTAAATGCCCCAGTCAAAAGACAAAGGGTTTCAGATTGGATAAAAAAGCAAGACCCATCCATATGCTGTCTACAAGAGACTCATTTTAGACCCAAAGACACCTACAGAATGAAAGTGAGGGGGTGGAGAACTATTTACTATGCTAATGGACCTCAAAAGAAAGCTGGGTAGCAATCCTCATATCAGACAAATTAGATTTACAACCAAAGACTGTAGTAAGAGATGAAGAGGAACACTATATAATTCTTCAAGTGTCTATCCAACAAGAAGACCCAACAATTGTAAATATTTATGCCCCCAACATGGAAGCAGCCAATTATATAAACCAATTAATAACCAAAGTAAAGAAACACATTGATAATAATACATTAATGGTAAGGAACTTAAGCATCCCACTCACAGCAATGGACAGATTATCTAAGCAGAAGATCAACAAAGAAACAAGGGCTTTTAATGACACACTGGACCAGATGGACTTCACAGATATATACAGAACACTCCATCGTAAAACAACAGAATACTCATTCTTTTCAAAGTGGACATGGAACTTTCTCCAGAATAGATCACATACTGGGTCACAAATCAGGTCTCAACTGATAGCAAAACATTGGGATTATTCCCTGCATATTTTCAGACAACAATGCTTTGAAACTGGAACTCAATCACAAGAGGAAATTTGGAAGGAACTCAAATACTTGGAGGTTGAAGAACATCCTACTAAAGAATGAATGGGTCAAAAATGGAAATTAAAAAAGAATTTAAAAAATTCATGGAAACTAATGAGAATGAAAACACTTCTGTTCAAGGTTCTAAGAGGAAAGTACATTTGCAATACAAGCCTCTCTCAAAAAATTAGAAAAATCTCAAATACACAAGGCTACCTTACACCTAAAGGAGCTGGAGGAAGAACAGCAAATAAAGCCTAAACCAAGCAGGAGAAGAGAAATAATAAAGATTAGAGCAACAATCAATGAAATAGGAACCAGAAGAACAGTAGAACAGATCAACGAAACTAGAAGCTGGTTCTTTGAAAGAATCAATAAGATCAATAAACGTCTAGCCAGACTTATCAAAAAGAAAAGAGAAAGGACCCAAATTAATAAAATCATGAATGAAAGGGGAGAGATCATGACCAACACCAAGGAAATACAAACAATTTTAAGAACATATTATGAGCAACTATATGCCAACAAATTAGGTAATCTGGAAGAAATGGATGCATTCCTGGAAACTTACAAACTACCACAACTGAAACAGGAAGATATAGAAAATCTGAACAGACCCATTACCAGCAAGGAAATTGAAGCAGTAATCAAAAACCTCCCCAAAACCAAGAGTCCAGGGCCAGATGGCTCCCTAGGGGAATTCTACCAAACACTTAAAGAGGAAATAATACCTATTCTGCTGAAGCTGTTCCAAAAAATAGAAATGGAAGGAAACCTTCCAAACTTGTTCTATGAGGCCAGCATTACCTTGATCCCCAAACCAGACAAAGACCCCACCAAAAAGTAGAATTATAGTCCAATATCCTGGATGAACATGGATATCAAGATACTAGCCAATAGAATCCAGCAGTATATTAAAAGAATTATTCATCACGACCAAGTGGCATTTATTCCTGTGATGCAAATGTGGTTCAACATTCACAAATCAATGTGATAGATCACATTAATAAAAGAAAAGACGAGAACCATATGATCCTCTCAACTGATGCAGAAAAAGCATTTGACAAAATACAGCATTCCTTCTTGATTAAAACTCTTCAATGTGTAGGGACAGAGGGAACATACCTCAATATCATAAAAGCCATCTATGAAAAACACACAGCAAATATTATTCTCAATGGGGAAAAACTGAGAGCTTTTCCCTTAAGGTCAGGAACACGACAGGGATACCCACTCTCACCACTATTGTTCAACATAGTGTTAGAAGTCCTAGCCTCAGCAATCAGAAAACAAAAAGAAATAAAAGGCATTCAAAATGGCAAAGAAGAAGTCAAACTCTCTCTTTGCACATGACATGATACTTTATGTGGAAAACCCAAAAGACTCCATCCCAAAATTGCTAGAACTCAAAGCAATTCAGCAACGTGGCAGGACATGAAATCAGTGCACAGAAATAAATTGCATCTCTATACACTAAAAATGCGACCAAAGAAAGAGAAGCTAAGGAATCAATTCCATTACAATTGCACCAAAAAAAGTAAGATAACTAGGAATAATCCTAACCAAAGATAAAGGATATGTGCTCTAAGAATACAGAACACTTATGAAAGAAATTGAGGAAGACACAAAGAGATAGAAAAACATTCCATGCTCATGGATTGGAAGAATAAATATTGTTAAAATGTCTATGCTACCCAGAGCAATCTACACATTCAGTGCAATCCCTATCAAAATACCATCGACATTTTCCACAGAGCTGGAACAAATACTCTTAAAATTTATATGGAACCAGAAAAGTCCCCAAAGGACTAGCCAGAGGAATTTGAAAAAGAAAACCAAAGCTGGGGGCATCACTACGCCTGACTTCAAGCTGTATTACAAAGCTGTCATCATCAAGACAGTATGGTACTGGCACAAAAACATACACATAGATCAATGGAACAGAATAGAGAACCCAGAAATGGACCCTCAACTCTATGGTCAACTAATCTTCAACAAAGCAGGAAAGCATATCCAATGGAAAAATGACAGTCTCCTCAAGAAACGGTGCTGGGAAAATTGGACAGCCACATGTAGAAAAATGAAACTGGACCATTCTCTTACATCATACACAAAGAAAAACTCAAAATGTATGAAAGATCTAAATGTGAGACAGGAAACTGCCCGGCTAGCTCAGTCGGTAGAGCATGAGACTCTTAAATGTGAGACAGGAATCCATCAAAATCCTAGGGGAGAACACTGGCAGCAACCTCTTTGACCTCGACCACAGCAACTTCTCTCAAGACACTTCTCAAAAGGCAAGGGAAACAAAAGCAAAAATGAACAATTGGGACTTCATCAAGATAAAAAGTTTCTGCACAGCAGAGGAAACAGTCAACAAAACTAAAAGGCAATCTATGGAATGGCAGAAGATACTTGCAAATGACATATCAGATAAGGAGCTAGTTAGTATCCAAGATCTATAAAGAACTTATCAAACTCAACACCCAAAAAACAAAAAATCCAGTCAAGAAGTGGCCAGAAGACATGAACAGACATTTCTCCAAAGAAGACATACAATGGCTAACAGACATATGAAAAAATGCTCCATATCCTTTGGCATTGCGAAATACACATCAAAACCACAAGGAGATACCACCTCACACCAGTCAGAATGGCTAAAATTAACAAGACAGGTAACAAGAAATGTTGGCAAAGTTGTGAAGAAAGGGGAACCCTCTTACACTGCTGGTAGGAATGCAAGCTGGTGCAGCCGCTCTGGAAAACAGTATGGAGGCTCCTCAATAAGTTAAAAATATAGCTACCCTAGGACGAAGCAATTGCACTACTAGGTATTTACCCCAAAGATACAAATGTAGTGATCTGAAGGGGCACCTGCTCCCCAATGTTCATAGCAGCAATGTCCACAATAGTCAGACCGAGATGTGCATCGATAGATGAATGGATGAAGAAAATGTGATATATATAATTACTCAGCCATCAGAAAGGATGAATACTTACAATTTACACTGATGTGGATGCAACTGGAGGGTATTATCCTGAGTGAAATAAGTCAAACAGAGAAAGGCTATTATATGGTTTCACTCATATGTGGAATACAAGAAACAGCATAAAGGATCATGGGGAAGGGAAGGAAAACTGAACGGGAAGTCAGCAGAAAGGGGGAAAAACCATGAGAGACTCCTAACTCTAGGAAACAAACTGAGGGTTGCTGGAGGGTCTGTGGGTGGGGCAATGGGGTAACTGGGTGATGGGCATTAAGTAGGGCATGTGATGTGATGAGCACTGGGTGTTATATGCAACTGATGAGTTATTGAACTCTACATCTGAAATTAATGATGTACTATATGTTGTCTAATTGAATTTAAATTAAAAAAAGAAAAACAAAACTTATGAGGTACCACTTCACTTCCAAAAAAAAAAAAAAAAAGAAAAAGAAGTATTGATGAGGATGTGGAGAAAATAGAACCCTTGAACATTGCTGTTCGAAATGTAAAATGATGTAGCTGCCATGGAAAACAGAATGGTAGATCCTCTAAACTTTAAAAATGTATTTTCAAAATGATACAGCAATTCCACCTCTGGGTAGAAATCCCAAAGAATTGAAAACACATATTAAGAAAAATTACTCGGGAATGTTCACAGAAGCACTATTCACAAAAGTCAAAATAGTCAATGTCCATCACTGATAAATGAATAAAGAAAATGTGACATATTACCCAGCCATAAAAAGGAATGAAGTACTGGTACATGACATGACATGGATAAACCTTGAACACATTATGCTAAGTGAAAGAAGACACAAAAGGCTACATATTATATAGGAAGTTTCTATTTTTATGGAATGTCCAGAATAGGCAAACCATGAAGACAAAAAGTAGATTAATGATTGCCAGAGGCTGGTGGGAGGGAGGGATGACTTTCTTTTTGGAGTAATGATAATGTTCGAAAATTAGATAACCGTAATGTTTGCAAGACTGTGAATATACTAGAAACCAGTGAACTGTGCACTTTAATAGGGAGAATTGTATGGTTTGTGAATTATATATCAATAAAGCTTTTATAGACTAGCAAGTATCTTCTCCATTATTAGCACAGAACAATAATGAAAATTAGGAAGTTAACACATTAACGCAATACTATTATATAATTCATATATCTTTTTTTTATTATGTTATGTTAATCACCATACATTACATCATTAGTTTTGATGTGGTGTTTCATGATTCATTGTTTGTGTATAACACCCAGTGCTCCATTCAGTATATGCCCTCTTTAATACCCATCACAAGGCTAACCATTCCCCCAACCCCCTCCCCTCTAGAACCCTCAGTTTCTTTCTCAGAGTCCATAATCTCTCATGGTTTGTCTCCCCCTCCGATTCCCCCCTCCCTTCATCCCTTCCTGCTATCTTCTTCTTATTCTTTTTTTTTTTTTTTTTTAACATATAATGTATTATTTGTTTCAGAGGTACAGGTCTGTGATTCAACAGTCTTACACAATTCACAGTGCTCACCATAGCACATACCCTCCCCAGTGTCTATCAGCCAGGCACCCCATCTCTCCCACCCCCCACCACTCCAGCAACCCTCAGTTTGTTTCCTGAGATTAAGAATTCCTCATATCAGTGAGGTCATATGATACATGTCTTTTTCTGATTGACTTATTTCGCTCAGCATAATACTCTCCAGTTCCATCCACGTTGTTGCAAATGGCAAGATTTCATTCCTCTTGATGGCTGCATAATATACCATTGTATATATATACCACCCCTTCTTTATCCATTCATCTGTCGATGGACACCTTGGCTCTTTCCATAGTTTGGCTATTGTGAAATTGCTGCTATAAACATCGGAGTGCATGTACCCCTTCGGATCCCTACATTTGTATCTTCAGGGTAAATACCCAGTAGTGCAATTGCTGGATCGAATGGTAGCTCTATTTTCAACTTTTTGAGGAACCTCCATACTGTTTTCCAGAGTGGCTGCACCAGCTTGCATTCCCACCAACAGTGTAGGAGGGTTCCCCTTTCTCCACATCCCTGCCAACATCTGTCATTTCCTGACTTGGTAATTTTAGCCATTCTGACTGGGTTGAGGTGGTATCTCACTGAGGTTTTGATTTGGATTTCCCTGATGCCGAGCGATGTTGAGCACTTTTTCATGTGTCTCCTGGCCATTTGGATGTCTTCTTTGGAAAAATGTCTGTTCATGTCTTCTGCCCATTTCTTGATTGGATTCTTTGTTCTTTGGGTGTTGAGTTTGATAAGTTCTTTATAGATTTTGGATACTAGCCCTTTATCTGATATGTCATTTGCAAATATCTTCTCCCATTCTGTTGGTTGTCTTTTGGTTTTGTTGACTGTTTCTTTTGCTGTGCAAAAGCTTTTTATATTGATGAAGTCCCAATAGTTCATTTATGCCTTTGGCGATGTTTATTTATTCCCTTGCCTTTGGCGATGTTTCTAGGAAGAAGTTGTTGCGGCTGAGGTCAAAGAGGTTGCTGCCTGTGTTCTCCTTTAGGATTTTAATGGACTCCTGTCTCACATTTAGGTCTTTCAACCATTTTGAGTCTGTTTTTGTGTCTGGTGTAAGGAAATGGTCCAATTTCATTCTTCCGCCTGTGGCTGTCCAATTTTCCCAACACCATTTGTTGAAGAGACTGTCTTTTTTCCATTGGACATTCTTTCCTGCTTTGTCAAAGATTAGTTGACCATAGAGTTGAGGGTCCATTTCTGGGCTCTCTATTCTCTTCCATTGATTGATGTGTCTGTTTTTGTGCCAGTACCACACTGTCTTGATGATGACAGCTTTGTAATAGAGCTTGAAGTCCGGAATTGTGATATTGCCAGCTTTGCTTTGCTTTTCCAACATTCCTCTGGCTATTCGAGGTCTTTTCTGGTTCCATACAAATTTTAGGATTATTTGTTCCATTCCATTGAAAAAAGTTGATGATATTTTGATAGGGATTGCTTTGAATGTGTAGATTGCTCTAGGTAGCATTGACATCTTCACAATATTTGTTCTTCCAATCCATGAGCATGGAACGTTTTTCCATTTCTTTGTGTCTTCCTCAATTTCTTTCATGAGTATTTTATAGTTTTCTGAGTACAGATTCTTTGCCTCTTTGGTTAGATTTATTCTTAGGTATCTCATGGTTTTGGGTGCAACTGTAAATGGGATCAACTCCTTAATTTCTCTTTCTTCTGTCTTGTTGTTGGTGTATAGGAATGCCACTGATTTCTGTGCAGTGATATACTGCAAGTCGATCCTGTTTACAATTGCACCTAAAACCTAAGATACCTAGGAATAAGAATACAGAACACTTATGAAAGAAGCAACCAAAAGACTCCACCCCAAAACTGCTAGATGTGGAAAACCCAAAAGACTTGCAGTTTTGGGGTGGAGTCTTTTGGGTTTTCTACATCAAGTATCATATCATCTGCAAAGAATAAGAGTTTGACTTCTTCTTTGCCGATCCGGATGCCTTTTATTTCTTTCTTTTGTCTGACTGCTGTGGCTAGGACTTCTAATACTATGTTGAATAGCAGTGGTGATAGTGGACATCCCTGCCATGTTCCTGACCTTAGGGGGCAAGCTCTCAGTTTTTCCCCATTGAGAATGATATTCGCTGTGGGTTTTTCATAGATGGCTTTTATGATATTGACGTATGTACCCTCTATGCCTATACTCTGAAGAGTTTTGATCAAGAAAGGATGCTGTGCTTTGTCAAATGCTTTTTCTGCATCTATTGAGAGGATCATATGATTCTTGTTCTTTCTTTTGTTAATGTATTGTATCACGTTGATTGATTTGCAGATGTTGAACCAACCTTGTAGCCCAGGGATAAATCCCACTTGGCTGTGGTGAATAATCCTTTTAACGTACTGCTGGATCCTATTGGCTAGTATTTTGGTGAGAATTTTTGCATCCATGTTCATCAAGGATATTGGTCTGTAATTCTCCTTTTTGATGGGGTCTTTGTCTGGTTTGGGGATCAAGGTAATGGTGGCCTCATAAAACGAGTTTGGAAGTTTTCCTTCCGTTTCTATATTTTGGAACAGTTTCAGAAGAATAGGTATTAATTCTTCTTGAAATGTTTGGTAGAATTCCCCTGGGAAGCCATCTGGCCCTGGGCTTTTGTTTGTTGGGAGATTTTTGATGACTGCTTCAATGTCCTTAGTGGTTATAGGTCTGTTCAGGTTTTCTCTTGCTTCCTGGTTCAATTTTGGTAGTTGATACATCTCTAGGAATGCATCCATTTCTTCCAGGTTATCTAATTTGCTGGCATAGAGTTGCTCATAATATGTTCTTATAATTGTCTGTATTTCTTTGGTGTTGGTTGTGATCTCTCCTCTTTCATTCACGATTTTATTTATTTGGGTCTTTTCCTTTGAAAAGTCTGGCCAGGGGTTTATCAATCTTGTTAATTCTTTCAAAGAACCAGCTCCTAGTTTCGTTGATCTGTTCTACTGTTCTTTTGGTTTCTACTTCATTGATTTCTGCTGTGATCTTTATTATTTCTCTTCTCCTGTTGAGTTTAGGCTTTATTTGCTGTTTTTTCTCCAGCTCCTTTACGTGTAGTGTTAGGTTGTGTATTTGAGACCTTTCTTGTTTCTTGAGAAAGGCTTGTATTGCTATATACTTTCCTCTTAGGACTGCCTTTGCTGCATCCCAAAGATTTTTGAACAGTTGTGTTTTCATTTTCATTTGTTTCCATGAATTTTTTTAATTCTTCTTTAATTTCCTGGTTGACCCATTCATTCTTTAGTAGGATGCTCTTTAGCCTCCATGTATTTGAGTTCTTTCCTACTTTCCTCTTGTGATTGAGTTCTAGTTTCAAAGCATTGTGGTCTGAAAATAGGCAGGGGATGATCCCAATCTTTTGGTACCGGTTGAGACCTGATTCGTGACCTAGGATGTGATCTATTTTGGAGAATGTTCTATGGGCACTAGAGAAGAATGTGTATTCCATTGCTTTGGGATGGAATGTTCTGAATATGTCTGTGAAGTCCATTTGGTCCAGTGTGTCATTTAAAGTCTTTATTTCCTTGTTGATCTTTTGCTTAGATGATCTGTCTATTTCAGTGAGGGGGGTGTTAAAGTCCCCCACTATTATTGTATTGTTGTCAATGTGTTTCTTTCCTTTTGTTATTAATTGGCTTATATAATTGGCTGCTCCCATGTTAGGGGCATAGATATTTACAATTGTTAGATCTTCTTGTTGGATAGACCCTTTAAGTAGGATATAGTGTCCTTCCTGATCTCTTATTACAGTCTTTGGTTTAAAATCTAATTTGTTTGATATAAGGATTGCCACCCCAGCTTTCTTTTGGTGTCCATTAGCGTGGTAACTGGTTTTCCACCCCCTTACTTTCAATCTGGAGGTGTCTTTGGGTCTAAAATGAGTCTCTTGCAGACAGCATATTGATGGGTCTTGTTTTTTAATCCAATCTGATAGCCTGTGTCTTTTGATTGGGGCATTTAGCCCATTTACATTCAGGGTAACTATTGAAAGATATGAATTTATTATATTACAATTATATATACAATTTTTACAATATATAATTATACAATACACAATTATACAATATACAATATATAATTATACAATAATTATATATACAATTATTGCCTGTAAAGTGACTGTTACTGTATATTGTCTGTGTTCATTTCTGGTCTATGTTACTTTTTGGCTCTCTCTTTGCTTAGAGGACCCCTTTCAATATTTCTTGTAGGGCTGGTTTCGTGTTTGCAAATTCCTTTAGTTTTTGTTTGTCCTGAAAGCTTTTTATGTCTCCTTCTATTTTCAATGACAGCCTAGCTGGATATAGTATTCTTGCCTGCATATTTTTCTCATTTAGTGCTCTGAATATATCATGCCAGTCCTTTCTGGCCAGCCAGGTCTCTGTGGATAGGTCTGTTGCCAATCTAATGTTTCTACCATTGTAGGTTACATATCTCTCCTCCCAAGCTGCTTTCAGGATTTTCTCTTTGTCTCTGAGACTTGTAAGTTTTACTATTAGATGTCGGGGTGTTGACCTTTTTTTATTGATTTTGAGGGGGGTTTTCTGTGTCTCCTGGATTTTGATGCCTGTTTCCTTCCCGAAATTAGGGAAGTTCTCTGCTATAATTTGCTCCAATATACCTTCTGCCCCTCTCTCTCTTTCTTCTTCTTCTGGGATCCCAATTATTCTAATGTTGTTTCATCTTATGGTATCACTTCTCTCTTAAATTCTGCCCTCATGATCCAGTAGTTGTTTTCTCTCTTTTCGTCAGATTCTTTATTCTCCATCATTTGGTCTTCTATATCACTGATTCACTCTTCTGCCTCATTTATCCTGGCAGTTATAGCCTCCATTTTTTATTGCACCTCATTAATAGCCTTTTTGATTTTGACTTGGTTAGATTTTAGTTCTTTTATTTCTCCAGAAAGGGTTTCTCTAATATCTTCCATGCTTTTTTCAAGCCCAGCTAGTATCTTTAAAATCATCATTCTGAACTCTAGTTCCGACATCTTACTAATGTCTGTATTGATTAGGTCCCTGGCAGTTGGTACTGCCTCTTGTTCGTTTTTTTGAGGTGATTTTTTCCGTCTTGTCATTTTGTCTAGAGGAGAATAGATAAATGAGAGAACAAAATGCTAACAGGGTAACAGTGACCCCAGAAAAATATACACTAAACAAATTAGAAGAGACCTGAAACTGCGGAAAAAGAAAGGGAAAGAAAGAAAAAAGAGAGAGAAAAAAAAGAAAAAGTTAAAACAAACAAACAGACAAACAGCAACAAAAACAACAAAAAACAGAATATCATCAAATATGATCAGGCTGGTGCACAGATCAGTGCCACACTCTAGATTTTGAGCATATTTTGGTCTGTTAGAAGAAAGTGCCTCCCAAAATTTTAAAGAAAGAAAAACTTATATATGTACAAAAATAAGGGTAAATACAATGAAGGGATGGAATATGACTGTAAAGATGAAAATTATAAAAGATTTTATAAAAGGAATTGATAAGATAAGAAGTTGGTTGAAAAAAGAAAGAAGGGGGTGCCTGGGTGGCTCAGTCGTTAAGTGGCTGCCTTCGGCTCCGGTCATGATCCTAGTGTCCTGGGATCGAGCCCCGCATTAGGTTTCCTGCTCAGCGGGAAGCCTGTTTCTCCCTCTCCCACTCCCCCTGCTTGTGTTCCCTCTCTCGCTGTGTCTCTTTTTGTCAAATAAATAAAATCTTTAAAAAAAAAAAAGAAAAAAAAAAGAAAGAAGAGGATTTCAAAAAAAAAGGGGGAGAGAATGTGATCAGGCAGGAGACTAGAACAAAGCCATACACTAGAGATTGAGGGTATATTTTGGTCTGTTAGAAGAAACTGTATCCCAAAATTTTAGAGAACAACTTATATATATACCAAAAATAAGGTTAACTACTATGAAGGGATAGAATATAACTCTAAAAATGAAAAATAAAAAAGAGTTTTAAAAAAGGGATTGATAAGATTTGGTTGAAAAATGGAAAAAGAAAAATTAAAAAAAAAGGCAGTTAAAAAAAATGAACTTTGAAAGACTAAAGAATCAGGGGGAAAAATACCATGGATTCTATGTTCAGTATTCCCCTAGCGCTGGAGTTCTGCCCTTCTCATTGATCAGTAAACTTGGTCTTGGCTGGCTGTTCTCGCTGATCTTCTGGGGGAGGGGCCTGTTGCCCTGGTTCCCAAATGTCTTTGCTGGAGGCGGAATTGCCCCGCCCGTGCCGGGTCCGGGCTAAGTAATCGCTCTGGTTTGCTCTCGGGAGTTTTTGTTCCCTGCAAGCTTTCTGTACAGCTTTGGAGGCCGAGAGTGAAAATGGTGGCCTCCCAATCTCTGCCCCGGAGGAGCCGAGAACTCGGGGCCCCACTCCTCAGTGCACCCCCAGAGAAAAGCAGTCAATCACTCCCGTCTCCCCGTCTCCGGCTGCACTCTGTGCTCACCCAGCCTGTGATGGAGCATTTCTATCTCTGGCACACGACCCCGTGTGGAGTCTCCAAACCCAGCAGATCCCTGCGGTGCGCTCCCGTGCCGCTCCTCCCCGGGGAGGAAGGGGAGTCTCCCCGGATCTGCTGCTTGTTGGGTCCCTGCTGGACGAGCAGTGGCCCGACTGTGCCGCGGATCATGGTTTATGGCCACCCCGAGCTGAGAGCCCACTCCTCAGCTCCATCTGTGCAGCCGGCTTCCCCGCTCTGATACCTGGGAGCTCTGCCGCACTCAAGCACCCCCGGTCTTCCTGTGGCCCCGAGGGTCCTGAGACCACAGTGTCCCATGAGGGTTCCGCCCCCCGCTTAGCCACTGGAGCGACGTCCCTCTGCGGAGCAGACTTCTAAAAGTTCCGATTTTGTGCTCAGCGGCTCTATCACTTGCCGGAAGCGGCGGATGGAGGCCCCCTCCCCCGCTGTCTATCCTCCAGAATATCGCCTCGGATTCACTTCTCCGCACGTCCTACCTTCCAGATAGTGGTCGCTTTTCTGTTCAGAGAGTTGTTGCTATTCTTTTCTTCGATCTCCTCGAACTCCTTGAGTTCGTAGGTGTTCAGAATGGTTTGATCCCTATCCAGCTGAATTCCTGGGACCAGATGAAATCCAGGTCTCCTACTCCTCCACCATCTTGCTCCTCCCCCATATAATTCATATATCTTAATTTGAATTTGCCATTTGTTCCATTAATGCCCCTTATAGCGAAAGAAAGTTTTGACCATGTGTTGCAATCAGTTGTAATATCTCATCTCCTTTAATCTGGAACAATTTCTCCGTTCCCCCTCCCATACCTTGACCATTTTTTATAAAGATTTTATTCATTTATTTGTCAGAGAGAGAGCACAAGCAGGAGTAGCGGCAGGCAGAGGGAGAAGCAGGCTCCCTGCTGATCAAGGAGCCCAAAGTAGGACTCAATCCCAGGACCCTGGGATCATTACCTGAGCCAAAGGCAGATGCTTAACCCACTGAGCCGCCTACGCATCCCCTGACCATTTTTTTAAAAAAAGAATTTATTTATTTGACAGAGAGAGAGACAGAGAGAGAGAGAGGGAACACAAGCAGGGGGAGTGGGAGTGGGAGAAGCAGACTCCATGCTGAGCAGGGAGCCAGACGCAGGGCTCGATCCCAGTACCTTGGGATCATGACCTGAGCTGAAGGCAGACACTTAAGGACTGAGCCACCCAGGTGCCCTTCCCCTGACCATTTTTAAGAGTAAATTATTTTGGGTGGGAATGCAAGCTGGTCCAGCCACTCTGGAAAACAGTATGGAGGTTCCTCAAAAAGTTGAAAATAGAGCTATTCTATGACCCAGCAATTGCACTACTGGGTATTTACCTCAAAGATACAAAGGTAGTGATATGAAGGGTCACCTGCACCCCAATGTTTATAGCAGCAATGTCTACAATAGCCACACTATGGAAATAGCCCAGATTTCCACCCACAGGTGAATGGATAAAGAAGATGTGGTGTATATATATAATGGAAATTTATGGAGCCATCAAAAAAATGAAATTTTGCCATTTGCAACAACGTGGATGGAACTGGAGGGTATTATGCTAAAAGAAATAAGTCAATCAGAGAAAGACAATTATCATATGATCTCACTGATATGTGGAATTTAAGAAACAAGGCAGAGGATCATGGGGGAAAGGAGGGAAAAATGAAACAAGATGAAACCAGAGAGGGAGACAAGCCATAGGAGACTCTTAATCTCAGGAAACAAACTGAGGATTGCTGGATGGGAGGTGTTGGATGGAGGGATGGAGTGGCTGGGTGATGGACATTGGGGAGGGTATGTGTTGTAATGAGTGCTGGGTGTTACATAAGACTGATGAATCACAGACCTGTACCCCTGAAACAAATAATACATTATATGTTAATTAATTGAATTTAAATTAAAAAAAACCAATTTCCTGAAAAAAGAAAAAAAAAGAAGTGGCACAAGCTTTCCAAAGGATTTCCTCACAGTTAACGAAATTTCAAAAATAAAAATAAAAACAAAACGAAACCATTGAATTCATCACTCTAAACCTGCCCCCCCAAAAGAACAATACAAAAGAATTACATCCCCCCCCCCAAAAAAGAGTAAATTATTTTGTAAAATGCTTCTCACTTTACTTCTTCTGGTATTTCCTTATGGTTAGTTTCAGATTATACATTTTTGTCAGGAATACCATAGAAGTGGTGATGAGCCTTTTCTTTTCTGTGTATCCTATGAGAAGGCAGGTGGGGTTGCTTGTCCAGTCACTGGTGATGTAAGGTGGTTTCTTCACTGTCAAGGTATTATATTTCCTTGAGAAATTGATATGTATCTTATGGGGAAATACATTGAGGCTATGTAAATATCCTCAAACTTCTACCCCTTTTAGTGGAATTGATGATTTTTGCCTGAACAATTCAGACTCATGTCAATTCCTATTTTTGTTTTGGTGGGTTTTATTTTGATTCAAAAGATTCAAAGAGCTTTGAGTTTTCTAAAGCATGTATAGTCAAACATCAGCCTGCCTGTTTTGAAGGGGTACATAAAAATAGCCAAATTAGCCAGGTTTAATTTTCCCTATTTGCAGAGAGAAGACAATGATCTTGTACCCAGGGCCTTAAAACCAGCTAAGTTTTTGGAGTTTGCACTCTGCCTTCTTAGATTTGGAGGGGTGTATTGATGATTTGGTGATTGTTTTAAAGAATACTAAGGTAATTCTTTGTACTTCACAGAGGTTGAGAGGGTCTTAGACCACTTTTATTTGTTGAGATTCAAGGAATACTAGCAAATACTAGCAAAAGTGGGTTGTGACTGGTAGAAAAAAAAAATCAATAGTTATTGCCTGTGGGGTGGGGGTGAGGGTGAGCTGGGGGGTGGGATGAGATTGCCTGGAAAGGGACAGAGAACTTTTTAAGGTAATGGAATGTTGTGCATCTCGATGTGGAATGGTGTGTCTCAGAGTCAAGTGTGACATTATCTATGTTTTACCTAAAAATCCCCACCAACATGTACTGAGCTCTGGTTAATGATGCACATGCTGAGGTATTTAAGGGAAGGGCACTGCTGTTAGCAACTTAACTTAGATGCCAACTTCATTGGATGGATAGGTAAATAGAGGGCTAGATTTGTGATAAGGTAGGTCTAGCAAAATTTTAACAATTGTAGAATGTATGTGGTGGCTAAATGAGGGTTCACTTTCAAATTTTCTGTATATTTGAAAATTTTCATAATAAAATGTTGGAGGAAAATGAGTTACCAAAAAGCTGTGTATATTTCAGTTTGCATTTAACAAGTAAATGCTTTTTTTTTTAAATTTTTTTTTTTTTTTTTAAGATTGTATTTATTTGCGAGAGAGAGAATGAGAGACAGAGAGCATGAGAGGGAGGAGCAGACTCCCTGCTGAGCAGGGAGCCTGATGTGGAACTCGATCCCGGGACTCCAGGATCATGACCTGAGCCGAGGGCAGTTGCTTAACCAACTGAGCCACCCAGGCGCCCAACAAGTAAATGCTTTTAATGCACCAAAATACAGTGCAAGGAAGTTGTGCTGTTTATAACTGTTAGATTTATTAAAAATATTAATTTATAGTGTCAAAGGTTCTTATAATGGAACTCAAGTTGAAAGTTGTATGAACAAATTTTTAATTTTTAAATTCTGACAAAGTCAGTCAGAATTACACTCTGTCTTAAACAAACAGACTTCACTGCAAACTTTGGCGATCCCTCCAAAGTTTGAAATTGTTGAGATGACATGGCCCTTGTTATTCCCCTCTGTTCTCCACACCTTGTCTGGTGGTGACAGTTCACCACATCTTACAGAGGAAAAGCAGCAACACGACACACTTTGAACACACTGGATCCCTGACTTGTGCACACTCTCACCCGTACCCCGCAGGCCCCTCTGCTGTGCCTGCCGATAACAAAGCTTTAACATTTACCAAGCGGGAGGCGATAGGTCCTTCCCACTCTTTCTATTCATGGCTTCAATTAATAATTAGTCACCTGGAAAATGAGCCAATCTGTTTCATGGAGGGGAAGAACCTTGAGCCAAGCCAATTAGCATCTTCGTTCTGGCTGCCTTGGGAATTGAAGTTAGTCACACAGCCCATTTAACGTCTCCAAATATTGTTGTCTCCTGAGGAGGGAAGTCATGATTGTCAAATGAGGGGAGGCCCTGGGGACCCATATGCTGAGGATGCCCTGCGCGGCGGGTTGGCCAGGGCACAGGGCCGGAGGCTTTTGTCCGGCCCACATGCCTGCTCTATTCTTCTCCTCGGGCTCAGCAGCTGGCTCCGGCGGCGCAGACCCTACCCACCCGCCGGGGGAGTGGCGGCAGTTCCCAAATACTTGCACACTTGAGCGGCTCTTTTGTCTGCTGAGAAGACATTCCAACTGCTCGTTACCAGTTGGCCTCCGCACAAAGAGGGTGGCCGTGGAGCAGGGGAGTCAGTCTGCGCCGCATATTGTCGAGGGGCGGCAATCTGCCGGCAGGCAGCTGTGAGTTGTCCCCTGCTCGGATATGTGCATAAAATGTGGCTGTGAGGCCCGGGAAGGACTGAGGCCGGGGGCAGGGCCGGGGGCAGGGCCGGGAGCAGGATCAGCCAGACGATTTCATTAGGGAGATGTGAGGAATCTTACAATCAAGATACTGAGGCTCCAGGGGGGAATGGGAGCAATAATCTAGACCTTTGCCCCGTCTGTCTCAGAAACCACAAATCCGGTGATATGGAATCTTCTTTTAAAAGAAATTGCAAGGCTTCCTGTGTTCAACAACTGTTGCTGGAAGAAAATTCTTTGAATCATGCTGATTCAAAAATCTGCTCTCCTTTCTCAAGTGTCCATCAATAACAGCTGGCTTTCTGTCCAAGAGGCTTCAGAGACATGGACGATGGCCACTCACGATGATGATGGCATCACCACAGACGCCCGTCACAGGCCTGGCCTTATGCGGGGCGCTTACACTTCTCTCATTGCCTCCCCACAGCAGCCCAGTGATGTGGGATTATTACTCACATTTCAGAGACAAGGGAACTGGAGCTTTGAAAGGACTCAGGACCCAGCACACTGACAGGGTCTCAGACCCAGGGTGGCCCGGTCCCAAGCCTGTGCTGCACACCCTCCTCGCTGCCTCCCAGCTGCAGCTCTTCTTTCTCTGCCGGTTTTGGCTTTTCACCTGTCTGTTCCCCGGGGAAGGGGGGGAGGGGGCAGGGGCTGCAGAGCAGCCGTCTGAGCACTGCCCGTGAGCCTCTTCTCGGGGACAGCACCCCAGCCACGGGAGGGCTGGGCAGCGTGCTGTTGACTGCAGGCTTCAGTCACTGGTGCTACCCACAGCTGAAGCCCAGCGAGCACAGTGCTATGAACAAAGAGCGGTGCGTGCCGGAAAGAGGTCTCCAAAAGCCCACATGCCCTTGCTGGGGAGGAGACCACAGAACAATTCTGAGAGCCAGGCAGAGGTGGCGGAGGGAACTGTTCCACTAGATTTGGCCTTAGGAGTGTCTTGTCAAAAAGGCTGAGATGAAATAGGAGAACTTGGGATAGGGGAGCTGGGAAGAAATGGTGTGGGTCAGAGCTCAGGAGACCAGGTAGAGGCGGGGGACAGACACCCAAGAGAACAGGTCTTCAGAGGGCTCTGCTTCGGCAAACAGATGGGGCTGCAAGACAGACCTGAGGATGGGTGGTAGTGCTGGGGGGTTGTGCTCCCAAAGGAGGGGCCTGACTCCTGGCTCGATGCCCAGGGCCTCCCAGGGTACCACCCATGACATTGAAAAATTCTCCTCTAGTCAGTTGTGAGGGGAACCCGGATATGGCACGTGGACTTTGGCATCCATGGTGAGCACACTCCCTGGGGAGACACTAGGGCTAGGATGCATAGTGGCCGTTCTCAAGGAGGGGGATCACAGAATGGCCTCTGTTAGCATTTATAGAACAATGACAGCACCCTTAGCTCTTTCACAAATACACAATTTGCTGAGGCCACGTGACAAAAAGTATTACCCATCACCGCAACAGCTGTACCACTTCTGTCCCAGGGTATGCAAGCCCCTTCGCTGCCCCGCACTGAGACACCCTTGGTCCCTGGAGGGGCTTAAGCAGAGACCCTGCTGGAGTAAGAGGCCCAGAGGCCAACTCCCACAAAGAGGGTTAGGTTGGCTGCACGCAGGGCACACCCATTGGACTTTGGAGTCTAGGCGCCATCCTCCCTAATATTGTTGTGCACCCGCTGTGCCTCTCAGGCTGTCACACTGCATCCAGATGCATGTGAAAGAAACAACTGCGTAAGTAATTTTTCTTTGGGGGAAATAAAGAAAGCACGGGCCATGAGCAGTGTGGAGCCAGAGGGAGGGTGTGTGGCATGGAAGAACTGAGCAGGGCCGTGGTTAACTGAGAAATATAGGATGGAGAGGTGACAATTTCCCTCCTACGTGGGCTACCAGGTCTGAAGAAGCAGGGTGGGTGCCCAGGATCTCCATGTCTGTTTTGCCCACTCTGGCCAGATGTCAGTTGGAGCAGGGGGTAGAAAGATGGCCCTCAGTGGCTGGGGGCAGCATGCTAATGTCCTGTGACAGGATGCAACATGCCAAGTGGGACCCACCCAGAAGCTCATGGTGGCACAATAGTGAAGCATTTGAGCCCTGAATCTGACGATGCTGGGTTCAAACTCTGGCTCAGTCACTGCAGATTTGAGACAAGGATTTGGTGCAAGGTGTTTATTTGGGAGGTGACTCTGGGAAGCACTGTGAGGGATGCGGGAAGTGAGACAGGGAAGAGAAGAGAGCCAAGGCAAGGCACATTAATGAGCAGCTTACTTCTGTGGGCACTTGGGCTCAAGCCCGCTGGATGCCTCTGGGAGCCTGGGAAGACCAGTTTGGCCTGCGGGAAGCTGGGGTCTTTATCCACTAACAGTAGTCCATGGTAGGCTGAGGGCTGTGCCTGGGGATGTTAGCGCCTTAGCCCCTCTGCCTGCCCTCATGTGGGCTTGGCCAGGTCCCTGGGCGGAGAATGGCTCCAGAAGAGCCACGAGGTGCTCTGGTTGAAAGCTGCAGGAGCAGCCAGCGCTGAGAGATCAGCCGGCTGCCTTGCAGTCTGCACGATGTGCTGGTTCTACCTCCTCCACTGTCCATCCTCTTGGCTTCTCTTCTCCTCCATGATTCTTTGCCCAAGAGCAATCTGATATGCTGGCCCATGGCCCTGCACTGGAGAGGACTGGGCCTTCCTGCAGGGGCTCCCTGGGCCTGGTGTGCAGTGCCTGTGGGGGACTAACACACAAGGCCCTTCCTCCCGGAGGACAGTTCTCAGACCCACTCCCCAAGTCCCTTCTAGACACCCACACAGACAGGGTGACCAACTCAGTAACACCCCTCAGTATTGTCATCCTCCAGTCTACACACCTGTTCCCTGGGATGACTCCCCAAACCAGGCCTGCATGCCAGCCTATGTCACGCTCCGCTCTCTGTGGACCAGCTGTTTGCCTCAGTGTTGGACCGAAGGAGGCCATTATGTCTGCATGTTTACAGGGCAGGGTGGGGACTTGACTTTGCTTCATGAGTATGTCAGAAAACTCCATGGGAGGACCAAGCAGTTTAACCACATCAACACTGGGCTGCAGGGCAAGCAAGGACTGATGAGATGGGCAAATCCTTCAAATGTGTCAACCAGGTCTCCAAGTTCAGAAGTAGGTGGAGAGCAGAACAGTGTTCAGGACTGTTGCTGAGGGTATTTTTTCCCCAAGGAATAGAGAAAGTTCCAGAAAGTGTCACCCCTTCATTTTTCCTCATTGGCCTGGAATTCGGGGCCACAGCGTGAAATGGTGCTGTAGCCACTGTCAGTCACCGGCAGCAACTGTTGGAGGGACTCGTGGGGCAAGTCCAGGGAGCACCTACGTAACTGTTACATTTAGCAGAACTAAGATCTTCACACTGGCACTAGACTGTTTACTAAGCTACAGACTTTATTTGGACTTTACTAGTTTTTCCACTAATGTCATTTTTTCTGTTTCAGAACCCAGTCCAGGATACTACCTTGCATTTAGTCACTGTGTCGCCTTGATCTTCCATTTGTGACAGTTTCTCAGTCTTTCCTTGTTTTTCACAACTTCGAACTTTTGAAAAGTATGTTTATCAACTTAAACTAAGCTGGCTGACAAGCAGGTTGGTTGTTTTGTTTCTGTGACTGTGCAGACACAGTGATGGTTTTGGGCTTTCTGGTACATGAGACCTGACTTCATAAGAGCCAAGGACATCTGCATTCTCTCCAGTGCAGTGAAATTGTCAAAGACCTCTAAACACGAATCGAATGTCATTGATTTCCTATGTATTTGTGCTTTGATGCACTCTTTTGTTGTTGGAAGGGTGCTCCTGTGAAAATAGGCAGCAATAGGAAGCATTTGGAGATGGTTGCCCTGGATGCTAGTGTTTCTGTAGAAAGGGCATATTTTTGTCCCCACAGACCGCTTAGTTCCAGTGTATTGATGTGGCTCTCTCCTCCCAGCACCTGCCTGGCTTGGCTCATCACCTCTCCAGGGAATTCCCTCTTGGCTCATATTCTCCCCAGCAGATGTCAGACTCTGTGGTGGTGGCTCCAGGCCAATCTGGGCTGGGTATGGAGGTTCCTTTTGACCCTTCTTAACCCTCTTTCCCTGAACAAGGTCCATCTATGTTCCTGTGTAGACGCAGCCCCATGGAACTTACTGAGATGAGCTCCTTGGATTGCAAGTACTGAGTGCTCTGGACTCAGTCCTTCAGGACTTGTCTCTCCATTTGTATGGCTCCCTAAACAGTCTTGGGAAGTACAAGGGAGAGAGACAAGGAGGAAGATGGCCAATTAACAAGGATCCTCAGCAGCCAGTTGAGAGAATTTCAGACTCACGTCCTCATCAGGGAGGGTTCCCCTGGCGCTTCCTGGCTTTCTCTGGGTGTGGGCTGAGAAGGTTCCCGAGATACCCAGAAAAGCCCCTCGCATTATGACCTTTTTATTTAAAATCAGCTTGGCTGTTTTAAAATCCTGGGCTCACATTTTCTTGCTTTGCATCTTTTTTTTTTTTTTTAAAGATGCATTTATTTTATTTGAGAGACAGAGAGAGAGAGAGCAGGGGCAGGAGGAGGGGCAGAAGGAAAGGGAGAGAATCCTCAAGCAGACTCCCTTTTTAGCGAAGGGCTTGACTTGGGGTTCAATGTGGGGCTTGATCCCAGGACTCAGATTGTGACAGGAGCCGAAATCAAGAGCTGGCTGTCTAAATAACTGAGCCACCCAGGAACCCCTTCTTGCTTTGCATCTTAAATAGATTTCTTCAGTTCTTTTTGGAGTAAGCATTGCTGTCAACACTGATGGTGATCTGATTTTCAGTCCCTTTTATATTATGTCCTGTCATGCCCTTTTTGCCCAGCTGCCCAAAGGAATTATTTATTTGGCTTTAAAGTTCAGTACTTTTACTAGGATATGTCTTGGTATTGATCATTCTGGATTGATATTCTCAGGTGCACACTGTGCTCTTTCAATATGTAGTTCCAAATCTCTTTTAACCCCTATATTTCAGGAAAGTTTTCTGCAATTACAGATTTCAAAATTTGTTGTTTCTTTACTCTTGTTTTTTTCTTCAGGTATTCCTATTACCCATATGCTGACTTTTTTGCATACTTGTCACTTCTAGAAAAATCCTTTTTGCCTCTTTTTAAATTTCCTTATGATTAAAAAAAAATCCTATTTCTTCCAAGACATTAACTGTTGTGTTGTTTACTCTTATGTTCCCTGAAGTTTGCCCTCATTTCTCAGATGATTTTCTTTCATTTTGAATTATTTCCCGAGTCCTCTGTTTCCTTAATTTCGCTTTCCTCCCCCCCCACACAGTGGTGAGACCAGGCAGGCCTCTGGCCACACAGTGGTTGTCCTACTTACTTTTAGTTGGGGGCTTTGGGGCAAACACTTTATCGTCTAGTTTTGTTCTAAGTTTGTCCAGGTGTTTTTGGGTTTGCTTTCTAATTGCCATATTATTTTCATTACTTTTGAAGAGATTCAAAACTTTTGTCACTGCTGCTGCCTTCCCAGAAGTCCCTTAAGTCCCCGTGTATTTGATGACATTAGGCATGTTACTAAAAGCCATCCTCATGGTAGGATGGCTGCAGTAACTTAGCTACAACTAGAGGGATGTGAGTCACATAAACGCATCCCCAACTCAACTTCCCCCAAATGCCTCTGACCACCCAGTGCCACTCGACATGCAAGGATGTGAGGGAGGCAGGTTGGAGTCTCAAGTGCCTGCAGTTATAGTAGTTTACCGTGGCAGATTTTACAAAAACATATGACCATGTGAACATGTTGCTGGGACCCCTCCCAAGACCTTGGAAAGGACAGGTGTCTGCCATTTTTTAAAGATTAAATAAACCAGAGTGTATCCGTAAGATGGAATATGCATAGCCACGGAAAACAATCTTTTTGATTTTAAAAATAATCTCTTTGTAATAATAAATGTGCATGCCAGAAAAATTAGAAAATTTAGATAAAAATACATAAAGTAAGAAAATAAAAACATTGTATACCTCTCACAGAAAGGTGACCACTGTTAATACCTTAGCCATGTATCTTTGCAGATTTTGAAATATTTTAATGACAGTTAAAACTGCACATAAATGATGTGAAGTGAAAAAAAATCAGTACAAGTTGTGTCAATAATGATACTGAGTTGTGAAGTTATGTATACATTGAAAAGTATTAAATGAAATATACCAAAAATGTTAACAGGGCTTATTTGTGGATCATAGGTTTAGGTGATCGTTATTTTCTCATTTCCTATATTTCCTACAACAGGCATGCAGACTTTTCTAATCAGAAAAAAATGAATCATTTAAAAAAGTAATTATAGTTTTTTGAAAGTGAGATGCAATTGTGAGCGTATGTAAAATCGGATAAGCAGCTTATTTTGTGTCTGATGATTATGTAGCTGCATTATGTTATTTCATGTTCTCCTTCCTCAAAAAAAAAAAAAAAAAAACCCAAATCAGATCAGATTATGATTTTGTTCCCTGACATTAACACGTGGGCATTACAGGAGCGTGTATGTCACATGGTCAATTCATTGGCAGGAGGATTATGTCCTCAGGGGAATAAATTCGAAATTCTCAAGGTACTTTGCTCTGGTAATCAGGACTTTATTTATCTCTAAGCTAAAAGAGGGGATTGAATTCTTTAACAATGATCAGAAAATGCTTTTAGGAAGATTCCTTTCCTATTAAAAATTTTCTTAAAGTTGCAGTAAACACTGAGTGACCTGCCCATGCACGTGAAGCCTACAGAAGGCTTGACAGGATGGTTTCCTTTGCCTTGAAAGACACAGAAAGAATGTCACAAGATCCATGGAGGAAAAATAATTTGAAAGAGGAAAAGGTTGAATAGGGGCAATCAATGCTCCTTGACTCCAACCTGCCTCCCTCACATCTTTGCCTGTGATGACATATTAGCAAGGTTTCCTGTCACAGTTACTTTTTGGGACTTTGATTTTCCAAGTAAATGTCAGTTGGTAACAAAACTCCCACCGTTGGCCACAGAGTGTTCCCTAACTATTTGAGGAACTTAGGCCTTAAATTAAAATCAGACTTATGCAACTTAACTGTATTTTAACAGTTTGATTTAAGTTCAAGTTCTGTGTTTGAAAGGTGAGAGTGTCTTTAATTTTTTAGTAATGTAAATTGGAAGGTCACCCAGCCCCTGAAGGCCTGAATATGCTTCCAGTGAGAAAACCCCAGACCATGCCCACTGAACCCTACCCTTTCTTTGTGGCTGCTGGAGATATCGGGATATTTTCCATGGTTCATACCATTGCACTTACACTGTTGAAACACAATGGTGGAATGCCATCCCCATGCCACTGCCCACAGGGGAAGACCCCACTTCCCAGAACAATGGCTGCCCCCTCTCCTAGACAAGAAAGTCAGCAGGAGCCCTTGTCCAGCAGAGCTTAGGAAGGAGTCCTCTGTGCTCCTCTCTTCAGCTTCTGGGGAGGCTGAGAGGATGAGGGGACATTCCTGCTTGCTTCTGTGTGACTCTTCTTGATCTAGGCATCCAGACCCACTCAGACAAGAAAGAATCTACTCATAGTTCCATGTTCAGAACTAAAAGGTGCATGTTTACTCAGACCAGATAGTAGATAATTACAGCTTTGGCTGTGGGGGAAAGCCACTGCTTGGACAGTAATAAATATTATAGTGAATATTATGTGTGGTTCTTTTTACCTATAAATCATATGAGAGAAGTTAAGTTGTGAGCTGTGTATCTTCACAAACAAACCATTATTTAACAATTTTCTGGACACTGATGAGTATAAGCTACCTTTTCAGTTTATTGGGGAAAGCCTTATGGGTGAGAACTAGGTGTTCACTCATTATGAGACTGAAATATCAAAGAATTTCTATGCAGATCTCACAAAAATCTTTCTGGAGTCCAAGGGATTTGCTCACATATATGAGACTTACTGGTAGTAAGAGTCTCTTTATATGCCGTATACAGGCATACTTTTTCTTTTATCTTTAAAACTTTTTTTTTAAAGATTTATTTATTTGAGAGAGAGCGGGAGCAAGAGTGAGAGCAAGGGTGAGAGAGAGAGAGAGAGAGAGTGAGCTGGGGGGAGGGGGAGAGGGAGAAGCAGACTCCCCACTGAGCAGGGAGCCTGATGTGGGACTCAATCCCAAGACCCTTGGATCATGACCTGAGCCAAAAGCAGATGTTTAACTGACTGAGCCACTCAGGCACCCAGGCATACTTTATTTCCTTTTGCAGATACTGTGTTTTTCACAAATTAAAGGTCTGTGGCAACCCTGTGTGGAGCAAGTCTATAGGCACCATTTTTCCAACAGCATTTGCTCACCTCGTGTCTCTGTGTCACATTTTGGTAATTTTTGCAATATTTTAAACTTTTTAAATTGTTATTATATTTGCTGTGATGATCTGTGATCAGTGATCTTTGATGTTACTGTTGTAATTGTTTTGTCCATGAACTGTGCCCGTATGATGGTGAACTTGACTGATAAATCTTGTCTGTGTTCTGACTGCTCCACCAACCAGCCAATTTCCCACCCCTCTCCCTCTTCTTGGGTATCCCTGTTCCCTGAGACACAACAATATTGAAATTAGGCAATTAATAACCCTACAATGGCTTCTAAGTTTTCAAGTGAAAGGAAGAGTTGCAAGTCTCTCACTTTAAATCAAAAGCTAGAAATGATTAAGCTTAGTGAAGAAAGTATGTCTAAGGCTGAGATAGGCCAAATAGTTGGCCTTGCATCAAACAACAACAGATTTTCAATGTAATTGAAAATAGTCTTTTATTGGAAGAAGATGTCATTTAAGACTTTCATAGCTAGAGAGGAGAAATCAATGCCTGGCTTCAAAACTTCAAAGGACAGACTAACTCTCTTGTTGGGGGCTAATGCATCTGGTGACTTAAGCCAATGCTCACTTACCATCCTGAAAACCCTAGGGTCCTTTAAGAATTATGCTAAATCTACTCTGCCTCTGCTCTTTAATGGAACAACAAAACTTGGATGACTGTACATCTGTTTACAACATGATTTACTGAATATTTTCAGCCCACTGTTGAGACCTACTGCTCAGAAAAAAAGATTCCTCTCAAAATATTACTGTGCATTAACAATGAACCTGACCACCCAAGAGCTCTGATGGGATGTCCAATGAGATTAATGATGTTTTTGTGGGTTTCTTTTGTTATTTGTTTTTTGTTGTTGTTGTTTGTTTTTGTTTTTTAGAGAGGCAGGGGATAGGCAGAGAGAGAGGGAGAGAATCTTAAGCAGGCTCCACACCCACCCCACCCAATCTCACAACCCTGAGATCATGACCTGAGCCAAAATCAAGTCAGATGCTTAACTGACCGAGCCACCCATGTGCCCAAAGATTAAAGTTGTTTTCATGCCTGCTAACACAACAACCATTCTGCATCCCATGGATTAAGGAGTTATTTTGACTTTCAAGTCTTATTATTTAAGAAACATACTTTGTAAGGCTACAGCTGCTATAAAATTGTGATTCTTCTGATGGATCTGGGCAAAGTAAATAGAAAACCTTCTGGAAAAAATTCACCACTCTAGATGCCATTAAGAACACAATTCACAGAAAGAGGTTGAAATATCAATGTGAACTAGAGTTTGGAAGTAGTTGATTCCAGCCCTCGTGGATGATTTTCAGGGGTTCAAGATTTCAGTCAAGGCAGTAACAGCAGACATGGTGGAAATAGGAAGAGAACTAGAATCAGAAGTGGAGCCTGAAGATGGGACTGAGTTGCTGCAATCTCATGATAAAACTTTAATGGATGAGGAGTTGTTTCTCATGGATAAGCAAAGAAAGAGGTTTCTTGAGATGGGATCTACTCCTGGTGAAGATGCTGTGAAGATTATTGAAATAACAATGGAAGATTTAGAATAGCACATAAACATAGTTGATAAAGCAGCAGTAGGTTTGAGAGGATTGACTCCAATTGTGAAAGAAGTTCGACTGTGCATAAAATGCTATCAAAGAGTATCCCCTGCTACAGCAAAATTGTTTGTGAAAGGAAGACTCATTTGATTCAGCAAACTTCATTTTTGTCTTCTTTTAAGAAATTCCCATAGCCACCCTAGCTTTTAGCAACCACCACCCTGATCAGTCAGTGGCCAACCCTTGAGGCAAGAACCTGAAGGGGGGGAAATTGGAGGGGGAGACGAACCATGAGAGACCATGGACTCCAAGAAACAAACTGAGGGTTTTAGAGGGGAGGGGGTTGGGGGGATGGGTTAGCCCAGTGATGGGTATTAAGGAGGACATGTATTGCATGGAGCACTGGGTGTTATACGCAAACAAGGAATCATGGAACGCTACTTCAAAAAAAACAAAACAAAAAAAACAAAAGGTAAAAGTTAGGATAAAAAAGAAACTCCACCAGCAAAAAGATTACAAATCTGTTGAAAACTCAGGTGATGGTTAGCATTAAGGTATTCTTAAATTAAGGTATGTATATTGTTTTTTTTAGACAATACTATTGCACACTTAATAGGCTACATTATAGTGTAACATAACTTTTACATGCACTGGGAAATAAAAAATTCATTTGACTATATTATGATATTTGCCTTATTTCAGTGCTCTGGAATCAAACTTGCAAAACTCTGAAGTATGCCTGTAATATGATCCTAGTTTCTTTGTAAGTGAGGCTACGTGCCTAAAAGATCATGCCATGTGGGATTAGAATTTCTTGTATTTGAATATTGTGTGATCTTGGGCAAATTACTTAGTATCTCTGAGCCTTAGAAGTATATCATCCTTAAGAAGAGGATAAAATGGAGTCACATTATATGACTTTTGTAAATACAGTTACACAAGTTTTCAGACAGAGAGAGAGAGAGGACAGAGGAAGGCAGACAGAAATAATCAGAAACAACAATTTAAATAGTGGTGGCCATTCAATCAGTACTATACATAATGATCACATGCCCCAGAGACGGCACTTTCCCCTTGGTTATTCTCAGCTCTTGTGTTACTGTTGAGTGTGAGCGGAACATCCTGAGTGAATTCAAATATTCTTAGACATATGGTCTTCTTTGTTGTTAAGTTTACTGAAAGGTGGTATATAAGTCTTCCACATAATGGCTTCCTATGGGGTATTCAAAGGTACCCCTTCCAAAGGGGTATTCTGACCATATGAATGTCTTAGTTTGCTCAAACTCTATGGAAGTCTATCTTGTGGTGAGCCATGACTCCCAGCACTGCCTTGTCAAAGGCTTGTCGTGAGGAGGAAAGGAGATGCAGCCTGGGAACATGGCTGGATATATTAGGAGCTCGATAGATGTGTATTTTATCACACCCATTGGGGTAGTGTCCTTTAAATCCAAAGCCAAAGGATCATTTAATGGGACTATGGGAGAAGCACTTTGGGCAGGTGTCCATGAGAGCTGACCGTGTATGTCCTCCATGACCCAGTGATTCCTCTGCTTGGGTGCTATGCAAAGACTTTTATGCCTGTGTTCACTATTGTGCTTCACAGCAGCACTATTTGTAAAGGTCCCAAACTGGAGAAAACTCAAATGCCCATCACCAGCATATGGACAAATAGATTGTGAAATATACAGTGACAGCTTTAATGAATGACCCACAACTACCCACATGAATACAGATGAACCCACAAATGTAATGATGAGTGAAAGAAGCCAGAAAGAAAAAGAGGTCACATTGTATGATTCCAGTTATAGGTTTAGGAACTGACAACACTAATCTGTGGTGGAAAAATTCAGGAGAGGGGTATCCTTAGCAGATGGAGGAGGGTACTTCTAGGGTTCTAATAATTTTCTGTTTCTTGATCTGGGTGTAAACATTTGTGAAAATTCAAAGAGCTGTACCTTTATGACTTGTGCATTTATGATTTCGTATGACTATTATACTTTACTTCAATAATATGATTGTGACTCTGGCTTTTTAAAAAGATGCTGTTTATGTATTTTTTTTTAGTTTTGATGTTCTAGCATATTGTCCTTGAGGCAGAGATCATTTTCCTCACTTCATTGTGACCTACCACAGAACCAGGCTGGGACAGTGCATACTCAAACATTTGTGGATAGATCTTGGACATTTCTGTGATGATGGAGACATTCTTCTCAGCAAAATCACTATTTGGGCACTGGTGGGTGGGAAGAAATGAAACAACAAAGTGGTTGCTTCTCTGCAATTCATTCCCAGAGCTTGTTAATTTTGACCACGCCCTCATCTAGTCATCTCTATTGTGGACAGACCAGGTGGCAGAAACTAGATCAGACACAAGGCATTTCTAGACTGGGGGATGTTGAATACTTGAAGTACCTACCCACGAATGCTGTGTGGTCTTTGTTACTTGCAATCACTGAGGATAAACACTCCATGTGCTCTGAAGGGGGATTGAGAGGCTGTGCCATTGCATTCTATCTATGACTTCAGATAGAAGGCTCGAGTACCAGTCATTTGGAAGCTCTGAAAACACTTGCCCGGCTGTCAGTTCTCCCACTGAAAGAACCAGGACTCATGGACCTGCTTGATGAATCCCAGTCATCCAGCCCATCACAGCTTTGCGAGGCTTTCTCTCAATCCGGGGTACATGGGCAGCAGGAATGTATAAAACAATCCAAGGGTGGCTAGGGCACTTGTTCATGCCATGTCTGTTTCTTGCCCCTGTCTCCCAGATCATGCTATGCACTGGGAACATCATGAAGAACCCAAACAGTGTGGCATCTGCCTTCACTTGCTGCAGGTAAGTCTTCCTTGGTGGTATCCCTGGTCCTGCCAGTCTGGTGTGAACACTGTTACCCTTTCCACAATGCAAAGGGACCATAGGCCATCCGAGGGCAACTCCCCATCTGGTCTGAACAGCTTGTAAAAGTACAGACACAGCAGCCCCAAGGCCTTGACTGATGAACAGTGAGTGTCTTCATCTTTCTGTCTGCTGAGGGCAGTAGATCACCTGCATCGCCCTGCACTACCATTGCTCCCTCACACAGCTGAAGAGTGAGAGCCAAACAGCATATGTCTGTGATTCCTAATTCACTCAGAAACAGCCATATTTGTTCTATGGCAATTTCGTCTGTCAGATTCGCTATTCAGACTTAGACATGCGCAGGATTAGCTGTGGGAGAATCAGGAGAGCAAAAGGAGAGCTTAAAGCATTGTTAATGCACTTTGGGGACAAACTTATGTAAGAGTTGTCTGCTTAACTGCATGTCCGCATTTCAGTTTACACGTGTCAGGTTTAGGTACAGACATCAGATTTGGCTGAATACCAAAACTGAAACCAAACTTCCGTGCATTTCTAACATAATATTTTCCCCTTAGAGTTCCCCTGGAAAGCAGTGAAAGGCATATTTCTTACTGATAAATGTGCAAGCCACCCAGAGGATATATCATAAACCTCATGTATCTAACTACAGAGTTGAAATGTATGTCTGAGACACGTCTTTTCATCTCTACCATCTCCAGAATGAGGATGTGCCATGATCAGAATGTCTTCCAAGAGCTATTGGCCAGGAAGCAGTCACTGCTTGGGAACACAGGAGCTGGCCTGTTACTCCCGATGGCCAGATGGGTGGTGGCAACCCTTGGCTTGTCCATCAGCAAACCAGGTGAGGGCCACTGGGGAAGACCTTCCAGGAGTACAACAAAGCAGCAGCTCTGATATGAATGGATGCAAAAGCCTGGGAAGGAAACCTCAGAGACCACAGTGATGCATTTTTAAAGAAATCCCAAATCACCAGTGCTCCTCAGGGAACAAAAGATGAGATGTGCAGGAACACATGGACAGCACTGGCCCCAACTCAAACAGCGACTCAGAAGTATCAGGTCCTGAAGGAAAACAAGTCTTAGGAACACCTTAACCAATCTATTTCACTTAGGTTTTTCCTTTTTAAAATATACTTAAGGGAAATATATGATAAAAATGATTTACAAATATGTCTAAAAGAACTCTTTCAATAAATGTAAAACTTCTCTGGTGAGAAAGCAGTGTGTCATAGAAATTGGTAGCTTGTTCCCCCTCAGTGGCATATAAAATAACGGCAAAGCTCAATGAAGAAAAGTAGCTGAAGTGGTAAGACCTGCATCTTGGAGTCTAAGTGTAAGGGTTAAATCTGCACTCTGCTGTTTTCTAGGTTTGTGATCTAGAGTCCTTCTTTGCCGTGGATGTCTTACTTAAAAAACAAGGATAACAATAATGCCTCCCTCCTAGGTGGCTGTGAGGATGGGATGAGATGATAATGTATGGAAGGTTCTTACCACAGTGTCTGATACACACCAGGTGGTGAATAAACTTGAGTGACTTTTATATCTAAAATAAAAACTGAGGGAAATACAAAGAGAAAGTTATTTATTTGTTTTAAGGTTTTATTTTAATTCCAGTTAGTTAATATACAGTGTTATAATCATTTCAGTTGTTCAATATAGTGATTCAACACTTCCATACATCACCCAGTGCTCATCACAACAAGTGCACTCCTTAAACTCCATTGCCTATTTCACCCATTCCCCCCACCCCCTGCCCTCTGGGGACCATCAGTTTGTAAATTCACCATCATGTGTGAGATTTTTGATGGACATCTCTCAAAATGACAGAGATCAAGAAGATAAAAATAAGCAGAGCATTTGAATAACACAGATGATATGCTTCATATAATAGATAATAGGTTTGTTGACCCATCAGAGAATTTACATTATTTTCAACCATACGCAGCATGGTTACAGAAATTGGGCATGTGTTAAGTCATAAAGAAATTGTCAACAAAATAAAAAAAATAGAAACCATGATATAGGTCACACTGATCACAACACAATAAAATTAAGAACTGACAACTGAAGATTCATATATATATATATGTATGTATATATATGTATGTATATATATATATATACACTCAAATGATAAACTACATAAAAGTAAATGTTGTACAAAGATGCATATACAAAGTTTATCATTGTTAGTAATAGGAAAAATGCAAACAACCTAAATCCCCCTCATTAGGCAAATGGTTACAACCATGGTACAGCCACAGTATGGAAAGCCACCCAGCAGTTAAAAAGAATGAGGTAGGTTTATTATATACATAAGCACGGCATGATGTCCAAGACATGTTGATAAATGAAATAGTAGATTGAAGAGCAATGATACACTGCATAGAGTTTATGGGGAAAAAAAAAAAAACACCACAAAATGAAATTACCTTTCTTGTGAAATTAAATCCATTTCATCCCCTCCCCCTCCACATGGTATGTAATACAAAGAAAACTATAAAGGACAATTCTGGGATATTACCTCATGAACTTGACACGGGGGCTCAGGATTTCCTGTTTCCGTAGACTGCCACGTCTCTGTCTGTGGTGGCCAGTTTCTAAGATGGCTGCCAGTGATCCTCGCCTCCTGGGAGCCACAGTCGTGTGCAGTGCCTCCCACACCGAATCACGGCTGGCCTCCAAACTGCCCAGGCAGAAAAGGCATTGCAGCTTCTATCTTGCTCTCTTGGATGGCTCACATTGAGGGAAGCCAGTCACCGTGCCCTAACGATGCTCAAGCAGCCCACTGGAGAGGCCCACGGAGGCACTAAGGCCCCCCCCCCCACAGCCAGCACGGTCTCAGCAGCCACCTGAGGGGCCCAGTGGGAGGGGGCCCTCCAGCTCCAGCCAAGCCTTCAGATGATGGCAGTCCAGGCAGACGTCTGACTGTAGCCTTATGAGAGACCCAGAACCAGAACCGCCTAGTGAATTCCTGCCCCACAGAAATGATGAGAGATAATAAATGATTATTGCTGTTTTATACCCTTAAGTTGTGTGGTAATCTGTTACACAGCATGCTGGGGCATTCTCCTGGCCACCCTCCATTCACAGGCATCTGATGATTTCAGCTGTCCTTGATCTCTCCATTACTCCAATCAGCATACAATACCAACATCTGTGTTTGATGTTGGCTCAGTCTGCTTTGACTGCTCTGTTTTACCCACCTGCCTATGAGGCCCCCACACTTGGCCTGCCCCCAGGAGGAGTAAAGGTCATCAGCGTGCCTGTGGTGTGCTCAAGCCTCCCCTTGCACACTGTGGCAGCCATGACAGTTCTGTGGGCCAATGGTCATGTAACTTTGTAGCTGGATGAGGGGTTCCAAGGAGGACACAGACTCTTTTGTCTTCAGGACTCAATTCTCTTTTTCTTTTCTAGGGGATGAACCAGCCTGGTGGGAAATTATTCTGGCACAAGAGGCCAGACAAGCTTTGGGGAAAGGCAGAGGCTGTCCTTTGGGGTCAGGCATTTTCTGGAATGTGTTTGAGTGTTTTATGGGGTCAAGTCACTGAATTCCAATGTTTGGTTAGGGAAGCATCCTCCTCTTGTGTGTTAGCACACCTGTAGAGATAAAGCCTTTTCAGGCCTGGTTTGCCACCAACATGCCACCAGTCTCTACAATGGCAGTCCCAGGTCTGAAGAGAGGAGTGGGCTGGTGAACAGGAGGGATCCTTCCTAGAGCATCTTCTGGTCGGAGAGGTGAGCCTTCCTGGGTGGCAGATTTCCTGTTGCCCACTTTGGGCAGGCTGACAAGCAGGTTTCAATGGCTGACTTGGATTTCCAGAGCTGGAAGGGAGCCAGAAAGCTATCTAAAATTATAGTGCCTCCCTCTAGTGGGAGACTCCGCCCCCCCAAACAAAAAGAAATGACATGCACTTGTGAGCTGGCATGGCACAATCCATGGTGTGTTGTGAGTGAAAAATGCATGGTGTGGGAAGTGTGTATGAATAAACTGACCCATGCATTCGTTAGTAAATGCATGAACTACCTCTGGAAACATGCACAAGTGGGGTTGGGGTGGGAGGGAGATTATCACAGAATATCCTTTTGTAATTTTAAGCGTGAACCATCTGCATTTATTCCTTTACCAAAAACAAAGTTAAAACACACAGTGTACAAATCTATCTAATTTAACTTCCCTTTTACTGATGATCAAAATGGAGGCCAGAGAAGGGCTGGACAGTGAACCATAAAGTTGGGACTATAATCTGGATTTTCCAATTTTATTTCTCTTTGTCATCACTTGTTTGGATTTTCCAAGGTGTCTGCCAGCTCTTTGCATCCCATTTTCTATAGGAATGCCCCAAGTGATAGGATGTGGGGTGGAGAACCCGGGCTGAGCTGGAAAGAGGGTTCTCTGTGAAGCCTTCAAAGGCCATCATCTATGCAACAGTGTTGATTCCACACACAAAAAACAAATTCTTCACCTGTAGAGGTTGAATCTCATTGTGTCCTTAAGAAGGGTTTCAGATATGATATGATAGACATTGTTGGAGCCCATACCATTTCCATCTGACTACCATTCTATGCTTTTCCATTTGCTTTCCTTTCCTAGTTCAGTAACCATTGTTTGACAGATTTAGATGCTGTTGCCCTTGGGGCATTAACCGGGCCCTCAAGTATCTCCTTCCCTAGGTCCCTCCCTTTCTTTTAGCCATTATCTGCAAGGCATGAAACACTGTAAATAATTGCAGGATGGTGGTTGTGGTGCCGAGGAACTAAAGTCCAGGACATACACACCTACCTGAGCTATAAAACTTGCTAACTTATAAAACTTTTAACAACTTTCTTCTTCTCAGTTCTATATTTTTAGCTTTTGCAAATGGGAGTCTTGGGTACATTTAGTGATTTTTAATCCATTCTATAATGTTTACCAGTCATTTCTATGGTCTAGACCTTGTGCTAAACACCCAGACATTGTGCTAAACACTAACAACAACCGTATACAGGCATGTGTCAGAGATATTACAGATATTCTGTTCCAACCACTACAATAAAGAAATTCAAATGAATTTTTTGGTTTCTTAGTGCATATAAAAGTTGTGTTTACATTATACTATAGTTTGTTCAGGGGGCATTTTGTCTAAAAAAAGCAATGTATATACCTCAGTTAAAAATGCTTTATTGTTAAAAAATGCTAACCATCATCTGAGCCTTCTGCAGGTATAATCACTGATCACAGATCACCATAACAAATACAGTAATAATTAAAATGTTTGAAATACTGTGAGAATCACCAAAATGTGGCGCAGATACAAAATCAGCAATGCTATTGGAAAAGTGGTGCCAACAGACTTGCTTGATTCAGGGTTGCCACAAACCTTCAATTTGTAAAAAATGTAATTAACTGTGAAGAGCAATAAAGTAAAGCCCAATAGAATGAGGTATGCCTACATATCAAAAAAGGGCACATTTATTATTTCTATTTTATTTTATTTTATTTTTTATTGTTACGTTAGTCACCATACATTACATCATTAGTTTTTGATGTAGTGTTCCATGATTCATTGTTTGTGCATAACACCCAGTGCTCCATGCAGAACGTGCCCTCTTTAATACCCATCACCAGGCTAACCCATCCTCCCACCACCCTCCCCTCTAGAACCCTCAGTTTGTTTTTCAGAGTCCATCGTCTCTCATGGTTCGTCTCCCCCTCCAATTTCCCTCCCTTCATTCTTCCCCTCCTGCTATCTTCTTTTTTTTTTTTCTTAACATATATTGCATTATTTGTTTCAGAGGTACAGATCTGTGATTCAACAGTCTTGCACAATTCACAGCACTCACCATAGCACATACCCTCCCCAATGTCTATCACCCAGCCACCCCAACCCTCCCACCCCACACCCCACTCCAGCAACCCTCAGTTTGTTTCCTGAGATTAAAAATTCATCATATAAGTGAGGTCATATATACATGTCTTTCTCTGATTGACTTATTTCACTCAGCATAACATCCTCCAGTTCCATCCATGTCGTTGCAAATGGCAAGATCTCATTCCTTTTGATGGCTGCATAATATTCCATTGTATATATATACCATATCTTCTTTATCCATTCATCTGTCGATGGACATCTTGGCTCTTTCCACAGTTTGGCTATTGTGGACATTGCTGCTATAAACATCAGGGTGCATTTACCCCTTCGGATCTCTACATTTATATCTTTGGGATAAATACCCAGTAGTGCAATTGCTGGGTCATAGGGTACCTCTATTTTCAACTTTTCAAGGAACCTCCATACTGTTTTCCAGAGTAGCTGCACCAGCTTGCATTCCCACCAACAGTGTAGGAGGGTTCCCCTTGCTCTGCATCCCTGCCAACATCTGTCGTTTCCTGACTTGTTAATTTTAGCCATTCTGACTGGTGTGAGGTGGTATCTCATTGAGGTTTTGATTTGGATTTCCCTGATGCCGAGCGATGTTGAGCACTTTCTCATGTGTCTATTGGCCATTTGGGTGTCTTCTTTGGAAAAATGTCTGTTCATGTCTTCTGCCCATTTCTTGATTGGATTCTTTGTTCTTTGGGTGTTGAGTTTGATAAGTTCTTTATAGATTTTGGATACTAGCCCTTTATCTGATATGTCATTTGCAAATATCTTCTCCCATTCTGTCGGTTGTCTTTTGGTTTTGTTGACTGTTTCTTTTGCTGTGCAAAAGCTTTTTATCTTGATGAAGTCCCAATAGTTCATTTTTGCCCTTGCTTCCTTTGCCTTTGGCGATGTTTCTAGGAAGAAGTTGCTGTGGGTGAGGTCGAAGAGGTTGCTGCCTATGTTCTCCTTTAGGATTTTGATGGACTTCTGATTCACATTTAGGTCTTTCAACCATTTGGAGTCTATTTTTGTGTGTGGTGTAAGGAAATGGTCCAGTTTTATTCTTCGGCCTGTGGCTGTCCAATTTTCCCAACACCATTTGTTGAAGAGACTGTCTTTTTTCCATTGGACATTCTTTCCTGCTTTGTCAAAGATGAATTGACCATAGAGTTGAGGGTCCATTTCTGGGCTCTCTATTCTGTTCCATTGATCTATGTGTCTGTTTTTGTGCCAGTACCATACTGTCTTGATGATGACAGCTTTGTAATAGAGCTGGAGGTCTGGAATTATGATGCCGCCAGCTTTGCTTTTCTTTTTCAAAATTCCTGTGGCTTTTTGGGGTCTTTTCTGGTTCCATACAAATTTTAGGATTATTTGTTCCATTTCTTTGAAAAACCTGATGGTGGTGGCGCCTGGGTGGCTCAGTCGTTAAGCGTCTGCCTTCGGCTCAGGTCATGATCCCGGGTCCTGGGATCGAGCCCCGCATCGGGCTCCCTGCTCCGCGGGGAGCCTGCTTCTCCCTCTCCCGCTCCCCCTGCTTGTGTTCCCTCTCTCGCTGTGTCTCTCTCTGTCAAATAAATAAATAAAATCTTTAAAAAAAAAAAAAAAAAAAAAGAAAAACCTGATGGTATTTTGATGGGGATTGCATTGAATGTGTAGATTGCTCTAGGTAGCATTGACTTCTTCACAATATTTGTTCTTCCAATCCATGAGCATGGAACGTTTTTCCATTTCTTTGTGTCTTCCTCAATTTCTTTCATGAGTATTTTATAGTTTTCTGAGTACAGATTCTTGGCCTCTTTGGTTAGATTTATTCCTAGATATCTTATGGTTTTGGGTGCAATTGTAAATGGGATGGACTCCTTAAATTCTCTTTCTTCTGTCTTGTTGTTGGTGTATAGGAATGCCACTGATTTCTGTGCATTGATTTTATATCCTGCCACTTTACTGAATTCCTGTATGAGTTCTAGCAGTTTTGGGGTGGAGTCTTTTGGGTTTTCCACATAAAGTATCATATCATCTACAAAGAGTGAGAGTTTGACTTCTTCTTTGCTGATTTGGATGCGTTTTATTTCTTTTTGTTGTCTGATTGCTAAGGCTAGGACTTCTAATACTATGTTGAGTAGCAGTGGTGATAGTGGACATCCCTGCCACGTTCCTGACCTTAGGGGGCAAGCTCTCAGTTTTTCCCCATTGAGAATGATATTTGCTGTGGGTTTTTCATAGATGGCTTTTATGATATTGAGGTATGTACCCTCTATCCCTATACTCTGAAGAGTTTTGATCAAGAAAGGATGCTGTACTTTGTCAAATGCTTTTTCTGCATCTGTTGAGAGGATCATATGATTCTTGTTCTTTCTTTTGTTAATGTATTGTATCACGTTGATTGATTTGCAGATGTTGAACCAATCTCGCAGCCCAGGGATAAATCCCACTTGGTTGTGGTGAATAATCCTTTTAATGTACTGTTGGATCCTATTGGCTAGTATTTTGGTGAGAATTTTTGCATCCATGTTCATCAAGAATATGGGTCTGTAATTCTCCTTTTTGATGGGGTCTTTGTCTGGTTTGGGGATCAAGGTAATGACGGCCTCATAAAACGAGTTTGGAAGTTTTCCTTCCATTTCTATATTTTGGAACAGTTTCAGAAGAATAGGTATTAATTCTTCTTGAAATGTTTGGTAGAATTCCCCTGGGAAGCCCTCTGGCCCTGGGCTTTTGTTTGTTGGGAGATTTTTGATGACTGCTTCAATGTCCTTAGTGGTTATAGGTCTGTTCAGGTTTTCTATTGCTACCTGGTTCAGTTTTGGTAGTTGATACATCTCTAGGAATGCATCCATTTCTTCCAGGTTATCTAATTTGCTGGCATAGAGTTGCTCATAATATGTTCTTATAATTGTTTGTATTTCTTTGGTGTTGGTTGTGATCTCTCCTCTTTCATTCATGATTTTGTTGATTTGGGTCATTTCTCTTTTCTTTTTGATAAGTCTGGCCAGGGGTTTATCAATCTTGTTAATTCTTTCAAAGAACCAGCTCCTAGTTTCGTTGATCTGTTCTACTGTTCTTTTGGTTTCTATTTCATTGATTTCTGCTCTGATCTTTATTATTTCTCTTCTTCTGCTGGGTTTAGGCTTTATTTGCTGTTTTTTCTCTAGCTCCTTTAGGTGTAGGATTAGATTGTGTATTTGAGACCTTTCTTGTTTCTTGAGAAAGGCTTGTATTGCTATATACTTTCCTCTTAGGACTGCCTTTGCTGCATCCCAAAGATTTTGAACAGTTGTGTTTTCATTTTCATTGGTTTCCATGAATTTTTAAAAATTCTTCTTTAATTTCCTGGTTGACCCATTCATTCTTCAGTAGGATGCTCTTTAGCCTCCATGTATTTGAGTTCTTTCCAACTTTCCTCTTGTGATTGAGTTCTAGTTTCAAAGCACTGTGGTCTGAAAATAGGCAGGGAATGATCCCAGTCTTTTGGTACTGGTTGAGACCTGATTCGTGACCTAGGATGTGATCGATTCTGGAGAATGTTCCATGGGCACTAGAGAAGAATGTGTATTCCGTTGCCTTGGGATGGAATGTTCTGAATATGCCTGTGAAGTCCATTTGGTCCAGTGTGTCATTTAACGTCTTTATTTCCTTGTTGATCTCTTGCTTAGATGATCTGTCCATTTCAGTGAGGGGGGTGTTAAAGTCCCCCACTATTATTGTATTGTTGTCAATGTGTTTCTTTGCTTTTGTTATTAATTGGCTTATATAATTGGCTGCTCCCATGTTAGGGGCATAGATATTTACAATTGTTAGATCTTCTTGTTGGATAGACCCTTTAAGTAGGATATAGTGTCCTTCCTCATCTCTTATTACAGTCTTTGGTTTAAAATCTAATTTGTTTGATCTAAGGATTGCCACCCCAGCTCTTTTGGTGTCCATTAGCATGGTAAATGGTTTTCCACCCCCTCACTTTCAATCTGGGGGTGTCTTTGGGTCTAAAACGAGTCTCTTGCAGACAGCATATCGATGGGTCTTGTTTTTTAATCCATTCTGATAGCCTGTGTCTTTTGATTGGGGCATTTAGCCCATTTACATTCAGGGTAACTATCGAAAGATAGGAATTTAGTGCCATTGTATTGCCTGTAAGGTGACTGTTACTGTATATTGTCTGTGTTCCTTTCTGGTCTATGTTGCTTTTAGGCTCTCTCTTTGCTTAGAGGACCCCTTTCAATATTTCTTGTAGGGCTGGTTTCATGTTTGCAAATTCTTTTAGTTTTTGTTTGTCCTGAAAGTTTTTTATGTCTCCTTCTATTTTCAATGACAGCCTAGCTGGATATAGTATTCTTGGCTGCATATTTTTTCATTTAGTGCTCTGAATATATCATGCCAGTCCTTTCTGGCCTGCCAGGTGTCTGTGGATAGGTCTGTTGCCAATCTAATGTTCCTACCATTGTAGGTTACATATCTCTTCTCCCAAGCTGCTTTCAGGATTTTCTCTTTGTCTCTGAGACTCGTAAGTTTTACTATTAGATGTCAGGGTGTTGACCTATTTTTATTGATTTTGAGAGGGGTTCTCTGTGCTTCCTGGATTTTGATGCCTGTTTCCTTCCCCAAATTAGGGAAGTTCTCTGCTATAATTTGCTCCAATATACCTTCTGCCCCTCTTTCTCTTTCTTCTTCTGGGATCCCAATTATTCTAATGTTGTTTTGTCTTATGGTATCACTTATCTCTCGAATTCTGCCCTCGTGATCCAGTAGTTGTTTATCTCTCTTTTTCTCAGCTTCTTTATTTTCCATCATTTGGTCTTCTATCTCACTGATTCTCTCTTCTGCCTCATTGATCCTAGCAGTCAGCGCCCCCATTTTTGATTGCACCTAATTAATAGCCTTTTTGATTTTGACTTGGTTAGATTTTAGTTCTTTTATTTCTCCAGAAAGGGTTTCTCTAATAACTTTCATGGTTTTTTCAAGCCCGGGTAGTATCATTAAAGTCATGAATCTGAACTCTAGATCCAACATCGTACTAATGTCTGTATTGAGTAGGTCCCTGGCAGTCGGTACTACCTCTTGTTCTTTTTGTTGAGGTGATTTTTTCTGTCTTGTCATTTTGTCTAGAGGAGAATAGATGAATGAGAGCACAAAATGCTAACAGGGTAACAACGTCCCCAGAAAATATACTCTAAACAAATCAGAAAAGACCTGAAGCCGGGGGAAAAGAAAGGGAAAGAAAGAAAAAAGAAAAAGAAAAAATAAAAGCAAAGAAAAACAGAACAAAACAACAACAGAAAAAACCCTGAATATGATCAAATATGATCAGGCTGGTGCATAGATCAGTGCCACACACTAGATTTTGGGTGTATTTTGGTCTGTTAGAAGAAAGTGCCTCCCAAAATTTTAAAGAAAGAAAAACTTATATATGTACAAAAATAAGGATTGATATGATGAAGGGTTGGAATATGACTGTAAAGATGAAAATTATAAAAAATTTTATAAAAGGAATTGATAAGATAAGAAGTTGGTTGAAAAAAGAAAGAAGAGGATTAAAAAAAAAAAAAGAAATATAAAAGGGAGAGAATGTGATCAGGCAGGAGACTAGAACAAAGCCATACACTAGATATTTAGGGTATATTTTGATCTGTTAGAAGAAACTTTATCTCAAAATTTTAAAGAGAGAACAACTTACATATATATATGCCAAAAATAAGGGTAACTAGTATGAAGGGATAGAATATGACTCGCAAAATGAAAAATAAAAATGTTTTTTAAAAAAGGGATTGATAAGATGTTGGTTGAAAAAGGGAAAAAGAAAAATTCAAAAAAAAAAAAAGACAGTTAAAAAAAATTAACTTTAAAGACTAAAGAATCATCGTAAAAAAGCCATGCATTCTATGTGCAGTATTCCCCTAGCGCTGGAGTTCTGCCATTCTCATTGATCGGTAAACTGGTCTTGGCTGCCTGTTCTCACCGATCTTCTGGGGGAGGGGCCTGTTGACGCGGTTCCCAAATGTCTTTGCCGGAGGCGGAATTGCCCCGCCCTTGCCAGGTCCAGGCTGAGTAATTTGCTCGGGTTTGCTCTCGGGAGCTTTTGTTCCCTGCAAGCTTTCCGTACAGCTTTGGAGGCCGAGAGTGAAAATGGCGGCCTCCCAATCTCTGCCCCGGAGGAGCCGAGAACTCGGGGTCCCAGTCCTCAGTGAGCCCCCAGAGAAAAGCAGTCACTCCCATCTCCCTGGTCTCCAGTTGCACTCTGTGCTCACCCGGCCTGTGACTGAGCATTTCTATCTCTGGCCCACGACCCCGGGTGGAGTCTCCAAACCCAGCAGATCCTTGCGGTGCACTCCCGTGCCACTCCTCCCGGGGCAGGAAGGGGAGTCTCCCTGGATCTGCCGCTTGTTGGGTCCCTGCTGGAGGAGCAGTGGCCCGACTGTGCCGCGGATCACGGTTTATGGCAACCCTGAGCTGAGAGCCCGCACCTCGGCTCCATCTCTGCAGCTGGCTTCCCTGCTCCAATCCCTGGGAGCTCTGCCACACTCAGGCACCCCCGGTCTCTCTGTGACCCTGAGGGTCCTGAGACCACATTGTCCCCGCAAGGTTTCCACCCCCAGCTTAGCCACCGGAGCGAAGTCCCTCAGCGGAGCCGACTTCTAAAAGTTCCGATTTTGTGCTCCGCGGCTCTATCACTCGCCAGAAGTGGCCAACGGAGGCCCCTCCCCCGCCGTCTATCCTCCTGAATATCGCCTCGGATTCACTTCTCCGCACGTCCTACCTTCCAGAAAGTGGTCGCTTTTCTGTTCAGAGAGTTGTTGCTATTCTTTTCTTCGATCTCCTGTTGAGTTTGTAGGTGTTCAGAATGGTTTGATCCCTATCCAGCTGAATTCCTGAGACCAGACGAAATCCAGGTCTCCTACTCCTCTGCCATCTTGCTCCGCCCCCTCTATTATTTCTATTTTATAGAGAAGGACACTGGAGCTCAGAAAGGTAGAGTGAACTGCTCAAAGTGCACACAGCTTGTACAGAGCATAAGCCTATGGTCGTCATTGTCTCTATCATCACATCAGCCTGCAGAGAGTTCATGCTCCCACAGCATCTGATTAGGAGAATCTCTGGTTAGAAGAGGTCTCAGAGGAAGTTGCCTAGCTCAGCTGGGCTGGAGGAGGCTTTCTTAAGGGGGGACTCTGGGCTGAGGCTAAAACCATGCAAGGGGGTTGGCCAATGAGAAAGAGGAGGGTGTCTCCAGCGGTGGGAACAGTGTGCACATGGTTCAAGGTGGGAGAGAGTGTGGTTTCTCTGAGGTTTGTCAAGGGGAAGGACTGGTGGCCAATGATCAAAGGGAGGGAGCACCTGGCTGGAGTAGTTGGCTTCCTGGGGTCAGCAGGCAGAAATCACTGATGTCCCAGCCCTCCAGACAGATGCCCCTCTCATGAACATTTCTCAGGTTCTCCATGGAAGCATCTTGCACTCAGGTAGTCACAGCTGCTTGGGGTTTCCTGGAACAATCCTACTTTCATGAAGTTTAACACTTTCAATAGGATGGGGTTCATTAACTGTATAACTAAATGTAATTTATTTGTATGTAATCCTTTGTAAGCAATGTTTTCATATGAACAGAACAGTTGAATCAGAAACTTTCCTTTGCTAGATCATGCTTTGATCTTGATATCTGATATTTTTGAATCTTTTGGAACCTTCCAGACCTTTGGCATCAGCATCCCCAGACAAGCTCTCACTTACTCTTTAAACCATTGTAGCAGATATTTTTGGTGCCCTTCCCAGACCCCCTGGGATCTTCTTTTCTGGTCAGAGGGTGTGTCCTTCCAGCTGCTCTGGGGGCTTGGGCCTCAGTCCTGCCACCTGCCCCTGGAAACTTCTGGGGAGCTGAAGCTGCTTGGCCTGGAGCAGCTATCTCTACCCCCTGGCACCTGGTTGCTTGTAGACTCTGACTGCCTGGCTGGGGTGGGGGCCAAAGCCCCTCCCTCCTATCTCAATAGCATGGTCCTGGCTCCAGAGCTCTTGTGGGATCAGGCTGGCGCCAGACTTCATCTGAGATTACATTCTTGCTTTTTTCTGTTCCCTGTCCTGCTTCTTCCCAATGAACCGCACACATGTGGATCATGTCTGGGCTCTGCTTCTGTGGACCCCAGCCCAGGACATCCATTCTGAGCCATTCTGGTTTCTCCAGCTCCCTGAGGGCAGGGGATGTGGACTGACATTTTTGGCAACTCCTGAGGGTTAGGCACAGAGTGGGGGCTCTGGAGCTGAAATGGAGTAGATACTCCATTTCTCCAGTAGATACCTGGAGAAAGACCACCAAAATAAGGTGGTAGAAGATGTTTTCAGCCTCCCCAGTGAGCAGAGCAGTTCACTTGGTGGTGACCAAGGTAAGTGGGTTGATCAAAGGCAGTTGGTCAGTGGTTGCATAGGAGATGCAAACCAGATGTGAAGCTGGAAAATAGAGTGGAGGAAACTTGCTGGGCTCAGTGTTGATGAGAAAGGCAAAATGGGGCCAGGACAAAAGAGCCACAGCTAAGTGTTGCTTGTGATTCCAGGAAACCCCAGCCAGGGAGCAGAGAAGTGAGGAAGGCAGTGGGGGTTATTCCATTGTGAATGACTAGAGCTTCTTCCCAGAGGGGAACTCTGGGGACTGATGAGAAAATACCTCAGGGTCATCCCACCCGAGGGCCAGGAAGCTGGAGCAGTTGTCCATCAGCTCCTGCCCTCATTGATTGGGGGCTGTTTCCAGGGCCATTAACTCTCTGGCACTCCCAGTAGTTGGATAAGTGCCTAGGCCAGAGAAAATACCCAAGGCAGACTTACAGGTGTTCACACTGTGAAAGGAAAAATGAAATGGAGTCACTTATATTAAGGGATTTTAAAGGGGAGCCAGGAGGACATTAAGGAAATGGGCCTCATGCACATCCTCACTGTGTAGAACCTTGAATTTTGAACTGAGCCAAACAGCAAATATTCCAGGGACTGTGCTGGAACACCTGCAACTTGCTACAGTGAGAGTTTGCTTAGTGTTAACCTTAGCAACCAATCAAATTTAGCCAAGATTAGTTTTCTATCACCACCACCAATTAAAATTCTTTGTAAACAACACGTACAAGCATTCCCCTTTGTCTTTTAAAATCCTTGATTTGGGGGACCTCGGTGGCTCAGAGGGTTGAGCATCTGCCTTTGGCTCAGGTCATGGTCCTGGAGTCCTGGGATCGAGCCCCGCATCGGGCTCCCTGCCCTCTGCTCCTCCCCTGGCTCATGTTCTCTCTCTCTCTCTCTCTCTCTCTCAAATAAGTAAATAAAAATATAAAAAATAAAATCCTTGACTTACTTTTGTTCCCTAGGGGGATGCAATTTGGGTTGCTACCCTTATCTGTGCTCCCCAAATTGCAATTCTGAGACCCCAAATAAGTGCTTTTGTTTTATTTTACCTCTGCCTCTTTTCTCTTTTGATAGAGGAAGCACCTTCAGCACGTACAGGTATGGAGGGGGTCTGGCTGGTGAGTCTTACTGGTAGTATGTTCTACTTGCCCTGTGTTAAAAGATAAATGAGGCATATTAAAAGTTTTAGGAGTTTATTTGAGCAAAAATCAATTTGAACAGGGCAGCATCCAATCCAGCAGATAAAAAGGAGCTTAGAGGAGCTGCACAAAATGAAAGACTTTTAGGAAGAAGGGAGCAAGAGCAAAGAAGTTATAGGAGGCAAAGAGCAGGTTGATTATTGCAAAATTACTTTCCTGTAGGGGATGGCAGGGTTGTGTTGTGGCAGATACCCAGCTAGTGCTGATCAGGCAATTCCTGAATGACTGGTTTAAGATTCCACTTCTGGGAGAGCTGAAGCTGTAATTAGGTTAGATCTTGGTTTGGTGATGTGGAGCTAAGCATGAATGACTCCATTTTGAGCTCATTGTCTTAACACCTTATTCCTTCAATTCTTACCACCACCCATGGAATACATGAGTCTGCTCTCATTTTACGGATGAGGACACTGATGAAGGCTGTGAGGGGCCACATCAGCTGCTGGGGGTTGCACAGCTCAAGTTGCAGAGTGGGGACTCAGTCAGCCTGGCTCAGAGCTTTTGTCCTACCACCATCTGAGTTGCTTGGAGTCTAAATTGGAACTTCCCCACATGTTATGAAGGCAAGGGCAGGTCTCCACCCTCCATGGACCAATATATCCCATCTTGAGGCCACTGCAGCCCTGCAGTGGCCCTGATCCTAGGGCTGTGCTCTGTAACTGAACATTCCAGCTCTCTCTCTCAGCTGTCCTATCTAGCCTTCCCCACACCTAGTGCCAGGAGGTCTTCCTTACTCATGATAAAGAAAATTTTAAACATTTAATGTTTGTGGGCCCTGCTTCTGGGCTTTACTTTAACATTTACCATGGTCAAAATGACTTGGCAAAACCTCAAAGCATGACCTCTATTTCTGCCCTGAGCACACAGTGTATGTCTGCTTTTAAAACAAAACAAGCAAAAAGGAGCATTCCAAACATAAAGATAAGAAAAACAAAAATACCTCCCTTGTTCCCATAAGAGTCAAGTCCTACAGCCTTGCACATACTAAAAACGTAAGATAAAGTCTGTAACCTTCTGGAATGCCCTTTGTCATGATGATTTATAACTCTTAGTGTAAAAAACATATATAACCAAACGTTCCTTCCCCGGAGCACTCTCTTCTTTGTGAATATTGTGTACCCTGGGAAGCTGTCCTTATTGGACTGGAATAAGACTTCCTTTCTCTTTAAAATTTTTAAAAAGGTTTGTTCATTTTGCATTGACACTAACTGGACTTCTCATACAAGTTGTGAATTTCCGCTTGGGGTTGGGAGGAGAGGCAGGTGGCTGCAACTCATCTTCGTGTCCACACGGGAGTGTGATGGGAATTTCCTTCTTGCCTCTATGAACAGGAAGACCACAAAAGGGTTAAACATTTTATTTAGATGGCTTTGCTTGTTCTGGAGAATTAATGGAAGATAAGCTAAAAGTTCATTTATAAGAGTATTAAAGGATAATTATGATGGAGTAAGTGCAGAGGGTCAAAAGGCATTATGATGAACAGACTTATAACACAGAGCTGGGGTAAATAGGCTACAGTATATTCAGTAATGCAGCACTCAACATTTCCTCCACAGATTCTGCTGTATGTGAAAATGTGTCCCTCTCTCCCTTCCCCCTTTCCCCCTTTTTTTTCCTATTTTAACTAAAAGTATAGTAATTCAATCCCTGGTTAGGCCATTGAACTTATAATTATAAATTGATCCCAGGAACTTAAGAGTTTCAGACAGATCCAAATAGGTGACCTTTTAATAGCAACAAAATTAAAAAAAAGAAAAAAGACTTGGTACAAAATCTGCTTCAATCAGATTAGATGGAAAGTGGGTAAAGCTGATTACAATCCCACTAAAGACAGCATTTGGGCAGTATTTGTTCTTAAACAATAGTAGTAATTCTTCTTTAACAAGTATTATCTGGAAAAAATCGATAATTAATGGGAACTGAGTATTAACTCAGTGTACTGTGTGACATAGGAGGAAGGAAAGATTGAAGCCCTGGGTGTTGCCTGACTGTGGTCGGCAGAAGGCACCTGGTTCCTCAACTTTGGGGTTAGATTTGAGCATGTTTGGATTTTTAAAACATAACAGTTTTTTGGAGGTATAAATTCATGCACCATAAAATTCACCCCTGTAAAATGTACAGTGCAAAGTTTTCAATGACAGGATGGCAACAATATTCTGAGGTTTTCAGCAGACACTTGACTGATAAAATGATAGGGGCTTTGCTGTGATCTTAGTAGAGGAGTGTGTGTCTTTACAGGTGTGTGTGATACAGGATGATCTTTCAGATATCACCTGGTTGGGATGCCTTTTCCCAGAGGCAGCCCTCAGCTCCCATCCAGTTTCCAGGAATGTTTTATTTGGCACAAAGTGTATTAAAACAAAACTTCGAGCTACAATGAAAAATAGGTTGATTTTACATGAGAATGTGGATTTCTGCTTTTTTTAAAAAAAGATTTTATTTATTTATTTGAGAGAGAGAGAGAGAGAGCTAGAGAGAGAACATGGGCAGGGGGGAGAGGGAGAAGCAGGCTCCCCTACAAGCAGGGAGCCCAATGCGGGACTCGATCACAGGACCCTGAGATCATGACCTGAGCCAAAGGCAGACACTTAACCGACTGAGCCACCCAGGCACCCAGATTTCTGCTTTTTATGGAGAGATCAGAAGAGCTACAGACTCCAGGCCCTTGTTTCCACGTGGCCATGAACTGCTTAGCTGAGAAGTGTGCCCCCCTTGGAAGAGGCATGTGTGTTCTGGTTCACCCCAGTCCCCACCACTCCTTATCCATTCCCAACACTAAGGCTGTGTGTCTGCACATGTGTAGTTATCTAAGAGGAAAAGAACATTTCATTGCACACTTGCCACTCTCAAAGAGGGTTTAAAAAATGATAGATGGGAAGGCCTCATGGTCATTCTCATACTCTTTCACTTTGCTTATCACCTGCCTGGTCCCTATGCAATTTATCTATCTATGTATCATCTATATTTTAATTTAAAAAACTAATCCAAGTTTGTTTCACATCAAATTTGCTTTACTGACAATTTAAGAAACAAGTAATCAGTTGCCACAGATAGTGATATTGGAATATGAACTGAATAAATGAATAGGCCTTCAGTGTGAGGTTTCATGTTAACCTGACTAGGAATTGTATGTATTTTGCCTGTGCTTTTGGTGTCATATCCATGAAATTATTGCCAAATCCAGTGTCTTGAAGTTTTCCGTCTATGTTTTCTTCTAAGATTTTTACAGTCTGAGGTCTTAAATCCACTTTGAGTTCATTTTTTTTTATGGAATAAGGTAAGGATCCAACTTTACTGTTTTGCATATGGATATCCAATTTTCCCAATATCATTTGTTGAAAAGTCTGTTTTTTTCCCCATTGAATGTCCTTGACACCCTTGTCAAAGGTCATTTGACCATATATGCAAGGGTTTATTGCTGGGTTCTCTATTCTAGTCCATTGATCTCTGTGTCTGTCTTCATGTGACTACCATGCGGTTCAGTTACTGTAGCTTGCAGTGAGTTTTGAAATTGGGAAGTGTGTCTTTCCAGTTTTGTTCTTTTTCAAGATTGTTTTGACTATTCCAGGTCTCCTGATGTTCTATACGAATTTTAGGATTTCTATTTCTGCCATAAATATTATTGGGATATTGATGGAGATTGCATTGAGTCTATAGATCCCTCTGGGTAGTATGAACATCTTAACAGTATTAAGTCTTCCAGCCCATGAACACAGGATGTCTTTTCATTTATTGGTGTCTTCTTGCATTTCTCTCAGCAATGTTTTGTAGATTTCAGTTTATAAAGTCTTCATTTCCTTGGTTAGGTTTATTCCTAAGTATTTTATTGTTTTTGGTGCTATTGTAAATGAATTTTTTTTCTTAATTTCCTTTTCAGATGTTCATTTTTAGTGTATAGAAACATAACTGACTTTTGTGTGTGGATTTCTTATCTTGCTGTGTGTGTGTACGTGTGTGTGTGTGTGTGTGTGATCTTAAGTGTTTTCTATGTATAAGATCATGTCATCTGTGAAAGATTTATATCAGTGGATAGAATGGACAGTTATTTTTTTTAAATAGGAGAAAATCAAATTTAATAGGCATATATATGGGGAAATCACATAGTCATGGAAATTCCAAAGACAGTCAGGCAAAATGAGGTATATATGTCATTCTAAACTAAGGAGAACTCTGGGATTTCAGAGAAAAGGAATGCATTTCACAGGACAATAAGAGGAGAAGATGTTTGGCAATTAGATGGTTACTGACCCATACATATGGGTCACTCAGATGAAAATTCTCTACTAATAACACTTATTCTGGGAGAGACCTCCAATTTAGATTCTTCTGTGATAGTTATTTTCTCTCAGCTTTTGAAGATATCATTCCACTGTCTTTGGGCATCCATTGTGGCAATAGAGAAGCGTAACTGTGGTTTCTTTGTAGGTAATTCTGTTTTGTCTCTACTTGCTTTTTTTTTTTTCACAATTTTTTTATTACTGTTATGTTAATCACCATACATTGCATCATTAGTTTTTGATGTAGTGTTCCATGATTTATTGTTTCCATGTAATACCCAGTGCTCCATGCAGAATGTGCCCTCATTAATACCCCAAACCAGGCTAACCCATCCCCCTTCCCCCCTCCCCTCTAGAACCATCAGTTTGTTTCTCAGAGTCCATGGTCTCTCATGGTTCATCTCCCCCTCCGATTCCCCCCCTTCATTCTTCCCCTCCTGCTTTCTTCTTCTTCTTCTTCTTCTTCTTCTTCTTCTTCTTCTTCTTCTTTTTAACATATAATGTATTATTTGTTTCAGAGGTACACGTCTGTGATTCAACAGTCTTACACAATTCACAGCGCTCGACATAGCATATACCCTCCCCAATGTCTATCACTCAGCCACCCCATTCCTCCCACCCCCCACCACTCCAGCAACCCTCAGTTTGTTTCCTGAGATTAAAAATTCCTCATATAAGTGAGGTCATATGATACATGTCTTTCTCTGATTGACTTATCTCACTCAGCATAATACCCTCCAGTTCCATCCACGTCGTTACAAATGGCAAGATTTCATTCCTTTTGATGGCTGCATAATATACCATTGTATATATATATACCACATCTTCTTTATCCATTCATCTGTTGATGGACATCTCGACTCTTTCCATAGTTTGGCTATGGTGAATATTGCTGCTAAAAACATTGGGGTGCACGTGCCCTTTGGATCCCTACTTTTGTATCTTTGGGGTAAATACCCAGTAGTGCAATTGCTAGATCGTATGGTAGCTCTACTTTCAAATTTTGGGGGAACCTCCATACTGTTTTCCAGAGTGGGTGCACCAGCTTGCATTCCCACCAACAGTGTAGGAGGGTTCCCCTTTCTCTGCATCCCCGCCAACATCTGTCGTTTCCTGACTTGGTAATTTTAGCCATTCTGACTGGTGTGAGGTGGTATCTCATTGAGGTTTTGATTTGGATTTCCCTGATGCCGAGCGATGTTGAGCACTTTCTCATGTGTCTGTTGGCCATTTGGATGTCTTCTTTGGAAAAATGTCTGTTCATGTCTTCTGCCCATTTCTTGAGTGGATCATTTGTTCTTTGGGTGTTGAGTTTGGTAAGTTCTTTATAGATTTTCGATACTAGCCCTTTATCTGATATGTCATTTGCAAATATCTTCTCCCATTCTGTCGGTTGTCTTTTGGTTTTGTTGACTGTTTCTTTTGCTGTGCAAAAGCTTTTTATCTTGATGAAGTCCCGATAGTTCATTTTTGCCCTTGCTTCCCTTGCCTTTGGCGATGTTTCTAGGAAGACATTGCTGTGGGTGAGGTCAAAGAGGTTGCTGCCTATGTTCTCCTTTAGGATTTTGATGGACTTCTGTCTCACAGGCCCTCAGGCATTTCCTGCTCTACCCCCTGAGCACCAGCCCCTGTTTACTGTCTGTCTTTGAGTTTTTGTTGACCTTTCCTGTCTACTGTTATCTCCTATCCCATTTGCCTTTGTAGGTTTATATGTCATCCCCCCTTTACTTTCATTTGACAGAATTTGGGGAAGCAATGAGGACAAAAGCTGCTGCTCAATTTACCACTGTTAACCAAGTGTCAATAATTCCTGTGTTAATGGTCACATCATAACCAATCAAATGAATTTATCATTATTTATTTATCAGCCTTAAGGGGATATTTTAAGCTGTTCTCAGTTTTTTGCTATTTAGCAAATGCTTAAATGGACACCCATGTAAATAGAGCCTTTTATTTCTGTTAAAATTTTTTTCATTTAAAAAACTGAGATATAACTAACATAACATTATAGACATCTGAGGTGTACAGTGTGTTGGGTGTGATATATTTATATATTACAATATGATTACTACAGTAGTGTTAGCAAATACTCTTATCACGTGACATAATTGTCATTTCTTTTTTGTCTTGAGAACAGTTAAGATCTAGCCTCCTAGCAACTTTGAGTTTATGACACAGTATGTTGACTATAATTACTATGATTGCATTAGGTCTTCAGAACTTATTGATCTACTAGTTGCAAGTTTATACCCTTAAACAATACCTCCCCAGTTCCCCAAGCCATTCTATTCTCTTTTCACAAGTTTAGTTTTTTCAGATTGAAAATATAAGTGAGATTATATAGTATTTGTCTTTCTCTGTCTGACTTATCCCACTTAGTATAATGCCCTCCAGTTTTAGTCACACAATTGTCACAAATGGCAGGATTTCCTTCTTTCTCATGGCTGAAAAATATTCCATGTATATATAGGCCATGTCTTTATCCAAGCATCTACTGAATGACATTTAGATTGTTTCCATATCTTGGCTCTTGTGAATAATGCTGCAATGAACGTGGGAGTGCAGGTATCTCTTTGAGATCCTGATTTCAATTCCTTTGGATGTAGACCCAGGAGTGGCATTGTTGGATCACATGGTAGTTCAATTTTTAGTTTTTTGAGGAACTGCCTTTTTGTTTTCCATAATGACTGTACCAATTTATGTGCAATTTTCAATGTATAAGGGTTCCCTTTTCTCTATATCCTCACCAACATTTGTTATCTCTTGTCTTTTTTTTTTTTTACAAAAGTCATCCTAACAGGTGTGATATCTCATTGTGGTTTTGACTTCCTTGATAGTGATGTTGAGCATCTTTTCTTCTGTTAAATTATCTCCTCACGATAAATTCTCAGGATGGGACTAGTCACCATCCTCATAAACTTTTTGTCTATTGCTTTCCTCACCAGTAGCCACTCCCACCAGAGGATGTGTCCACACTGGCTTTTATTTTCAGTTGGTAGCAATGATACTGTTTGTCCCAAAGTGTCCTCTGTGCTCACTTGGGGACAAGGGGGAACATGTGGGTTCACCCCTGGAGAAGGCCTCCAATTTTCAAGGAAATGTGGGTTTTTCGACAAGTGGTGGCACTGGCTTCAGGAAGAAAGGAACAGGTTATGGGGGGGGGAGCAAGGAGCCTCACACAGGAAGAGGTGCCTCTGCAATGACATTTAATCATTGGACATTAACAGGGGACATCTGTCACTACCCTCAACAGGGAGGGCAGGCTTGCAGCCTTGGTATTACAATATGTTCTGGGCCTCATAATCACTTGAAAAATACCACTTTTGCAGAGGGTTCTTCCAGCGTTTGTTGCAAATCCTTCTATTTTATTACAGAAATCCCAGGCAAATCCTTCATTGAGGGAGACTTTCTATTAACACGCAGCTGTTAAGTGAAAATAAACAAGAGGAAAACCAAACCAGACCCCAAATAATCACACGATGACCCTGTGAACACAGCACAGTCAGGCAGAGGAAAGCCTTTAGAGCTTTGAGCAGTGCTCTTTTGAAAGGCAGAACAGGAATAACAACCCCAATTTTTAAAAATTTAATTTTATTTAAATTCAATTAATTAACATATAGTGTATTATTAGTTTCAGAGGTAGACTTCACTGATTCATCAGTTGCTTATAACACCCAGTTCTCATTACATCATGTGCCCTCCTTAATGCCCATCCCCCAGTTAGCCCATCCACCTCCCCACCTCCCCTCCAGCAACCCTAGTTTGTCTCCCTCTCTGATTTTGTCTTATTTTATTTTTTCCTCCCTTCCCCTGTAATCCTCTGTTTTGTTTCTTAAATTCCTCCTATGAGGGAAATCATATGATAATTATCTTTATCTGATTGACTTATTTCACTTAGCATAATACCCTTTCATTCCATCCATGTCATTGCAAAGTGTAATATTTCATTTTTTGATGGCTGAGTAATATTCCATTGTATACCTCTTCTTCTTTATCCACTCATCTATGCAACCCCGACTTTGTCAAAGATTACCGGAGGTGCCTAGAAGACCTCCTCTGTCAGTGGGGAATGTGGCTCTGGGTCCAGCTTTTCCTTCCTCTCTCTTCCTTTCCATCTCTTTCTTCCTCCTTTTCTCCCAAGAGGAAGGTTTTTGTTGTTGTTATTACTAGCCATTGCAAGTGTGACATTTACTCTTTTATTTTTTATTTTGATTTGAATATAGTTGATACACACTGTGGCATTAGTTTCAGGTGTAAAATTTAGTGATTTGACAAGTTTATACATTATGCTCTGCTCACCACAAATATAGCTACTGTCTGTCCCATTACATCGTTATTACAATATCATTGACTATATTCCTTCTGCTTTGCTTTTTATTCTGTGACTTATTCATTCCATAACTGGAGGCCTGTATCTCCCTCCCACAAGGGAGAATTTAATCATGAACTCACCCCTTGATCAGCACTTGGGACACCATGGAATGACCCAGCCCTTAGCTCAGTCTTCTGCCTGTGAGATGCTGCACAGTAGAAGTCCCAGAGAATATTTTAAATGGAGGAAGGGGATCCTTTGTCAGGCTTCCTCTCTTGCTTTTCTGAAAATTTTCCTTGGTTAACATATTATAAACAGAGATCATTTGTTCTTGCAATGGTAACTATTTTTCCATGGAAGGGCATCTTTTTTTTTTTTTTTTTTAAGGCAGGTTTATTAAGGTAAAATTGAAAAGCAGTGAGATCCATCCTGTTTATTTTATTTTTTATTTAAATTTTAGTTAGTTAACATACAGTGTAATATTAGTTTCTGGAGTAGAATTCAGTGATTCGCCACTTACATACAACACCCAGTGCTCATCATAACAAGTGCCCTCTTTAATACCCATCATTCATCCAGCCCATCCCCCACCCACCTCTTTCCATCAACCCTGTTTGTTCTCTATTGTTGAAGAGTCCTTATAGTTTGTTTCCCTCTCTCCTTTTTTTCTTTTCCCCCTTCCCATATGTTCATCTGTTTTCTTACTTAAATTCCACATATGAGTGAGATCATATGATAATTGTCTTTCTCTGATTGACTTATTTCACTTAGCATGATACACTCTAGCTCCATCCACATTGTTGCAAATGGCAAGATTTCATCCTTTTTGATGGCCAAATAATATTCTATTATATATTATACCATATCTTCTTTATTATTATTATTATTAGTTTCAGGAGTAGAATGTAGTGATTCATCAGTTACATATAACACCCAGTGCTCATTACATCAAGTATCCTCCTTAATGCCCATCACCCAATTACCCCATCCCCCCACCCACCTCCCCTAGCAACCGTCTGTTTATTTCCTATAGTTAAAAGTCTCTTATGGTTTGTCTCCTTCTCTGTTTTCATCTTGTTTTATTTTTCTTCCACTTCCCTTATGCTCATCTGTTTTGTTTCTTAAATGCCACATATGAGTGAAATCATATGTATACCGTATCTTCTTTATCCATTCATCAGTAAATGGACATTTGGCCTCTTTGCATACTTTGGCTATTGTTGATAATTCTGCTATAAACATTGGGGTGCATGTACCCCTTCAAATCTGTATTTTTGTATCCTATGGGTAAATACCTAGTAGTGCAATTGCTGGGTCATAGGGTAGTTCTATTTTTAACATTTTGAGGAACTTCCAAACTGTTCTCCAGAATGGCTGCAGCAGTTTACATTCCCACCAACAGGGCAAGAGGGTTCCCCTTTCTCCTCATCCTCACCAAAACCTGTTGTTTCTTATGTGGTTAATTTTAGCCATTCTGACAGTTGTGAGGTGGTATCTCATTGTGGTTTTGATTTGTATTTCCCTGATGAGTGATGTTGAGCATCTTTTCTTTTTCTTTTACATCATTAGTTTTTAATGTAGTGTTCCATGATTCATTGTTTGTGTATAACACCCAGTGCTCTGTTCAATAAGTGCCCTCTTTAATACCCATCCCCAGGCTAACCCATCCTCCCACCCCCCCTCCCCTCTAGAACCCTCAGTTTGTTTTTCAGAGTCCATCGTCTCTCATGGTCCGTCTCCCCCTCCGATTTCCCCCCCTTCATTCTTCCCCTCCTGCTATCTTCTTCCTTTTTTTTTTTCTTAACATATATTGCATTATTTGTTTCAGAGGTACAGATCTGAGATTCAACAGTCTTGCACAATTCACAGCACTTACCAGAGCACATACCCTCCCCAGTGTCTATCACCCAGTCACCCCATCCCTCCCACCCCACCCCCCACTCCAGCAACACTCAGTTTGTTTCCTGAGATTAAGAATTCCTCATATCAGTGAGGTCATATGATACATGTCTTTCTCTGTTTGACTTATTTCGTGTTGAGCATCTTTTCATGTGTCTATAAGCCATCTGGATATCTTCTTTGGAAAAGTGTCTATTCCTGTCTTCTGCCCATTTCTTACCTGGATTATTTGTTTGGGGTGTTGCATTTTGTAAGTTCTTTATGCATTTTGGATACTATCCCTTTATCAGATATGTCATTTGCAAATATCTTTTCCAATTCCTAGGCTGCCTTTTAGTTTTGTTGATTCTTTCCTTTGCTGTGCAGAAGCTTTTTATCTTGATGAAGTCCCAATAGTTCATTTTTGCTTTTGTTTCCCTTGCTTCCGGTAACATGTCTAATAAGTTGCTATAGCTGAGGTTCAAGAGATTTCTGCCTGTGTTCTCCTCTAAGATTTTGATAGTTTCCTGTCTCACATTTCAGTCTTTCATCCATTTTGAATTTATTTTTGTGTATGGTGTAAGAAAGTGGTCCAGTTTCATTCTTCTGCATGTTGCTGTCCAATTTTCCCAACACCATTTGTTAAAGGGACTGTCTCTTTGCTATTCGATTTTCTTTCCTGCTTTGTCAAATATTAGTTTACCGTATAGTTGTGGGTCCATTTCTGGGCTCTCTATTCTGTTCCATGAAATCCATCCTTGTTTAATGAACAGTTGTATGAGTTACATTCATGTACTTACCACAGTCTTGGAGGCCCATCCTTCTGTAGCCACTTGGCATAGGTAGGTTTTGTGGAATCAGAGTCTGAGACGGGATTTGTGCCTGTGGTTTGTTGAGGGAGAGCTCTCAGAAAGTGAGGAGGTGGGACAGGGTAGGAGAAGGAGCTAAGCAAGGACACAGAGCACCGTTGTACCACAGTGAATCCCATCTTGAGGATGGGGCTATGCCTGAGGACTTGTTCAGTCAACCAGTGGCTGTTCCTGAGAGGAAGTTCGTCCTTAGGCATTTGGGGGCAAGGTGGCTCTGCCAGGCTCAGGAAGATCCCCAGGGAAGAATGTCCCAGTGAGCCCACACCCATCAACTCCCACAGCAGTGGGGGATTGGTGTCACCAGCCCAGCAAAAGCATCTGGGTGAGCACTGATCTTCCTACCATACTTCCTTAGAATCAGAATATTTAACATTTACAAAAACCATCTTGGAAAATACCAGTGTGCTAGAAGCATGTCAGTTCTGCACCCCCAGCCTTCTTAGTTATGGGGGAAAGCTTGAGGAGGTGTGGCCTGTATCTCTGCTGCACATTTTAATGTCAAAGCAAAGGAGGTGAAGATTTTCACCTTTCCTTCTGACTGATTATTATATTCTATTTGCATGTAAAATATGTTAGAAATAAGTTCCTAATTTATATATTTTTTAGAACATTCATCTAGATTTATAGGAAAAATATCTTCATTGACTTTTGCCAAAAAATTGTTGGATACTGGAAATCCATGAAATAGAAAATAAAAATACAAATACATTTTATCTGCCACAAGTCTCCTGCTGTCACTCATGAGCCATTTCTCTTCTGTTTCACTGATGGGGGAGTGCGATGTGGAATGCTCTGTAAATAACGCACTTAGAAGCAATCATTCACGCCCCTGCTGTAAGCCCGGATTATAATGCTCTCCTACCAGCAGAACATATACTGCATGCATGTGCAGGATAAACAGCTTCCTACAACATAATCTAGGAATCCCCTGAATTTGAGAAAACAGGCTTCATTTGAGTAGGATTAATTCCTCCCTCTCAGATGTGGAGAGACTATGCTAAATCTGTCAGAAATATTATTGTAAAGTCAATTCTTATATGTATGTATTATACATGTATCTGTTTCTCCTTCTGTCAGGCATTTTATTTTTAAGCACTGTAAAATAACATAAAATGGAAATTGATTGAATATATTAGTTTTGTTCAGTACTGCTGGAACATTTCTAAAATGCACATTTTCCAATCTTACCTCAATTTCATAGTTTTGTTCCTTAAACAAGTTACATATCTTAGTGGATGGTAATAATTGAGGTGCTTGTAAGCAAAAGGATAATAGGTACAATTAACAGTCATTTGATAGGTCTAAGTAAAGCCTTTTAGGTTATGCTTTTTTGAAAATGAAAAAGTGAAAGATTCCAATGACTGGATAAGAAATAAATTTGTCAGGTTGTTTTTTTTTGTTTTAACAAATTGAAAGAGTACCTGATTAGGTTGTCAGTTAATAGATAATCAATAGAAAGTGAGATTTGGGGCATGGAATCAGAAAGGGGTTCAAATAATTGAGTGATGTTGCTCTGAAGAAATTGCTTCTAGCCCCATCCACTTCTTTACATAAACGGGCTATCTCAACGCTCTGTACATAAAAAATGAGATATAAGATGAAATGGATGATGTCCCAGGCTAGCATCAGGCAGTATTCACCCATGTATACATGAGGTAATTGAGAAAAGTTCTATTTCAATAAAAGATATATTTCCAATAAAACTGAAGTTTCAATATTCAATGGTTCTTTAAAAAAGTATATTTATGGTGTACTTTCCAATTGTACATTAATAATAATTGTTATAATTCAACTCAGGTGACTTTTTTTAGTTTTTACTTAAATTCCTGTTAGTTAACGTACAGTGTTATATTAATTTCAGGTGTACAATATAGTGATTTAACATCACCTGGTGCTCATCACAACCAGTGCACTCCTTAATCCCCATCACCTATTTAACCCATCCCCCACCCACCTCCCTTCTGATAACCATTAGCTTGTTCTCTATAGTTAAGAGTCTGTTTCTTGATTTCAATCTCTCATTTTTTTCCCTTTGCTTGTTTGTTTTGTTTCTTAAATTCCACATATGACTGAAATCATATGGTATTTGTCTTTCTCTGACTGACTTATTTCACTTAGCATTATACTCTCTGGCCCCATCCATTTCATTGCAAATGGCAAGATTTCATTCTTTATTATGGCCAAATAGTATTTCATGAGATATATATATCACATCTTCTTCATCCATTCATCTATTAATGGACATTTGGGCTTCTTCTACATCTTAGCTATTGTAAATAATGCTGCTGTAAACATAAGGATGCATGAATATCTTTAAATTAGTGTTCTTGTATTCTTGGGTAAATACCCAGCAGTGTGATTACTGGATCATAGGGTAGTTCTATTTTTAGCTTTTTGAGGAACTTCCATACCATTTTCCACAGTGCCTACACCAGTTTGCTTCCCATCAACAGTGTAAGAGGGTTCCCCTTTCTCCTCATCCTTGCCAACTTCTGTTGTTTTTTGTGTTGTTGATTTTAGCTATTCTGACAAGTGTGAGGTGTTATCTCATTGTGGTCTTGATTTGCACTTCCCTGATGGTAAGTGAGGATGAGCATTTTTTTCATATGTCCGTTGGCCATCTGTATGTTTTCTTTGGAGAAATGTCTACTCATGTCTTCTACCCGAGTTTTTAATTGGATTGTTTTGTGGGTGTTGCATTTTGTAAGTTCTTTATGCATTTTGGATACTAGCCCTTTATTGGATATGTCATTTACAAATATCTTCCCCCATTCCATAGGTTGCCATTTAGTTTTGTTGATTGTTTCCTTCCCTGTGTAGAAGCTTTTTATTTTGATGAAGTCCCAATAGTTTATTTTTATTTTTGTTTCCCTTGCCTCAGGAGACATATCTAGAAAGAAGTTGCTACTGCCAATGTCAAAGAGGTTGCTGCCTATGTTCTCTAGAATTTTTATGGTTTTAGGTCTCACACTTAGGTCTTTTTTTTTTTTTAAGATTTTATTTATTTATTTGACACAGAGAGAGAGAGACAGTACAAGCAGCAGGGGGAACGGCAGGCAGGGGAGAGGCAGACTCCCTGCCGAGCAAGGAGCCCAATGCGGGACTCGATCCCAGGACTCTGGGATCATGACCTGAGCTGAAGGCTGACGATTAACCGACTGAGCCACCCAGGTGCCCCACACTTAGGTTTTTAATCAATTTTGAGTTTATGATTATGTATGGTGTAAGAAATTGGCCCAGTTCACTCTTTTGCATGTTGCTGTCCAGTTTTCCCAATTCCATTTGTTGAGGAGATTATCATTTCCCCATTGGATATTCTTTCCTCTTTGTCAAAGATTAACTTGCCACATAGTTGTGGGCTCATTTATAGGTTTTCTATTTTGTTCCATTGATCTATGTGTCTGTTTTGTGCAAGCACCATACTGTTTTGATCACTACAGCTTTGTAATATAGCTTGAAGTCCAGGAACTGTGATGGCTCTAGCTTTGCTTTTTCTTTTTTGAGATTGCTTTGACTATTCAAGATCTTTTGTGGTTCCATACAAATTTTAGGATTGTTTATTATAGTTCTGTGAAAGATGTTGTTGGTATTTTGATAGGAAATGCATTAAATGTGTAGATTGCTTTGGGCAGTATAGATATTTTAACAATATTTGTTCTTCCAATCCATGAGCATGGGATGTCTTTCCATTTCTTTGTGTCATCTTCAATTTCTTGCATCAGTGTTTTATAGTTTTCAGAGTACAGGTCTTTCACCTCTTTGGTCAGGTTTATTCCTAGGTATCTTATGGTTTTTGGTGCAATTGTAAACAGGATTGATTCCTTAATTTTTCTTTCTGCTGCTTCATTATTGGGTATAGAAATGTAAAAGATTTCTACATATTGATTTTGTATACTGTGACTTTACTGAAATTGTTTATCAGTTCTAGTAGTTTTTTGATGGAGTCTTTTGGCTTTCTATATAGAGTATTATGTCATCTGCAAGTAGTGAAAATTTTACTTCTTCCTTGCTGACTTGGATGTTTTTTATTTCTTTCTGTTATCTGATTGCTAAGACTAGGACATACAGTACCATGAGAGATAACAGTGGTGAGAATGGACATCCCTGTTTTGTTCCTGACTGTAGAGAAAAAGCTCTCAGTTTTTCCCTGTTGAAGATGATATTAACTGTGGGTTTTTCATTATATTGAGGTATGTTCCTTCTAATCCTACACTGTTGAGGGTTTTTATCATGAATGGATATTTTACTTTGTCAAGTGCTTTTTCTGCATCTATTGAGAGGATCCCAATAGTTTATTTCTTTTATTAATGTGCTGTGTCAAATTGATTGATTTGAAAATATTGAACCACCTTTGCAACCCAGGAATAAATCCCACTTGATCATGGTGAATAATTTTTTTAACGTGTTGTTGGATTTTGTTTCCTAGTATTTTACTGAGAATTTTTGCATCCATGTTCATCAGGGATACTGGCCTGTAGTCCTCTTTTTTAATGGAGTTTTTACCTGGTTTTGGTATCAGGGTAATGTTGGCTGGCCTCATAGAATGAATTTGGAAGTTTTCTTCCCTTTTTTATTTTTTGGAATAGTTTGAGAAGATGAGGTATTAACTCTTTAAATGTTTGGAAGAATTTGCCTGTGAAGCTATCTGGCCCTGGACTTTTGTTTGTTGGGAGATTTTCGATTACTGATTCAACTTCTTTGCTTGTTATTGGTCTGTTCAAGTTTTCTATTTCTTCCTCTTTCAGTTTTGGTAGTTTAAATGTTTCCAGGAATTTGTCTATTTCTTCCAGGTTGTCCAATTTGTTGGCAGATAGTTTTTAATGATATTCTTTTCTAATATTGTTTGTATTTCTGTGGTGTTCATTGTTATTTCTCCTCTCTCATTCATGATTTTATTTATTTGGATCCTTTTTTTTTCTTTTTGGCTGGCTAGAGGTTTATCAATTTTATTAATTTTTTCAAAGAGCCAACTCCTGGTTTCATTGATCTGTTCTATTGTTTTTTTTTTTTAAAAACTTTCTGTATCATTTATTTATGCTCTAATCTTTATTATTTCCTTCCTTCTGCTGATTTTAGGTTTTGTTTAATTTTTTTTTAGCTCCTTTAAGTGCTAGGTTAGGTTGTTCATTTGAGATTTTTCTTGCTTCTTGAGGTAGGCCTGTATTGCTAGATACTTCCCTCTTAGAATCTCTTTTGCTGTAGCCCAAAGTTTTTGAACTGTTGTGTTTTCATTTTCATTTGTTTCCACGTACTTTTTAATTTCTTCTTTGATTTCCTCGTTGACCTACTCATTGTTTAGCAGCATGTTATTTAATGTCCATGTATTTATGCTCTTTCCAGATATTTTCTTGTGGTTGATTTCTAGTTTCATAATGTTGTGGTCAGAAAAGATGGTCTGACTTCAATCTTCTTGAATTTGTTGAGGCTGGTTTTGTGGGTTAATATGTGATCTATTCTGGAGAAAGTCTCATGTACACTTTCAAAGAATGTGTATTTTGTTGTTTTAGAGTGGAATGTTCTGAATATATCTGTTAAGTCCATCTGTTCTAGTGTGTCATTCAATGCCATTGTTTCCTTGTTTATTTTCTGTTTAGATGATCTGTCCATTGATATAAGTGGGGTGTTAAGGTCCCCTACTATTATTGTGTTATTATCAATTAGTTCCTTTATGTTTGTTATTAACTTTTTTATGTATTTGGGTGCTCCTACATTGGGTGCATAATTATATATAATTGTTAGATCTTGTTGGATTGTCTACTTATGATTTTATAGTGTCCTTCTTTGTCTCTTGTTACAGTCTTTCTTTAAAAGTCTATTTTGTCCAAAATAAGCATTACTAACCACTCTGACTTTCTTTTGAATTCATTTGCATTATAGATGTTTATCCATCCCCTTACTTTCAATCTGCAGATGTCTCTAGGTCTGAAATGAGTCTCTTGTAGGCACCATATAGATGGGTCTTGTTTTTTTTTTTTTAATTTTTTTATTGTTATGTTAATCCCCATACATTACATCATTATTTTTAGATATAGTGTTCCATGATTCATTGTTTGTGCATAACACCCAGTGCTCCATGCAGAACGTGCCCTCCTCAATACCCATCACCAGGCTAACCCATCCTCCCACCCCCCTCCCCTCTACAACCCTCAGTTTGTTTTTCAGAGTCCATCGTCTCTCATGGTTCTTCTCCTCCTCGGATTCCCCCGCTTCGTTCTTCCCCTCCTGCTACATTCTTCTTCTTCTTTTTTTCTTTCTTAACATATATTGCAGTATTTGTTTCAGAGGTACAGATCTGAGATTCAACAGTCTTGCACAATTCACAGCGCTTACCAGAGCACATACCCTCCCCAGTGTCCATCACCCAGTCACCCCATCCCTCCCACCCCACCCCCTACTCCAACAACCCTCAGTTTGTTTCCTGAGATTAAGAATTCCTCATATCAGTGAGGTCATATGATACATGTCTTTCTCTGTTTGACTTATTTCGCTCAGCATAATACCCTCCAGTTCCATCCACGTCGTTGCAAATGGCAAGATCTCATTCCTTTTTTTTTTTTTTTAAAGATTTTATTTATTTATTTGAGAGAATGAGATAGAGCATGAGACGGGGGAGGGTGAGAGGGAGAAGAAGACTCCCTGCTGAGCAGGGAGCCCGATGTGGGACTCGATCCCAGGACTCCAGGATCATGACCTGAGCCGAAGGCAGTCGCTTAACCAACTGAGCCACCCAGGCGCCCAAGATCTCATTCCTTTTGATGGCTGCATAATATTCCATTGTATATATATACCACATCTTCTTTAACCATTCATCTGTTGATGGACATCTTGGCTCTTTCCACAGTTTGGCTATTGTGGACATTGCTGCTATAAACATCGGGGTGCACGTACCCTTTCGGGTCCCTATTTTTGTATCTTTGGGGTAAATACCCAGTAGTGCAATTGGATCATATGGTAGCTCTATTTTCAACTTTTTGAGGAACCTCCATACTGTTTTCCAGAGTGGCTGCACCAGCTTGCATTCCCACCAACAGTGTAGGAGGGTTCCCCTTTCTCCGCATCCCTGCCAACATCTGTCATTTCCTGACTTGTTAATTTTAGCCATTCTGACTGGTGTGAGGTGGTATCTCATTGAAGTTTTGATTTGGATTTCCCTGATGCCGAGCGATATTGAACACTTTTTCATCTGTCTGTTGGCCATTTGGATGTCTTCTTTGGAAGAATGTCTGTTCATGTCTTCTGCCCATTTCTTGATTGGATTCTTTGTTCTTTTGGTGTTGAGTTTGGTGAGTTCTTTATAGATTTTGGATACTAGCCCTTTATCTGATATGTCATTTGCAAATATCTTCTCCCATTCTGTCAGTTGTCTTTTGGTTTTGTTGACTGTTTCCTTTGCTTTGCAAAAACTTTTTATCTTGATGAAGTCCCAATAGTTCATTTTTGCCCTTGCTTCCCTTGCCTTTGGCGATGTTTCTAGGAAGAAGTTGCTGCGGCTGAGGTCGAAGAGGTTGCTGCCTGTGTTCTCCTTTAGGATTTTGATGGACTCCTGTCTCACATTGAGGTCTTTCAACCATTTGGAGTCTATTTTTGTGTGTGGTGTAAGGAAATGGTCCAGTTTCATTCTTCTGCATGTGGCTGTCCAATTTTCCCAACACCATTTGTTGAAGAGACTGTCTTTTTTCCATTGGACATTCTTTCCTGCTTTGTCAAAGATGAGTTGACCATAGAGTTGAGGGTCCATTTCTGGGCTCTCTATTCTGTTCCATTGATCTATGTGTCTGTTTTTGTGCCAGTACCATACTGTCTTGATGATGACAGCTTTGTAGTGGAGCTGGAAGTCCGGAATTGTGATGCCGCCAGCTTTGCTTTTCTTTTTCAACATTCCTCTGGCTATTCGGGGTCTTTTCTGGTTCCATACAAATTTTAGGATTATTTGTTCCATTTCTTTGAAAAAAGTGGATGGTATTTTGATGGGGATTGCATTGAATGTGTAGATTGCTCTAGGTAGGATTGACATCTTCACAATATTTGTTCTTCCAATCCATGAGCATGGAACGTTTTTCCATTTCTTTGTGTCTTCCTCAATTTCTTTCATGAGTATTTTATAGTTTTCTGTGTACAGATCCTTTGCCTCTTTGGTTAGATTTATTCCTAGGTATCTTATGGTTTGGGTGCAATTGTAAATGGGATCGACTCCTTAATTTCTCTTTCTTCTGTCTTGTTGTTGGTGTATAGGAATGCCACTGACTTCTGTGCATTGATTTTATATCCTGCCAGTTGACTGAATTCCTGTATGAGTTCTAGCAGTTTTGGGGTGGAGTCTTTGGGATTTTCCACATAAAGTATCATATCATCTGCAAAGAATGAGAGTTTGACTTCTTCTTTGCCGATTTGGATGCCTTTGATTTCTTTTTGTTGTCTGATTGCTGTGGCTAGGACTTCCAATACTATGTTGAATAGCAGTGGTGATAGTGGACATCCCTGCTGCGTTCCTGACCTTAGGGGGAAAGCTCTCAGTTTTTCCCCATTGAGAATGATATTTGCTGTGGGTTTTTCATAGATGGCTTTTATGATATTGAGGTATGTACCCTCTATCCCTATACTCTGAAGAGTTTTGATCAAGAAAGGATGCTGTACTTTGTCAAATGCTTTTTCTGCATCTATTGAGAGGATCATATGATTCTTGTTCTTTCTTTTGTTAATGTATTGTATCACGTTGATTGATTTGCGGATGTTGAACCAACCTTGCAGCCCAGGGATAAATCCCACTTGGTCATGGTGAATAATCCTTTTAATGTACTGTTGGATCCTATTGGCTAGTATTTTGGTGAGAATTTTTGCATCCATGTTCATCAGGGATATTGGTCTGTAATTCTCCTTTTGGATGGGGTCTTTGTCTGGTTTTGGGATCAAGGTAATGCTGGCCTCATAAAATGAGTTTGGAAGTTTTCCTTCCATTTCTATTTTTTGGAACAGTTTCAGAAGAATAGGTATTAATTCTTCTTGAAATGTTTGGTAGAATTCCCCTGGGAAGCCATCTGGCCCTGGGCTTTTGTTTGTTGGGAGATTTTTGATGACTGCTTCAATGTCCTTAGTGATTATAGGTCTGTTCAGGTTTTCTATTTCTTCCTGGTTCAGTTTTGGTAGTTGATACATCTCTAGGAATGCATCCATTTCTTCCAGGTTATCTAATTTGCTGGCATAGAGTTGCTCATAATATGTTCTTATAATTGTTTGTATTTCTTTGGTGTTGGTTGTGATCTCTCCTCTTTCATTCATGATTTTGTTGATTTGGGTCATTGGGTCTTGTTTTTTTTATCCACTCTGTCACCCCAAGTCTTTTGATTGGAATTTTTAGTCCATTTACATTCGAGGTATTTCTTGATAGATATGTATTTCTTGTCATTTTATAACTTGTTTTGTGATTGTTTCTGACAATTTTCTCTGATCCTTTCTTGTCTTTCTCTCTTTCATGGTTTGCTGGGGTTTTTTAGTGATATATTTGGATTTTTTCCCCTTTATTCTTTACATATTTATTAGTGGTTTTTGATATATGATTACCATTAGGTTTGTGTATAACCTCTTCTGCATATAGCAATCTATATTAAGTTGATGGTCATTTAAGTTTGAAACCCATTTTTTTCTCCTTTCCTCCCCCACATTTTAGGTATATGTCATTATATTTTACATCTTTTTCTTGAGTTCCTTGACTTATTTTTTACAGAAATATTCATTTTCACTGCTTTGTGTTTCCTACCTTTATTCTGTCACTTTTGGTCTCTCCTTTCCACTCAAAGAGTCCCTTTAATATTTCTTTTTTTTTTTTAAAGATTTTATTTATTTATTTATTTATTTGAGAGAGAGAGAGAGAGAAACAGCATGAGAGGGGAGAGGGTCAGAGGGAGAAGCAGGCTCCCCGCTGAGCCGGGAGCCCGATGTGGGACTCGATCCCAGGACTCCGGGACCATGACCTGAGCTGAAGGCAGTCGCTTAACCAACTGAGCCACCCAGGCACCCCCCTTTAATATTTCTTGCAGGGCTGATTTAGTAGTCATGAACTCCTTTAGTTTTTCTTTGTCTGGGAAACTCTTTATCCCTCCTTCTATTCTGAGTGATAGCCTTGCAGAATAGAGTATTTTTGGCTGCAGATTTTTTCCCATTCTGTGCTTCAAATATATCGTGCCACTCCCTTCTTGCTTGCAAAGTTCTGTTGAAAAATCTCCTGCTAGCTTTATGGGTTTTCCCTTGTAAGTTAATGACTTCTTTTGTCTTGCGACTTTTAAGATTTTTTTCCTTTATCACTATATTTTTTTCCCTTTATCACTATATTTTGCAAGTTTGATTACAATATGTCTTGGTGTTGGCCTGCTTTTTAAATTTTTGTTGGGAGTTCTCTGTGCCTCCTGGATCTGGATATCTGTTTCCTTCCCCAGAATAGGGAAATTATCAGCTATTATTTCTTCAAATAAATTTTCTGCCCTATTTTCTCTCTCTTCTTCTTCTGGGACTCCTATAACATGAATGTTATTATGTTTGATCGAGATACTAAATTCTCTATTTTTATTTTGTGTAATTCTTTTTTCTCTTTTTTGTTCATCTGGATTACTCTCCATTACTCTATCTTCTAGGTCACTAATTCATTCCTCTGCTTCTTCCGTCCTTCATTTCATCAAGTGTGTTTCTCATTTTGTTTACTGCGCCTTTTATCTCTGCTCTGTTATTCCTTATCTCTGTGTTAAGGGTCTTACTCATGTCTTCCACTCTTTTCTCAAATCCAGTGAGTATCCTTATGATCATTGCTTTAAATTTTCCATCAGGTATATGATTTATATCTGTTTCACTTAGATCTCTGGCTGTGTCCTTGTACTGTTCTTTTATTTGGGATAAATTTCTCTGTCTCCTCATTTTGTCTGCCTCTCTGTGTCTGTTTCTCCACGTTAGGAAAGTCAGCTGTGTCTTCTGTTCTTGAAAGTAGTGACTTTATGAAGAAGAAGTTCTGGGGTGCCCTGCAGTGTTAGTGTCCCCTGTTCATCAGAACCTGGCACTTCAGGAAAGTATCCTCTGTATTGCATATGCCCTGCTGTTGTGTCTGAGTCACTTTTCTTTTCAGTGCAGTCTTCTGCACTGACCCTCTACCTGTTGTGAGCTGTGCTTGCTCTCTGTGGTGTTAGCTCTGTGGGGAGCGCCCACCAGGGAACTTGGGACTGGGGTGGCAGTATTAGAAAAAGTTGCACTGAAGCACTGTAGTGGCTTGGGGCTGCATGCCAGGTCTGCTGGGGGTGTACATTGGTGTCTGGGAGCATGTGGCTGGGCCTGCACACTGGATGTGTGCAGTGCACTGTGGCAGCTATGCACCTAGTGGCTGGTTATGGTGCATGCACAGCTTTAACGATATTTTCCCTGACCCCAGAGCTGAGACCAGCAGGTGTGGAGTGGGCTAGTCCTCAGAAGAACTCATGAATGTGGTGCACTGCCAGCAGACCAGGCAGCAAATGTCTGGGAAGCCCCACCACTCACAGGCAGGGGAGGAAAATGGCACCTGCTAGCTCCCTCGTTTTCAGAGAAGTCCCCAACATGTTTCAAAATCAGTATGAACAGATCTGTCCCCCATTTGTCTCCTGCATTGTGCAAACTGCTGTTTTTTTGTTGCCTGGCTGCTCAGGCTGCTTTCTCTTTAAAGGCCGCAACCCAGCTATCACTTGCCCTCCTAGCCTGCCCAATACTGAGTTAACAGACTTTTAAATCTCCATGTCCACTGGTTATATAAACTCATTGAATTCAGCCCCTCTGGTTTTTAAAGCTACAGATTATGGGGATTCGTCTTCCTGGTGTGACTCCCTAGTGCAAGGCCCTGTTTCTCTGCCCTCTCTGCACACACAGATCCTTCTTGCCTTTCTGACCTTTGTAAACTTTGAGCTGCAGGTTCTTCTCTTTATTTAGTTGTGGAGTTTGTTTTTCCAGTCTTTGGACTGCTCTCTTGTTTGTTGACTTGGATGTGGATGATATCTAGTTAAAAATGTGGGATAGGGTGAGCTCAGGGTCCTCCTATTCTGCCATCTTTCCAATCTCTGGATTCAAGTTGTTTTTGACACTTGTAACCAGAAGAGCCTTGAAAATTTTTCTGAAGGAAAGTATTTGATTTCCATTTTTGGCCATAATTGTGAACTGATTAAACTAACAACCTTCCTTAGAAATACTGAATAAAATATAATAAATGTCCATCTAGAGTCAAAGCTTATCTGTCAACATTTAAGGAGAATTTCCAGGGACCAAAAATGACAAAATCTCCTTCGTGGGCCTTTCCAACATCAATAATAAGACTTCATTTTTAAAATTATTTTTAAAAGTTGAGCAGAAAGTAAAGAGGATTCCCATATACAAAATCTGTCAAAACTCATGCAAGAAGAAATAGACAATCTGAATAGATCTATATCTATTAAAGAAATCCAATCAATAATAATAATCTTTTAGGTCAAAAAGAACCAGTCCCAGATGCATTCACTGGTGAATTCTACCAAACACTTAAAGTAGAGATTATACCAATTCTCTACAATTTCTTTTTTTAAAATAATTTATTTTTAAAATATTTTATTTATTTATTTATTTATTTATTTATTTATTTATTTACTGTTTTTTAGAGAGAGAGAGAGATTTTGAGAGGGGCATTGAGAGGTGGGGGGGGGGGGAGAGGGAGAGAATCTTAAGCAGACTCTGCACTCAGCACAGAGCCTGACACAGGACTTGATCTCATAACCTTGAGATCATGACCTGGGCTTACATCAAGAGTCAGAGGCTTAACTAACTGAGCCAACCAGGTGGCCCCTAATTCTCTACAATTTCTTTTAGAAGGTACAGAAACAGAGGAAATACTTCCTAACTCCTTCTGTAAGGCCAGCATTATTCTAATACCATAACCAGATAAAGACATTACAAGAAAGGAAAACTACGGTATCACTCATGAACATAGATGCAAAAATCCTTATCAAAATACTAGCAAATCAATTCCAGCAATTTATATAAATAACTATACATCATGACCAAGTGAGATTTATCCCAGGAATTCAGGCTGGTTCAACATTTGAAAATCAATTAACGTAATCCATCGAATCAACAGACTAAAAAGAAAAATCACATGATCATGGGGTGCCTGGGTGGCTCAGTTGGTTGTGTGTCCGCCTTTGGCTCAGGTCATGATCCCAGCGTCCTGGGATCGGCCCCCGCATAAGGCTCTCTGCTCAGCGGAGAGTCTGCTTCTCCTTCTGCCTGCTGCTCCCCCTGCTTGTGCTCTCTCTCTCTGACAAGTTAATAAATAAAATCTTTAAAAAATCACATGATCATATCAATAGAGGCAGAAAAATATATGAGAGAATCCAATACCAATTTATGATAAAAACTCTCAGTAAATTAGGAATAGAAGGGAATTTTGTCAACTTGATAAAGAATACCTATAAAAGCCTACAGATAACATCATACTTGTTATTTAATTCTAATTGATATACAATATTATATTAGTTTCAAGTGTACAACATAGTGATTTGATATTTTTATACATTACAAAATGGTTACCACAGAAAATTATTGTAATATTATTGACTATATTCCCTAAGCTCTATATTACACTCTCATGATTTATTTTATAACTGAAAGTTTGTACCTTTTAATTCCTTTCACCTATTTTGTCTTACCCTTCTTCCCCCTCCCCCCCTTGGCAACCACTGATTTGTTCTCTTTATCTGTCTGTTTCTGTTTTCTTTTTTTTGTTCATTTGCTTTGTTTTTAGATTCTACATAAAAATGAAATCATGTAGTATGTCCTTCTCTGTCTGATTTATTTCACTTAGCATAATACCCCTAGGTCCATCCATGTTGTTGCAATATATATGTAAGTGTGTATGTATGTTTGTATATATATTACATGTATATTACATCTTCTTTATCCATTTATCTATGGATAGACACTTATTTTGTCTATTGTATATAATGCTGCAGTGAACATAGCAGTACATATATCTTTTCAAATTAGTGTTTTTGTTTTCTCTGTATAGAGACCCCAAAGTGGTATTAATAAGTGCTGGATTGTATGATAGTCTATTTTCAATTTCTTGAGGAATCTTCATACTGTTTTCCATAGTGGCCACTCAAACTAACATTCCCACTAACAGTGCATGAAGTTTCTCTTTTCTTCACATCCTTGCCTACACTTGTTATTTCTTCTGTTTTTGATAATAGACATTTTAACAGGTGTCAGGTGTTATCCCACTGTGGTGTTGATTTGCATTTCCTCATGATTAGTGGTGTTGAGCATCATTTCATGTTCCTGTTGGTCATGTGTTATGTCTTCTTTGGAAAACTGTCTATTCAGATCCTCTGCCCATTTTTAAATTGGGTTGTTGTTTTGTTATTGAGTTGTATGGACTCTTTACATATTTTGGATATCAACCCCTTACCACATATATTGTTTGCAAGTATCTTTTGCCATTCAGTATTTTGTCTTTTCATTTTGTTGATGGTTTTCTTTGTTGTGCAAAGGTTTTTCAGTTTGATATTGTCTTATTTATTTTATTTTATTTTAAATTGTATTTTATTATGTTAGTCACCATACATTCCATCATTAGTTTTTGATGTAGTGTTTCATGATTCATTGTTTGCGTATAACACCCAGTGCTCCTTGCAGTATGTGCCCTCCTTAATACCCATCACCGGACTAACCCATCCCCCCACCCCCCTCCCCTCTAAACCCTCAGTTTGTTTCTCAGAGTCTATAGTCTCTCATGGTTCGTCCTCCCCTTCGATTTCTCCCCCTTCATTTTTCCCTTCCTACTATCTTCTTCTTCTTCTTCTTCTTCTTCTTTTTTAACATATAATGTATTATTTGTTTCAGAGGTACAGGTCTGTGATTCATCAGTCTTACACAATTCACAGCGCTCACCATAGCACATACCCTCACCAATGTCCATCACCCAGCCACCCCATCCGTCTAACCCCCCACCACTCCAGCAACCCTGTTTGTTTCCTGAGATTAAGAGTCTCTTATGGTTTGTCCCTCTCTGGTTTCATCTTGTTTCATTTTTCCCTCCCTTCCCCTATGATCCTGTCTTGTTTCTTAAATTCTACGTATCAGTGAGATCATATGATACTTGTCTTTCTCTGATTGACTTATTTCGCTTAACATAATACCCTCTAGTTCCATCCACGTCATTGCAAATGGCAAGAGTTTGGTTTTTTTGATGGCTGCATAATATTCCATTGTATATATATATCACATCTTCTTTATCCATTCATCTGTTTTTTTTTATTTTATTATGTTATGTTAGTCACCATACATCATTAGTTTTTGATGTAGTGATCCACGATTCATTGTTTTCATATAATACCCAGTGCTCCATGCAGTATGTGCCCTCCTTAATACCCATCACCGGGCTAACCCATCCCCCCACCCCCCTCCCCTCTAAAACCCTCAGATTGTTTCTCCCAGTCCATAGTCTGTCATGGTTCATCTCTCCCTCTGATTTCCCCCCCTTCATTTTTCCCTTCCTTCTCCTAATGTCCTCCATGCTATTGCTTATGTTCCACAAATAAGTGAAAACATATAATTGACTTTCTCTGCTTGACTTATTTCACTTAGCATAATCTCCTCCAGTCCCATCCATGTTGATGTAAAAGTTGGGTATTCATCCTTTCTGATGGCTGAGTAATATTCCATTGTATATGTGGACCACATCTGCTTTATCCATTCATGTGTTGAAGGGCATCTCAGCTCTTTCCACAGTTTGGCTATTGCTGACATTGCTGCTGTGAACATTGGGGTGCATATGGCCCTTCTTTTCAGTACATCTGTGTCTTTGGGGTAAATACCCAGTAGTACAATTGCTGGGTCATAGGGTACCTCTATTTTTAAATTTTTGAGGAACCTCCACACTGTTTTCCGAAGTGGCTGTACCAACTTGCATTCCCACCAACAGTGTAAGAGGGTTCCCCTTTCTCCACAACCTCTCCAACATTTGTTGTTTCTTGCCTTGTCCATTTTTGTCATTCTAACTGGTGTAAGGTGGTATCTCAATGTGGTTTTGATTTGGATTTCCCTGATGGCTAATGATGATGAACATTTTTGTTTATTTTTTTTATTCTTCTGCATATAGCTGACCCATTTCCCCAACATCATTTATTGAAGGGACTGTCTTTTCCCCATAATATGTTCTTGCCTCTTTGTCATAGATTAAGTGTGGGTTTATTTCTAGACTCTCTATTCTGTTCTGCTTGTCTATATTGCTGTTTTTGTGCCAGGACCATACTGTTTTGATTACAATAGCTTTGTAGTTCAGTGTGAAATCTGGGATTATGATACCTACAGCTTTGTTCTTTTTTTTTTATTATTAACATATAATGTATTTGTTTCGGGGGTACAGGTCTGTGATTCATCAGTCTTACAGAATTCCCAGCACTCACCATAGTGCATACCCTCCCCAATGTCCATCACCCAGCCACCCCATCCCTCCCACCCCCTCCACTCCAGCAACCCTCAGTTTGTTTCCTGAGATTAAGAGTCTCCTATGGTTTGTCTCCCTCTCTGGTTTTATCTTGTTCCATTTTTCTCTCCCTTCCCCTATGATCCTCTCTCTTGTTTCTGAAATTTCTCATATTGGTGAGATCCTGTGATACTTGTCTTTCTCTGATTGACTTATTTCACTTAGCATAATACACTCTAGTTCCATCCATGTCATTGCAAAGGGCAAAATTTCATTTTTTTGGATGGCTGCATAATATTCTATTGTATATATATATATATACCACATCTTTATCCATTCATCTGCTGATGGACATCTAGGCTCTTTCCATAGTTTGGATATTGTGGACATTCTGCTATAAACATTGGGGTGCATGTGCCCCTTTGGATCACTACATTTGTATCTTCAGGGTAAATACCCAGTAGTGCAATTGCTGGGTCATATGGTAGCTCTATTTTCAACTTTTCAAGGAACCTCCATACTGTTTTCCAGAGTGGCTGCACCAGTTTGCATTCCCACCAACAGCGTAGGAGGGTTCTCCTTTCTCTGCATCCCTGCCAACATCTGTCGTTTCCTGACTTGTTAATTTTAGCCATTCTGACTGGTGTGAGGTGGTATCTCATTGAGGTTTTGATTTGGATTTCCCTTATGCCAAGCGATGTTGAGCACTTTCTCATGTGTCTGTTGGCCATTTGGATGTGTTCTTTGGAAAAATGTCTGTTCATGTCTTCTGCCCATTTCTTGATTGGATTATTTGTTCTTTGGGTGTTGAGTTTGATAAGTTCTTTATAGATTTTGGATACTAGCCCTTTATCTGATATGTCCTTTGTAAATATTTTCTCCCAATCTGTCGGTTGTCTTTTGGTTTTGTTGACTGTTTCTTTTGCTGTGCAAAAGCTTTTTATCTTGATGAAGTCCCAATAGTTCATTTATGCCCTTGCTTCCCTTGCCTTTGGTGATGTTTCTAGGAAGAAGTTGCTGTAGCTGAGATCAAAGACGTTGCTGCCTGTGTTCTCAAGGATTTCTATGGATTCCTGCCTCACATTTAGGTCTTTCAACCATTTGGAGTCTATTTTTGTGTGTGGTGTAAGGAAATGGTCCAGTTTCATTCTTTGGCCTGTGGCTGTCCAATTTTCCCAACACCATTTGTTGAAGAGACTGTCTTTTTTCCATTGGACATTCTTTCCTGCTTTGTCAAAGATGAGTTGACCATAGAGTTGAGGGTCTATTTCTGGGCTCTCTGTTCTGTTCCATTGATCTATGTGTCTGTTTTTGTGTCAGTATCATACTGTCTTGATGATGACAGCTTAGTATTAGAGCTTGAAGTTCAGGATTGGGTTACCACCAGCTTTGCTTTTCTTTTTCAACATTCCTCTGGCTATTCGGGGTCTTTTCTGGTTCCATACAAATTTTAGGATTATTTGTTCCATTTCTTTGAAAAAAAGTTGATGGTATTTTGATAAGGATTGCTTTGAATGTGTAGATTGCTCTAGGTAGCGTAGACCTTTCACAATATTTGTTCTTCCAATCCATGAGCATGGAACGTTTTTCCATTTCTTTATGTCTGCCTCAATTTCTTTCATGAGTATTCTATAGTTTTCTGAGTACAGATTTTTTGCCTCTTCAGTTAGAATTATTCCTAGGTATCTTATGGTTTTGGGTGCAATTGTAAATGGGATCGACTCCTTAATTTCTCTTTCTTCTGACTTGTTGGTGGTGTATAGGAATGCCACTGATTTCTGTGCATTGATTTTATATCCTGCCACTTTACTGAATTCCTGTATGAGTTCTAGCAGTTTTGGGGTGGAGTCTTTTGGGTTTTCCACATCAAGTATCATATCATCTGCAAAGAATGAGAGTTTGACTTCTTCTTTGCCGATTTGGATGCCTTTTATTATTTTTTGTTGTTGTTGTCTGACTGCTGTGGCTAGGACTTCTAATACTATGTTGAATAGCAGTGGTGATAGTGGACATTCCTGCCACGTTCCTGACCTTAGGGGGCAAGCTCTCAGTTTTTCCCCATTGAGAATGATATTCGCTGTGGGTTTTTCATAGATGGCTTTTATGATATTGAGGTATTACCCTCTATGCCTATACTCTGAAGAGTTTTGATCAAGAAAGGATGCTGTACTTTGTCAAATGCTTTTTCTGCATCTATTGAGAGGATCATATGGTTCTTGTTCTTTCTTTTGTTAATATATTGTAACACGTTGATTGATTTGCAGATGTTGAACCAACCTTGCAGCCCGGGGATAAATCCCACTTGGTCGTGGTGAATAATCCTTTTAATGTACTGTTGGATCCTATTGGCTAGTATTTTGGTGAGAACTTTTGCATCCATGTTCATCAAGGATATTGGTCTGTAATTCTCCTTTTTGATGGGGTCTTTGTCTGGTTTGGGGATCAAGGTAATGGTGGCCTCATAAAACGAGTTTGGAAGTTTTCCTTCCATATCTATATTTTGGAACAGTTTCAGAAGAATAGGTATTAATTCTTCTTGAAATGTTTGGTAGAATTCCCCTGGGAAGCCATCTGGCCCTGGGCTTTTGTTTGTTGGGAGATTTTTGATGACTGCTTCAGTGTCCTTAGTGGTTATAGGTCTGTTCAGGTTTTCTATTGCTACCTGGTTCAGTTTTGGTAGTTGATACATCTCTAGGAATGCATCCATTTCTTCCAGGTTATCTAATTTGCTGGCATAGAGTTGCTCATAATATGTTCTTATAATTGTTTGTATTTCTTTGGTGTTGGTTGTGATCTCTCCTCTTTCATTCATGATTTTGTTGATTTGGGTCATTTCTCTTTTCTTTTTGAAAAGTCTGGCCAGGGGTTTATCAATCTTGTTCATTCTTTCAAAGAACCAGCTCCTAGTTTCGTTGATCTGTTCTACTGTTCTTTTGGTTTCTATTTCATTGATTTCTGCTCTGATCTTTATTATTTCTCTTCTTCTGCTGGGTTTAGGCTTTATTTGCTGTTCTTTCTCCAGCTCCTTTCGGTGTAGGGTTAGGTTGTGTACTTGAGACCTTTCTTGTTTCTTGAGAAAGTCTTGTATTGCTATATACTTGCCCTTAGGACTGCCTTTGCTGCATCCCAAAGATTTTATACTGTTGTGTTTTCATTTTCATTTGTTTCCATGAATTTTTAAAAAATTCTTCTTTAATTTCCTGGTTGACCCATTCATTCTTTAGTAGGATGCTCTTTAGCCTCCATGTATTTGAGTTCTTTCTGACTTTCCTCTTGTGATTGAGTTCTAGTTTCAAAGCATTGTGGTCTGAAGATATGCAGGGAATGATCCCAATCTTTTGGTACCGGTTGAGACCTGATTTGTGACCTAAGATGTGATCTATTCTGGAGAATGTTCCATGGGCACTAGAGAAGAATGTGTATTCCATTACTTTGGGATGGAATGTTCTGAATATGTCTGTGAAGTCCATTTGGTCCAGTGTGTCATTTAAAGTCTTTATTTCCTTGTTGATCTTTTGCTTAGATGATCTGTCCATTTCAGTGAGGGGGGTGTTAAAGTCCCCCACTATTATTGTATTGTTGTCGATGTGTTTCTTTGCTGTTGTTATTAATTGGCTTATATAATTGGCTGCTCCCATGTTAGGGGCATAGATATTTATAATTGTTAGATCTTCTTGTTGGATAGACACTTTAAGTAGGATATAGTGTCCTTCCTCATCTCTTATTACAGTCTTTGGTTTAAAATCTAATTTGTCTTATATAAGGATTGCCACCCCAACTTTCTTTTGGTGTCCATTAGCATGGTAAATGGTTTTCCACCCCCTCACTTTCAATCTGGGGGTGTCTTGGGGTCTAAAATGAGTCTCTTGCAGACAGCATATCGATAGGTTTTGTTTTTTAATCCATTCTGATAGCCTGTGTCTTTTGATCGGGGCATTTAGCCCATTTACATTCAGGGTAACTATTGAAAGAAATGAATTTAGTGCCATTGTGTTTCCTGTAAGGTGACTGTTACTGTATATTGTCTGTGTTCCTTTCTAGTCTGTTGCTTTTAGGCTCTCTCTTTGCTTAGAAGACCCCTTTCAATATTTCTTGTAGGGCTGGTTTTGTGTTTGCAAATTCCTTTAGTTTTTGTTTGTCCTGGAAGCTTTTTATCTCTCCTTCTATTTTCAATTACAGCCTAGCTGGTTATAGTATTCTTGGCTGCATATTTTTCTCATTTAGTGCTCTGAATATATCATGCCAGTCCTTTCTGGCCTGCCAGGTGTCTGTGGATAGGTCTGTTGCCAATCTAATGTTTCTACATAGGTAGAAACATATCTCATAGATTACATATCTCTTCTCCCAAGCTGCTTTCAGGATTTTTTCTTTGTCTCTGAGACTCGTAAGTTTTACTATTAGATGTCAGGGTGTTGACCTATTTTTATTGATTTTGAGAGGGGTTCTCTGTGCCTCCTGGATTTTGATGCCTGTTTCCTTCCCGAAATTAGGGAAGTTCTCTGCTATAATTTGGTCCAGTATACCTTCTGCCCCTCTCTCTCTTTCTTCTTCTTCTGGGATCCCAATTATTCTAATGTTGTTTCGTCTTATGGTATCGCTTATCTCTCGAAATCTGCCCCCGTGATCCAGTAGTTGTTTATCTCTCTTTTTTCAGCTTCTTTATTTTCCATCATTTGGTCTTCTATATCACTGATTCTCTCTTCTGCCTCATTGATCCTAGCAGTCAGCGCCCCCATTTTTTATTGCACCTAATTAATAGCCTTTTTGATTTTGACTTGGTTAGATTTTAGTTCTTTTATTTCTCCAGAAAGGGTTTCTCTAATAACTTTCATGCTTTTTTCAAGCCCAGCTAGTATCTTTAAAGTGATGATTCTGAACTCTAGATCCAACATCATACTTATGTCCATATTGAGTAGGTCCCTAGCAGTCAGTACTACCTCTTGTTCTTTTTGTTGAGGTGATTTTTTCCATCTTGTCATTTTGTCCAGAGGAGAATAGATGAATGAGAGAACAGAATGCTAACAGGGTAACAACGTCCCCAGAAAATATACTCTAAACAAATCAGAAAAGACCTGAAGCCAGGGGAAAAGAAAGGGAAAGAAAGAAAAAAGAAAAAAAAAAAAAGAAAAAAAAGAAGTAAAAGAAAAAGATAAAAACAAACAAAAACAGAGCAAAACAAAAAGAACCAGAATATGATCAAATATGATTAGGCTGGTGCATATATCAGTGCCACACACTAGATTTTGGGTGTATTTTGGTCTGTTAGAAGAAAGTACCTCCCAAAATTTTAAAGAAAGAAATACTTATATATGTACAAAAATAAGGGTTGATATGAAGTGATGGAATATGACTGTAAAGATGAAAAGTATAAAAAATTTTGTAAAAGGAATTGATAAGAAGTTGTTTGAAAAAAGAAAGAGGAGGATTAAAAAAAAAAAAGACAAAAAAAGGGAGAGAATGTGATCAGGCAGGAGAGTAGAACAAAACCATACACTAGAGATTTAGGGTATATTTTGATCTGTTAGAAGAAACTGTATCTCAAAATTTTAGAGAGAAAAACTTATATATATATGCCAAAAATAAAGGTAACTACTATGAAGGGATAGAATATGACTCTAAAAATGAAAAATAAAAATGTTTTTTCAAAAAGGGATTGATAAGATATTGGTTGAAAAAGGGAAAAAGAAAAATTAAAAAAAAGAGAGAGTTAAAAAAATTAACTTTGAAAGACTAAAGAATCATGGTAAAAAAGCCGTGCATTCTATGTGCATTATTCCCCTAGCGCTGGACTCCTGCCGTTCTCATTGATCGGTAAACTTGGTCTTGGCTGGCTGTTCTTGCTGATCTTCTGGGGGAGGGGCCTGTTGCCGTGGTTCCCAAATGTCTTTTCAGGAAGCGGAATTGCCCCGCCCTTGCCGGCCTGGGCTAAGTAATCTGCTCGGGTTTGCTCTCAGGAGCTTTTGTTCCAAGCTTTCCATACAGTTTTGGAGGCTGAGAGTGAAAATGGTGGCCTCCCAATCTCCGCCCCGGAGGAGCCGAGAACTTGGGGCCCCGCTCCTCAGTGAACCCCCAGAGAAAAGCAGGCAATCACTCCCATCTCCCTAGTCTCTGGCCGCACTCTGTGCTCACTCGGCCTGTGTCCCAACGTTTCTATCTCTGGCACCTGACCCCGTGTGGAGTCTCCAAACCCAGCAGATCCCTGCGGTGCACTCCCGCGCCGCTCCTCCCAGGGGAGGAAGGGGAGTCTCCCCAGATCTGCCACTTGTTGGGTCCCCGCTGGAAGAGCAGTGGCCCGACTATGCCGCTGATCACGATTTATGGCTACCCTGAGCTGAGAGCCCGCGCCTTGGCTCTGTCTCTGCAGCTGACTTCCCTGCTCCGATACCTGGGAGCTCTGCCGCACTCAGGCACCTCGGGTCTTTCTGTGACCCTGAGGGTCCTGAGACCATAGTGTCCCACGAGGGTTCCACCCCCTGCTTAGCCACTGGAGCGACGTCCCTCAGCGAAGCAGACTTCTAAAAGTTCCGATTTTGTGCTCCGTGGCTCTATCACTTGCCAGAAGCATCAGACAGAGGCCCCCTCTCCCACCGTCTATCTTCCTGAGTATCGCCTCGGATTCACTTCTCCGCACATCCTACCTTCCAGAAAGTGGTCGAATTTCTGTTCAGAGAGTTGTTGCTATTCTTTTCTTCGATCTCCTGTTGAGTTTGTAGTTGTTCAGAATGGTTTGATCCCTATCCAGCTGAATTCCTGAGACCAGACGAAATCCAGGTCTCCTACTCACCCCCCACCTTTATTTTTTCATTTACCTTTTCCAGTGAGACTTTTATTTTTTATGTTTTCTTATTATTAATTAGTTCCTTTTCTTTTCAGCTTAGAGAAGTTCCTTTAATGTTTCTTGTGAGGCTGCTTTAGTGGTGATGAACTCCTTTAGCTTTTGTTATTTGGAATACTCTTAATTTCTCCTTCAATTCTGAATGACAGTCTTCGTGGGTAGAGAATTCTTGGTTGACAGTTTTTCTGTTGGGCACTTGAATACGTTATGCCACTTACTTCTGGCTTGAATAGTTTCTGCTTAAAAACCTGCCTATAGCCTTATGGTGTTTTCCTTGTATATAATATGTTGCTTTCCTCTTGCTTTTTTTTTTTTTAATTTTTATTGTTATGTTAATCACCATACATTACATCATTAGTTTTTAATGTAGTGTTCCATGATTCATTGTTTGTACATAACACCCAATGCTCCATGCAGAGCATGCCCTCTTTAGTACCCATCACCAGGCTAACCCATCCTCCCACCCCCCTCCCCTCTAGAACCCTCAGTTTGTTTTTTGAGTCCATCGTCTCTCATGGTTCGTCTCCCCCTCCAATTTCCCTCCCTTCATTCTTCCCCTCCTGCTATCTTCTTTTTTTTTTTTTCTTAACATATATTGCATTATTTGTTTCAGAGGCACAGATCTGTGATTTAACAGTCTTGCACAATTCACAGCACTCACCATAGCACATACCCTCCCCAATGTCTTTCACCCAGCCACCCCATCCCTCCCACACCCCCCACCACTCCAGCAACCCTAAGTTTGTTTCCTGAGATTAAGAATTCCTCATATCAGTGAGGTATTATGATACATGTCTTTCTCTGATTGACTTATTTTGTTCAGCATAACACCCTCCAGTCCCATCCATGTCATTGCAAATGGCAAGATCTCATTCCTTTTGATGGCTGCATAATATTCCATTGTATATATATACCACATCTTCTTTATCCATTCATCTGTCGATGGACATCTTGGCTCTTTCCACAGTTTGGTTATTGTGGACATTGCTGCCATAAATATCAGGGTGCAGGTACCCCTTCGGATCCCTACATTTGTATCTTTGGGGTAAATACCCAGTAGTGCAATTGCTGGATTGTATGGTAGCTCCATTTCCTCTTGCTGCTTTAAGATTCTCTCTTTATCCTTAACTTTTACCATTCTAATGATAATATTTCTTGGTGTACTTCTTTTTGTGTTTATCTTATTTGAAACTCTCTGGGATTCATGTACCTGTATGTGTGTTTCCTTCCCTAGATTAGGAAAGTTTTCAGCCATTATTTCTTCAAATAATTTTTCTGGCCCTTTCACTTTCTCTTCTCCTGCTGGGACCTGTATAATGTGAACATTATTCCATTTAATATTGTGTCTGAGGTCCTTTAAGGTATCCCTACTTCTTTTAACTTTAAAAATTTTTTTTTATTTTGCTGTACTGTCTGTATGTTTTACATTGCTTTGTCTTCCAGCTCACTGATTTGTGTTTTTAATTCATCCATTCTGCTGTTGAACTCCTCTAGTTATTTTTCACTTCAGTTATAACTTCTGTTTCATATTTTCTTATATTTTCTATCTCTTTGTTGAAGTTCTCACTGTTTCCTTCATTCTTCTCTTGACATCAGTGAGAATCTTTATGACCAATACTTTGAACTCTTTAACACATAGGTTGCTTATCTCCATTTCCTTAAGGTCTTTTTCTGTGGATTTGTCCTGTTCTTTGGCTTGAAATATATTCCTCTTTCTCCTCATTTTGCCTGTTTGTTTGTCTATATGTATTAGGCAAAACAGCTACTTCCCTCAGTCCTGAAGGAGTGGTTTTGCATAGGGGCTGCTCCATGTGGCCCAGAATTGCAGTCTTCCCTGGCCGCCATCCCTGTGTGCCCTGCATGTGCCTGCTGCTGTGATAGGGCTATGGTTACTCCCCAGGGAATGTGGGGTTTGGGGCTCTTCCTCACCCTGGTTCAAGGAGAGCATGGTTCAAGCTGCTTGCCTATGGGGATTGCACTCTTGCAGCTTGGTCTTTGTATGGGGTGGCTAGATCTCAGGGACACCCATCATGCAGCCCAATGTGACTCATCTGCAATATGGGGAGGGCAGGTTTTGGGGAACTTGCCTAGCCTGACTGAGGCTCATTCTCTGTGTTATGTTGTCGGGGATCAGTGTAATATCATATTTAATGGTGAGATACTAGAAGCTTTTCCACTAAGATCAGGAATAAGGCAAGGATGTCCCCACTCACCACACCGTTTCAACATTGTACTAAAAATCCTTGCTAAAGCATTAAGACAAGAAAAGGAAATAAAAGGCATATGGATTGCAAAGAAAACCACCTTTCTTCCCAGATGACCTGATTATATATGTAGGAATCAAAAGAATCAGAAAAAAAGTTTCCTGGAACTAAAAAGTAATTATAGCAAGGTTGCAGAATACAAGGTTAAGATTCAAGAGTCAATTGTTTTTTTAGGTACAAGCAATGAACAATTAGAATTTGAAATTAAAAACATAGTATCATTTACATTAGCATCCCCAAAATGAAATACTTAGGTATAAATCTAATAAAATATGTGCAAGATTTATATGAGGATAAAAAGACTCTGATAAATGAAATTAAAGAAGAATTAAAAAAATGGAGAGAAATTTCGTGTTCATGGATAGGAAGACTTAATAGTGTCATGATATCAGTTCTCCCCAAATTTTTCTATTGATTCATTGTAGTCACAATCAAAATACCATCATTATTTTTTGAATATCAGCAGTGTGGTTCTAATGTTTATATGAAGAGGCAAAAGACCAAGAATAACCAACTTAATATTGATGCAGAAGAACAAAGTTGGAGGACTGGAACTCCCTGGCTTCAAGACTCACTATAAAGCTACAGTAATCAAGACAATATGGTATTGTTAAAAGAATAAACAAATAGATCAATTTCATGAAAGAAAACCCAGAAATAGATCCTCATAGATACAGTTAACTGATCATTGACAAGTGAAGGTAATACAATGGAGCAAAGATAATCCCTTCAACAAATGGTGCTGGAATAACTGGAGATCAACATGCAAAAAAATGTCTAGGCACTCACCTTACATCCTTCACAAAAAGTAACTCAAGATGGATCCTAGAGCTAAATGTAAAATACAAAACTATAAAGCTTTTGGAAGATAACATAGGAGAAAACCTAGATGACCTTGGGTATGGTGATGACTTTTTAAATACAAAGGTATTATCCATGAAAGAAATAATTCATTAGAATTAGAAACTTCTGCTCTGTGAAACACAATGTCAGGAGAATGAGAAGACAAACCACAAACAGTGATAAAATATTTGCAGAACAAACATCTGATAAAAGACTTATTCAAAATGTATAAAGAACTCTTAAATCTCAACAATAAGAAAACAATCTGATTAGGAAATAGGCCAAAGACAGACACCTCACCGAAGAAGATATATAGATGTGAAATAAGCATGTGAAAAAATCATATGACATCATATGTCATCAAGACAATGCAGATTAAATCAATGGTGAGATACCAGTACATAGCTGTTAGAATGGCCAAAATCAACAGTACACTGACAACACTGTTGTTACACTGACGATCCTGGTGACGATGTGGAGCCTTAGGAACTGCCATTCATTGCTGCTGGGAATGTAGAATGGTTCAATCATTTTGGAAGACAGTTTGGTGATTTCTTAGAGAACTAAAAATACTTTTACCGTAAGATCCAGCAATTGCACTTGTTAATATTTATGCAAAGGAATTGAAAACTTATGTCTATACAAAAACCTGCACACAGATGTTTATAGCAGCTTTGTTCATAATTGCTAAAACTTGGATGCAACTAAGATATCATTCAGGAGGTGAATGGATAAGTAAACTATGGTACCTCTGGACAATGGAGTATTATTCAGCACAAAAAAGAAATGAACTATCAAGCCATGAAAAGACATGGAAGAAACTTAAGTGCATATTACTAAGTGAATGAAGCCAATTTAAAGGGGCTACATAACATACAATTCCAATTATATGATATTCTGGAAAAGGAAAAATTATGGAAACAGTAAAATCAGTGGTTACCAGGATTTAGAGGGAGGGAGGGATGAACAGGTGGAGCCGAGAGGATTCTTAGGGCAGTGAAAATAGTCTATATGATACTGTAATGGTGGATACATGTCATTATACATTTGTCCAAACCCACGGAACGTACAACATGAAGAGTGAACTAAATGTAAACTATGGACTTTGGGTGATAATGATTTGTTGGTGTAGGTTCATTGAATGGGGGGGGGATGTTGATAGTTGGAGAGGCTGTGCATGTGGGGGGCAGGAGGTATATGGGAACTCTGTGTACTTCTGCTCAATTTCTCTGTGAATCTAAAACTGCTCTAAAAAAACCCAAAGTCTTAATAAAAATAAAAATAAAAACAAAACTACTGTGAGCAGGAGTCAGCAGAAAGAACAAATGACGGAATTTGACCTCTAAATGCTTCAGATACTGAACACTGATGGTGACTCTAAAATGAGTGGGTTTAAATCAGACAGAAATGAAAATTACAGTCTTAAACTTAAAACACAGTGGACTGATTACAAAGCAGATTAGGCACAATTGAAGAGAGGTTAGGGAATGTCAAGTTAGAGCTGTAGCAAAACGATTGGAGGACAGAAGATATGAAAGAAGTTTAAGAGTCATGGAGGAGAGACTGAGAAAGCCCAGCCAAAGAGCAACTGGAGCTCAAAAAGGACAGCCTAGAAGGAATGGAGGAGAGGCAATATTAAAAAGGATAAAATCTGATAATTTCCAGAACCAATGAAATACGGGAGACCCCAGGCTGGAGAATCACCAGTGAGCTCCCAGTATGTGAAGAGCATGAGATGAAAGTCTCTCCAAGCATGAAAGGACCAAGAACACAAACCATCTCCAAATACTTCCCCCCTTTGCACATGAAAGCCTTGGCTATAATGGTAGTGTAAAGAATAAAATGTCTCAGTGTTTGCCACTTCCTCTCTCTCTGGGGAGATGCACATTGACATCTTTGTTGTGTTCAGTAAGGGCTGATTTAAATCACATGGCAGCCCGTGTCTGCAGGGGGTGGTGGTGGTGGGTTTTCACTGTCATACCTTCTCCTTTTTATGCTTCCTCCTCTCCTCTTTAATGAGGATTTCTCTAGTTGACTTGAGGATGTCTGGTTAATTAGTGTGTTTGGGGGGAGTGAGCTAGGACAAGTAAGATTCAATAATCAGACAGACATGTTGCAGTCCTTTGTCCAGGCTGACAGAGCACAGATGGCTTGCTCCAGCCCCATCCTGTCCCCGGCCTGGGTCACCACAAGTCCCATACCCACCCCAGCCTCTATGCCACTTCCTTTAGCCTCACAGGCAAAAACCTAGCACAAATGAAAATACAGTTGCAGAGTGGCTGGCGGCTTGGTGCCACACATTTCAAAACCTTGGTTGGCAGCAGTGAACACAACAGCTCTGTGAAAAGAGCCACTAGGCAGGATGACCAGTCCCAGGGCTGGGCTATGAGTTCCAATGTTGGGCTCCTTTCTGCCCCAAGTGCCAAAGTTGCCATGGAGATGTGCTTTCAGCCCATCTTCCTTGGACCAGGCCTTTAGCATTCAGGGAGGGGACTCTTGAGAAAGACGGCTGAGTAGATGGGGAGGAGCTAGTTTTGGCAACAGACACATGGTTCATATGCATCATACCCTTGGATTCTTTCACTCTGCAGACCTTCTGGAAGCACTCACTCTGTGCCAGCCATGTGCCAGGCACCCAGCATATGGTGCTGCCAGGCCTGCCCAACCCTGCTTTTGTGGAGCTTATTCACTATCCAGGTTTGGGTCCCCAGAGCAGACCCTGAGACAGGGACTGAGATGAAATAGTTTATCTGGAAGGTGAAACAAGGCAGCTCTGGTAGAGGAGAGGGGGAGGACACAAGGAAGTCTGTGATAATGAGTGGGGTTTGCTGGGGCTCAATCCTGACGGGGCCTTTGGAGTGACTGTGCAGAATGCCCCCAGTCTCGTTGCTCCACTTGGCAAGGATGCTTTGGTATTACCCACCACCTCCCAGTCATCCTTGGAGGGTTGTTGCTGGGGCCATTGCCTCCCTGGGTCCCAGGCCTGGCCACTGCACTCCTGGGGCCTGAGAACATCATCAGGCAGAGTTGCAGGTGCTGAGGCAGGATGTTGTTGGTGTGTTTGGGAACTGTCCACAGATGCTGCAGGTGACCTGGGGGGCTGGTGGGCCGCCCTCAGACAGTGCCAGCTATAGCATCTGGTAAGGGTACAGGCAAAGTGCAGTATCCTCTGGACAAATGAATAATTACAAATGTGGCAGGTATCTCCAAGAGAGCTGACAGAGCTAAGCACTGTGGCAGGAGCGAGGACCTCCTTCAAATGGGAAGTGTCTGTGTCCTAGGAGAGGCTCCCTGGAGCTGGTGGAAACTGCAGTCCTCCCTCCCTGGCAGAGCCGTTCTTAGCTTCACCCAGAGCATCAGCCTAGGTGTGGACCTGGATGGTGATCACGTATTTACCTCATTACAAATCCATTACAAGCACATTATCATTTGCTGCCAGAGAGTTTTCTCCACCAGTAGATGACCTAATGCTTGTTTAATGCTGGAAATGAAACTCATCAACAGCTCCTGCCTGCCTTTAGTGTCCCTTTCCCATGACCTTTTGGTTGACTTGATCTGTGCCATCACCCTCTCACTGCATTCCATGCACAAACAACACACCTGCCAGAGTCTCTTCCTCCCACGTGGGGAGGCCATACACACCTTCGGTCATGTCTTCTCTCTGCCCTGGGGATCCCCGCGCAGGTGCTGGATGCTATGCTCTCTCCTGAGTTTAATTTGGTCTTGGAGTTCATTTGACTTACAGATGGGAATTAAGGAGAGTGGCCCTGAGCTTTTTGATGAGCTAAACTGAAGGAAGGGCTAAGCAAGAGAGGGGGAGGGCAGTGGAAGGAGGAGACAGATACAGAGTCCCAGAAGGAGGAAAGGAAATACATTCCTTGGGGCCAAAGTGTTACCTGCATTCCTACCTGGGATTTCCCTATCATCTCAGAACCTAAAGGGAAAAGACCAACCATGGGCATAGGAGCCTCTCACAGAAATCTGCCTCAAGCCCACAGCACCATCAATTGATGGCAATTGGAGATGTGCCAGATTAAATCTTTTACAGGCCTCAGGCTCATAGAAATCAAAACAAAAACAATCCCGAACACCAGACAAGTGTGAGAAACATTGTCATTTTCTTTTTTTTTCTTTCATTATGTTATGTTAGTCACCATACAATACATCATTAGTTTTTGATATGGTGATCCATGATCCATTGTTTTCGTATAACACCCAGTGCTCCATGCAGTACGTGCCCTCCTTAATACCCATCACCGGGCTAACCAATCCCCCCTCCCCCCTCCCCTCTAAAACCCTGTTTGTTTCTCAGAGTCCATAGTCTCTCATGGTTCATCTCTCCCTCCAATTCCCCGTCCCCCTCATTTTTCCCTTCCTTCTCCTAATGTCCTCCATGCTATTCCTTATGTTCCACAAATAAGTGAAACCATATGATAATTGATTTTCTCTGCTTGACTTATTTCACTTAGCATAATCTCCTCCAGTCCCATCCATGTTGATGTAAAAGTTGGGTATTCATCCTTTCTGATGGCTGAGTAATATTCCATTGTATATATGGACCACATCTTTATCCATTCATCTGTTGAAGGGCATCTCGGCTCTTTCCACAGTTTGGCTATTGCAGACATTGCTGCTGTGAACATTGGGGTGCATATGGCCCTTCTTTTCAGTACATCTGTGTCTTTGGGGTAAATACCCAGTAGTACAATTGCTGGGTCATAGGGTACCTCTATTTTTAAATTTTTGAGGAACCTCCACACTGTTTTCCAAAGTGGCTGTACCAACAACTTGCATTCCCACCAACAGTGTAAGAGGGTTCCCCTTTCTCCACAACCTCTCCAACATTTGTTGTTTCTTTCCCTGTCCATTTTTGCCATTCTAACTGGTGTAAGGTGGTATCTCAGTGTGGTTTTGATTTGAATTTCCCTGATGGCTAATGATGATGAACATTTTTTCATGTGTCTGTTAGCCATTTGTATGTCTTCTTCAGAGAAGTGTCTTTTCATATCTTCTGCCCACTTTTTGACTTGATTATTTGTTTTTTGGGTGTTGAGTTTGAGAAGTTCTTTATAGATCTTGGATACCAGCCCTTTATCTCTAGTGTCATTTGCAAATATCTGCTCCCATTCTGTGGATTGCCTCTTTGTTTTGTTGACTGTTTCTTTTGCTGTGCAGAAGCTTTTTATCTTGATGAAGTCCCAAAAGTTCATTTTTGCTTTTGTTTCACTAGCTTTTGGAGATGTATCTTGAAAGAAGTTGCTGTGGGCGATGTCAAAGAGGTTATTGCCTATGTTCTCCTCTAGGATTTTGATGGATTCCTGTCTCACATTGAGGTCTTTCATCCACTTTGAGTTTATCTTTGTGAATGGTCGAGTTTCATTCTTCTGCATGTGGCTGTCCAATTTTCCCAGCACCATTTATTGAAGAGACTGTCTTTTTTCCATTGCATGATTTTTCCTGCTTTGTCAAAGATTATTTGACCATAGAGTTGAGGGTCCATATCTGGGTTCTCTATTCTGTTCCATTGGTCTTTATGTCTGTTTTTGTGCCAGTACCATGCTGTCTTGGTGATCACTGCTTTGTAATAGAGCTTGAAATCGGGCAACGTGATGCCCCCAGCTTTGTTTCTCTTTTTCAACATTTCCTTGGCGATTCAGGGTCTTTTCTGATTCCATACAAATTTTAGGATTGTTTGTTCCAGCACTTTGAAAAATGTCATTGGAATTTTGATCGGGATGACATTGAAGGTATAGATTGCTCTGGGTAGCATAGACATTTTAACAATGTGTATTCTTTCAATCCATGAGCATGGAATATTTTTCCATCTTTTTGTGTCTTCTTCAATTTCTTTCATGAGTGTTCTGTAGTTCCTAGAGTATAGATCCTTTACCTCTTTGGTTAGGTTTATTCTGAGGTATCTTATGGTTTTTGGTGCTATTGTAAATGGAATTGTTTCTCTAATTTCTCTTTCTACAGTTGTGTTGTTAGTGTATAAGAAAGCAACTGATTTCTGTGCATTGATTTTGTATCCTGCCACATTACTGAATTGCTGGATGAGTTCTAGTAATTTGGGGGTGGAGTCCTTTGGGTTTTCCACATAAAGTATCATGTCATCTGCGAAAAGAGAGAGTTTGACTTCTTCTTTGCCAATTTGAATACCTTTTATTTCTTTTTGTTGTCTCATTGCTGTTGCTAGGACTTCTAGTACTATGTTGAGCAATAGTGGTGAGAGTGGGCATCCTTGACGTGTTCCTGATCTTAAGGGAAAGGCTCTCAGCTTTTCCCCATTGAGAATGATATTCGCTGTGGGTTTTTCACAGATGGATTTTATGAACTTGAGGAATTTTCCCTCCATCCCTATACTCTGAAGAGTTTTAATCAGGAAAGGATGTTGTATTTTGTCAAACACTTTTTCTGCATCATTTGAGAGGCCCATATGGTTCTTCTCCCTCCTCTTATTAATGTGTTCTATCACATTGATTGATTTGCGAATGTTGAACCACCCTTGCATCCCGGGGATAAATCCCACTTGGCTGTGGTGGATGATCCTTTTAATGTATTGTTGGATCCTATTAGCTAGGATTTTGTTGAGGATTTTGGAATCCATATTCATCAGGGATATCGGTCTGAAATTCTCCTTTTTGATGGGGTCTTTGCTTGGTTTGAGGATTAAGGTAATGCTGGCCTCATAGAATGAGTTTGGAAGTTTTCCTTCTGTTTCTTTTTTTTTTTTTTTTTAAAGATTTTATTTATTTATTTGACAGAGAGAGACAGCAAGAGCAGGAACACAAGCAGGGGGAGTGGGAGAGGGAGAAGCAGGCTTCCCACTGAGCAGGGAGCCCGATGTGGGACTCGATCCCAGGACCCTGGGATCATGACCTGAGCTGAAGGCAGACGCTTAACGACTGAGCCACCCAGGCGCCCTGTTTCTATTTTTTGAAACAGCTTCAGTAGAACAGGTTTTATTTCTTCTTTGAATGTTTGGTAGAATTCCCCAGGGAATCCATCAGGCCCTGGACTCTTGTTTTTGGGGAGGTTTTTGATCACTGCTTCCATCTTGTTACTGGTTATTGGCCTATTCAGGTTGTCAATTTCTTCCTGTTTCAGTCTTGGCAGCTTATAGGTTTCCAGGAAGGCCTCCATTTCATCCAGATTGCTCAGTTTATTGGCATATAGTTGTTGATAATAATTTCTAATAATTGTTTCTATTTCCTTGGTGTTAGTCATGATCTCTCCCCTTTCATTCATAATTTTATTAATTTGGGTCCTTTCTCTTTTCTTTTGGATAAGTCTGACCAGTGGTTTATCGATCTTATTAATTCTTTCAAAGAACCAACTTCTAGTTTTGTTGATCTGATCTACTGTGTTTCTGGTTTCTAATTCATTGATCTCTGCTTTAATTTTAATTATTTCTCTTCTAATGCATGGCTTAGGCATCGCTTGTTGCTTTTTCTCCAGTTCTTTAAGGTATAGAGTTAGTTGGTGAATTCGGGATTTTCTATTTTTTTGAGTGAGGCTTGGATGGCTATGTATTTCCCCCTTAGGACCGCCTTTGCATTACCCCATAGGTTTTGGACTGATGTGTTTTCATTCTTATTGATTTCCATGAATTGTTTAAGTTCTTCTTTGATTTCCTGGTTGACCCAATCATTCTTGAGCAGAGTGGTCTTTAGCTTCCAAGTGTTTGAATTTCTTCCAAATTTTTTCTTGTGATTGAGTTCCAGCTTTAAAGCATTGTGGTCTGAGAATATGCAGGGAATAATCTCAATCTTTTGGTTTCGGTTGAGAACTGATTTGTGACCCAGTATGTGGTCTATTCTGGAGAAAGTTCCATGCGCGCTCGAGAAGAATGAGTATTCTGTTGTTATAGGGTGGAATGTTCTGTAAATATCTATGAGGTCCATCTGGTCTAATGTATCATTCAAAGCTCTTGTTTCCTTGTTGATTTTCTGCTTAGATGATCTGTCCATTGCTGAGAGTGGAGTATTGAGGTCTCCTACAATTAACGTATTGTTATCGATATGACTCTTTATCTTGGTTAACAGTTAGCTTATGTAGATGGCTGCTCCCATGTTGGGGGCATAGATATTTACAATTGTTAGATCTTCTTGTTGGATAGACCCTTTAAGAATGATATAGTGTCCTTCTGTGTCTCTTATTACAGACTTTAGTTTAAAATCTAATTTGTCTGATATAAGAATTGCTACCCCAGCTTTCTTTTGAAGTCCGCTGGCATGGAAGATGGATCTCCATCCCTTCACTTTCAGTCTGGATGTATCTTTAGGTTCAAATTGAGTCTCTTGTATGCAGCATATGGATGGGTCCTGTCTTTTTATCCAATCTGCAACCCTGTGCCATTTTATGGGAGCATTTAGGCCATTCATATTGAGAGTGATTATTGAAAGATATGAATTAATTATCATCATGTTGCCTGTGAAGATGTTGTTTTTATAGATTGTCTCTGTAAATTTCTGTTGTATATCACTCTTGGGGTCTTTCTCCTTTTATAGAACCCCCCTTAATATTTCTTGCAGGGCTGGCTTAGTGGTCACATATTCTTTCAGTTTCTGCCGGTCGTGGAAGCTCTGCATCTCTCCATCCATTCTAAATGACAGCCTTGCCGGATAAAGTATTCTTGGCTGCATGTTCTTCTCATTTAGTACCCTGAATAGGTCTTGCCAGGCCTTTCTGGCTTGCCAGGTCTCTGTGGATAGGTCTGATGTTATTCTGATGTTCCTTCCTCTGTACGTAAGGAATCTCTTCCCCCTAACTGCCCTTAAGATGGTTTCCTTGGTTCTAAGATTTGCAAGTTTTACTATTACATGCTGGGGTGTTGGCCTGTTTTCCTTGATCTTGGGAGGGGTCCTCTCTGCCTGTAGGATGCAAATGTTTGTTTCATTCCCCAGATTAGAGAAGTTCTCAGCTACGATTTGCTCAAATACATCTTCTAGCCCTCTCTCTCCACTCCCTCCGGGATTCCAATTATTCTGACATTCGAACGCTTCATGGTGTCACTTATTTCTCTGATTCTATTTTCATGGATTTGGAGTTGTTTTTCCCTGGCCTCCTCTTTTCCCTTTTTATCTCTTATATTGCCTTCCAGGTCACTTATTCGTTCTTCTGCCTCACTTACCCTAGCTGTTAGATTATCTAGATTGGATTGGGTCTCATTGATAGCATTTTTAAGTTCTGCCAATTCACCTTTCATTTCTGCCCTTAGAGACTCTATGTTGCCATTAATTGATTTCCCCATTCTAGCCATTGTCTTCACAATTGCTAGCCTGAATTCCATCTCCTACATCTTGGTTATATCTGCATCCATTTGTAAATCTGCAGCATAAGTCATAATCTCTGAGTCTTTTCTATTTTGGGGGCTCCTCCTCCTAGTCATTCTGTTGATGGGTGTTTGAGGGAATGTATAGAGTCCAAATTATTGACCAGAACCCAAGCAAGATGCACCTGTTTTCTTGGGACCTTAGGGTTGCTGGCCTCTTGTTTTCCCAGCCTGTCTTCTGGGGGAGGGGCCTGCAGTGCTGTTACTCAGGCAACCCTGTTTGGGCGGAGTTGCCCTGCCCCCCTGTGGCGGGGGATGGGCTCAGTGGGAATCAGTTTTTGGGGCTTTTGTTCTCTGGCGGCTTTCCCTGGTGGCTTTCCGCGTCTCTTCCGCGAGTCAGAGCAGAAGAGACCGTTTCCAACCCTCTGCTTCAGAGCAGAGAGACCGCAGTCTGTTCTTCAGTGAGCTCTCCAGGCCACACCGTCTCCTTTCTGTCTGTGCTGCTATAAACTGCAGCGTCCTGGGTTGTGAGCCCCTCCGCAGTGCTCCCAGTCCTGCCTCCAGGTCGGGCACGCCTCTGCCCTTTGTGCTTCTAAAACCTCTAGCCACTCCCAGTTCGCACGTGCACGACCCCGCAGCTTCGGGTTTCCGCCCCGGGGGCTGCCCTAAAGTCCTTTCCCCACCGCTACTGGTCTGTGAGTCTGTGCCTGTCCCCAGCACGCGAGGCTGTCGCTCACCGGCGGTGTAGGATCCTGGCGGTGTAGGATCCCTGTGGCCAGGCACCCTCCTGCTGCTGTTTATCCTCCGATATCTGCCCGCGGATTCAGCACTCCCCGATTCATACCTCAAAACCAACCGCCTGCGATATTCTGCTTGTAGAGATCCAGATCTTCTTATGTCTCAGGCTGGTTTCGTGGGTGCTCAGAGTGGTCTGGTAGATATCCAGCTCAATTCCGGGGACCAGTTGAAATAGGGTCCCCTAGTCCTCTGCCATCTTTCCTCCTCCCCCCAACATTGTCATTTTCCCCATCATGACTTTGCTGCTTCAAGGCTGACAGTAGATCCTGACTTCTCCACTGCCTGCCAGACTAGTTACAGCTCTCTACCTTGGTTTTCTCATCCACCAAATGGGAATAATAATAAGACTTCCCTCATTAGGGTTTTTGCATGTATTAAATGAATTGATACATATAAAGCACTTAGCATAGCACCCGGCACACAGCCCGTGCTCCACTGATGGAGCCTATTAGTTTTATTATTAACATATTTTTTAACATACAGAAGTTTTAAATAAAAGTTTTTCTCTTTCTTTTTTTGGTGCCCCTGATTTACTGGTTCCTTTAGTTCACATCTGGCTGTTAACTGTTATCCTACCCTTGAACTCAAGCATTCCCCATAGCTCCTCAGAGCATGAGGTCTGTATGCTCAGACCATATTTGTTAAACAAAGAAGGACACATGGTTCATGAAACATTGCTAGAAGACCCTGATTCTCAAACTTGAAAGGGCAGTGGAGTCCCCTGGAGAGCTTGTAAACACTGATTCCTGGGTCCCACCCCCAGTTTCCATTCAGTAAGTCTGGGTGGGGTCCAGAGTCTGTCTTTCTAGTCAGTTCCCAGGTGATGCTGGTCCTGCTGGTCTGAAGACCACACTTTGAGAACCACTGGTCCAATGTGAGGAGACCAATCCAGAAGCCACATGAAGAAATGCATTGTCTTGGAAGATAAAGAGCATTTTTCTGGGATGTGATTATGAGTAAGACTTGGTCCTGGGCACCTGAAGCCAATGGACGGATGAAGACAGATACAAAAGAACTGAAGGGTAAGACAAGATGGCATAAGGAGCATCAAGTACTGCAAGAGTGTAGAAGAGATTTTTCCAGTGGGGTGAGGGGAATCTGGGAAGGACTACATACCTGGCCCTTTGCACTGGCCCCAGGACTCCAGGTTATAACTGAACTGCCAGAGAGTGGGGAGAGAAAGCATCCACCCCTTACCCCACACAAAGAGAGCACCTCTTGCAGGGCACCTTAAGAGTTGTTTGGATACTGAGTAGCCGTCGACTGACAAATACATTTCCCTCTAGCAAGTGCTAGCTTGGCCAGACCCATTGTGTGGCAATGGGCAGGGAGAGAACTTGAAGACGGATGCAGGCTAGCTAGTGGTGCAGAACTATGCATTAGTCTCACAGTGTTTGTGTTCAAATCTGGCTCTGCCACTTGGCAGTGGGGTGACCTTGGGTAATTTATGTGATTACTTGCCCCCTCCCCAAATCTTTGTTTCTTTACCTGAAAGATATAGACAACAATAGCATCCACCCTTAGAGTTGTGGTCAGGATGAAATGCGATCCTTTTGATAAGGCATATGTAATAGTAGCTGCCCATAGTAAGAACCCAAGAGATGTCAGCCCTTGTTGTTACTCATGTTATTTCTGGTAATTGGAGGTAGACCTGGTGGGGAGGGCTCTGTTTGGGTCCCTGGGGTGGAGCTGAAGAAGGCTTGGGGAGATGCAGACATGAGGGGCAGATGTTGCATTCAGTGCTGATGGGACTGTGCTGTGGTACTCCTGGGACACTGGGACAGAAGTCCAGGAGGCCATTGATGTGAGCCTGAACTGCAGGAGCACATCCCAGGCTGGAGACAAATTTGGGAGTTCTTGGCAGGCAGATGATGACTGAATCATGGGATCTCATGTGAGGGAGAGAGAATGGTGCCCAGGGGAGCCTGAGAAATAGGATGTGTGAGTTTGGGTTTCCCCAGAGGTGGGCTCTGAGTCAAGCACTCCAGGATAAGTCATTTATCTGGGAGATGCTTTTGGGCAACACCATAGGGAAGCAGGGAAATAAGGTGGGAACAGGTTCCTAGAAGCAGAGCTGGAGAGAGAATGTGGATGTATGAGCTTTATTGGGGAAGAAGCTGAAGAGGTCTCAGGGATTAGGGAAGTCAGAGAAGGGGGAGGAGCTGGGCAAGAGTGTGCTCATAGGTCGAGCTGAGCCTTGGCCTGATCCTTGAGCAGAAAGAGGTTTGAAGCAGAACTAGCTCTACGGAATTGTCCCTCTGGAGGCAAGGGGTAGCCTTGTATCGTGTCTAATATAAGTCAGTCAAACATTCTGGATGTGCGGATAGGGGGTGTAGGTTAAAGTCTTTTGTCAGCAGGGGGCAATTCTCATTATGGGCAATGGTGAGCTCTTAGCAGCCTACATTCACAGCAGCTGGAGGGAGGTCCCAGAGCCCAAGAATAGGAGTCTGGGTGGGGCGCTCACAGCACCTAGGAAGAAAGCAGTTTGGATATGATAATTAGCAAGTAACTGGGGCACACCCTGCTGGGGACCTCTGGGAAGCAGAATAGAATGCATTCCTGAGTTATTCCACTCTAGACCTGGGGCAGGTGGTCCAGGGCTTCTCAGGGTGTTTTAATCCTTGGCACCTCTGTTTAGTGGGCAAAGTGGCCTCTGGAGACCAGAGAAAGTCCCCAGGCGAAGATGTGGGTGGTTTGGCACTTGAGGTTGGGCAGGTGTGCAGGCAGAATGGTCAGGGCACGAGATGGTAGAGAGGGCGGAACAGTATCTACACAGGCTTTAAGGGGGAGGGGGGCACAAAAGCAACCGAGGAGTAGCCAGAGAGGCAGGAAGAAAATCAGAAGAGGAATAGAGCCATAGGGCTTGTTTGTGCACTCACATGGAGATGCATTTTATTCACCCGTACTCCTACTGTATTTTAATGCTGCCAGCCTGGCCAGGGGTGGCTCCCTAAAAGCCGAGGACGCGTCTCAGTTGAGCCATTCACACCGGGTCCGGTGTCAGCCTCGCGCTGGGCCAAGCCGGAACGCGTGGGTGGCCAGGGTAAATGGAGCACACATTCGTGGTTGGCCACAGAGAGGGGATGGAAACCTTTCTTGGAAAATAATGAGCAGAGAAACCTTTACTGATTAGTTAAATCCCAGATAATCCTGGCTGATGAAGACAGATCCGGACCCTTTAACGGATTTAGGGTTCCAAAACGACTCTGGGGGTAAGCCAGGGCGGGGATGCTCCAGAGGGCTCTTTTCCTGGCCGCAGATTTGTTTGTCGAGAGAGGGGGCTGGGAGGAGCCTACCCTCCACCCAGCCAGGGCGCGGAAAAGTTCACCAAACCCTTGCACCCACCCATAGACTCCGCACCTGCCAGGGCGCCAGGGGACTCGCAGAACGTGGGTGGGCTCGGGGTGGTACCAGCTCGCACTCTCCTTTCCCAGTCTCCTAAACGACTGGAAGCGCTCTCGCACCTTGGCGGACGTTGAGCCAGGAGCTTAGTCCGGCTCGCGTGGCTGCGTTCCCATCCCCCCGCGCGGGGCCTCTTGAGAGGATCCCGCAGAGTTCCGCGAGCAAGTCAATGGTCCGCCGCAGCAGCTGGGCGTGGGAGTGGGGACGTGGATTAAAGCCGCAAGGGGGTAGGGGAGGCGCTTCTCCCTGGGGAGGAGACAGTGAAAGTGTCCTCAGGCGCTGCGCTCCCGCCACTGCCACTCTGCAAAAAAGGAAGACACCCCGGGTTCATCTATCTCTCCAACCTGGTCCAGAGGGCCCCTTCCTGCAGTGGGAGCGGGAGGAGGCTCTAGGGACGCTCCTGCGCAGGAATTGCAAGGTCCCCTTAGAGTTGCAATTCCGGCTCCTTCTTCGGCTTTCTTTCAGCTTCGCTTTCCCAGTTTCTCTATCCGTGTCTGGTATGACCTGGTTAATAAGCCTCAGTTTTTCTCATCTGCAAAAGAGGTTTTGTAAGATCCTTACAAAAGGATTGTTAACCAGTGTGCTCTTTGATCTATGCGGAGGTCACTGTGTGGGGTGACCGAAGTTGGGCTCCTACCGCCGGCCTTTTGATACCTCTGGGTTCCAGGCCATCCACTTGAGGTCTGTCCTCTCGGTAATCACCTGCCTCCCCGGGGAAAGGATTAGGGGAGAGAGACTTTAAGACCCTAGCCGAGGCGGGGGGGGGGGGGGGGGGGGGGGGCGTTTTTGGCACTCCAGGCTGCAGGCGCTGACCCCGGTTGAGCCACCTTGGGGCGGATGGTCCCGCCTGTCTACACCCCGGACTTGGTCTCAAAATGTGTGGATCGTTAGATGTCTTACTAAACTGTGGGCCCAAATTCTTAATTACAAACGACTATTCTGCTGGGCAAAGACCTAGAGCACTTGGCTGGGTCCTGTGTCAATAACACCTTCCTTTAAAACCAGAGATAAATTTGGGGAGAAATTCCTGGCGGAGCCGAAAATGACGCTGGCGTCTAAAGCCGCCCCTGACCCCCAGCGATTCAAAAGACAATTATCCCAAAGGAAAGTTATTGTTTTGCTAATACCAGGAACAGCTTGCGAGGGGGGAGATTTGGGTCTTCCTTTAATAATGGAAAGTTAATGCCCAGCCTGTTGTAATTATCTTCATCGGAAGCTCCTCTAATCTGCATGTTTAACAGAGGACCCACTCGAAGGTGCAGCCAGCCGTAGACCCACTTTTCAGGGCTCGGTCTCCTCTCCGGCGCGCGCAGGGAACCGCGCCGCGTCCCGGTGGGCTGAGAGTTTTCACCTCTCTCGCTAGATACCTCAGACTGCTCGGCGCTCAGGGGAGACACTGAAGAGATTCCGTTTCCAGGATTCTGTGTTTGGGAAGGGTGGGCTCAAGGTTTCGAACTATTGGGGTTGGGTGGACTCAAATTTTTGGCGTGTGAGCCAGGAGTGGTTTACTCACGTGCTTTGTTTGGCGCCAACTTCAACAAATCAGGACGTTCACAGGACAATCGGGCTGTCTTTGAATAATCCTAAAATCTGACAGTAATTTGTTTGCCTCCTTGAAGAGGGGTGCCTCCTAGCAGACAGGTCTTATGTTCCAATTTACCCCCCACACCCAATTTAGAGTTGCCAGATAGAATACTGATATATTCTTACACACACACACACACAAATATTTGTTTTTTATCTGAAATTCAAATTTCATTGGACCTCTAGTACTTTTGTTTACTAAGCCGGGCACTCTTCTTCGGTCCACTCTACATCTGTCTCTCTCTACTTCTTCCCCCAGTTCGTGTGAGTTTTGCCCCGGCTAAAGCCATTTAGGGAGCTGGGAGTGGCTTTGGCTGGAGGTGAAGTGGGAGTGGATTAAATAAACGCTTTCCACTCCCTTCCCCTTGGAGATTTTCGGGGAAGGCTCTGGCGGTGGAGTTGGAGGGCTGGCGTGTGTTGTATTGGTGGTAGTGTGGCTGGGAATGAGGTCCTAGGTCTTTTTAAAAAATATTTTTTAAAAGTTTTATTTATTTAAGTAATCTCTACACCCTACGTGGGACTCAAACTCACAACCCGAGAGTCAGAGTCGCATGTTCCTCTGACTGAGCCCGCCAGGTACCACGAGGCCCTAGGTCTTAATGGGCAACTGGGTCTTGGGAGGAGGCTTTGGGGCAGCTGTGAGCGGGACCTCCACCTAGAGAAAGGAAGACCACACCGGGGCCTGAATATGCGGCTTTTAGAGGAACTGGCAGATAGCGGGATCGTCCCCTTCCTACTTTCTTCTCCCTGAGAATGGGGGCGGGGGGCGGTGGATGGGGGGATCGGCTGGGGAGTGGGCAGGAGGACAGCTGTAGAAGAGAGAGAAGGAGGTGATTGAGGGGACTGCAGCTGGGAGGGCGGCGACCGAGGGGAGGGAAACTGGTGGCGTCCCCATCTCGCGGGGTCCGAGGCGATGACGCGTCCGCGCCCCACTGATTGGAGCCCTCCTGGCCTTCCGCGCCCGACGGGCGGTCGGGTAGTATAAAGCGTCCTCTGAGCTGCGCCCACTCTGCAAACGTGACCTAGAGAAGGTCAAGCCTCGGCGACTGAGAAGCAATGACCTACCGGGACGCACTTTACGACGGGCGCTCCAGGAGCAGGGCGCTGGTGCCTGGCGGCTCCCCTAGTGGCTCGCGCCCCCGCGGCTTCGCCATCACCGACCTGCTGGGCCTGGAGGCTGAGGTGCCTGCGCCTGCCGGCCCCGGGCCAGGATCTGGTTGTGAGGCCTCCCCGGCCGCACCCTGCACGGGTCCGGGTCTCGGGGGCTCCTGCCTCGCGCGCGGGGCCCTCCCACTGGGGCTCGGCCTTCTCTGCGGCTTCGGCGCGCAGCCTCCTGTGGCTGCTCGGGCGCCCTGCCTGCTCCTAGCCGACGTGCCGTTCCTGCCACCCGGAGCGCCTGAACCTGCTGCCCAGCAAGCCCCAGGTCGTCCACCGCCCCAGCTCAGCAGCCAGAAGAGCAGCGAGAGCGTCCCGACGTCCGGTAATCAGGCCAGGCCATCCGGGTCTTGCCCGTTTCCTCCGGCTTGGGGCCATGCTGGGGTAACTCACCATCGCCTCACTGAGCCCCTATTCCCAGCATCCCGGATCTAAGGGAAGTCGGGACCCTAGAGCGTGGCCCCGTCGGGGGAGGCGTATTCTCGCAGCCTCGCTCCCTGCCCCTTGCCTCTCCCCAAATCCCTGCCTCTTCTCCGGGATTTGGTCCCGCAGCACAGCAGATATCACCACCACCAGGTTCTGGACCTACCCTGGGGGTCTCGGCAACCAAGCAGCGGTCTCCTGAGGGTTTTTCCCCAGCGCCCGGCGCGAGTCTCGGCCTCTGCGAACGGCAGAGGTCAGTGAGGCCTGGGTGTGCTTGTTCATCACCAGCACAGAACCCAGTACCCTGCAGGCGCTCAAAGGTTTGCTGGATTGAAAGATTGAAGAGCTCGAGGCCTGGAGGCCTGGAACTGTCCGCCTCTGGGGTGCTGAAAAGGGAGTCTAGGTACCGCGCTTTTCACCTCGCGCTGCCTTCCCCTCTCCCCACACGTGAGAAAGGAAGTAACCTCGCCAATTTCGTTGTTCTATGCTCAGCATTTTGTTCCGAGCCCAGCTATTTCCTCAAAGAAGTTGAGGCGGAATATGGGGAAAGACAAGGAGGCCATGAAATTCTATAAAGAGCAGAGGCAAAAAAATTGAGAGGTCTGGGGTGTGGGTGGAAGAAAACGGAGAATTATACAAGAAAACGTGGATTGAGAGAAACTATATAGTAGAACCTAGAGTTGAGCATCCAGGCAGCCAAGGCAAAAAGCATACATTGAGTATCCACTGATAATAAAAGACAAAATAATAAAAGTAAACATGCCAGATCAGCAGGCAAGCAAACTTTCATTCTGCTTTTAAAAATCTATTCATAAGTCTCTCTGTAAGATAAAACAAACCCTTCTATTAGTAATTTCACTAAAAATCCAGAAACTGCCTTCATAGGATGAGTTCTTTCCTCTGTGAACACTGATAAAATGAAAGGCAAAATATGGCTAAATTTTGTCAAGAGTGAGTTTCCTGGACCCCACTTCCAGAGATTCAGAATTGGTATAACAAGGCAGGGAGTGAAGTCCTGACAAGGGTTCTGATGTCAAACCTCAGCCCCCGCCCCTGCTTAGAGAAATGTTGGTGTATGGATTAAGAAGAGGGATTAGAGGTGGAAGGAAGTGGATGAATTTGGGAGCTGGGAGCTAAGTGGGGGTAGAGAGTGCCATTAACAGCCAAGTAGCTTCACACAGTCTGGGGTTTGAATCCCAACTTGACCATGTACAACCTGTGTGATCTTGGGCAAGTTACTTAATCTCCCCGCATCTCAGCTTCCTCATCTGTAAAAATAGGACAATAATAGCAGCTACCTTGGAGTTCTTTTATTTTGTGAAGAATAACTGCGATAATGCATGGACAGTGCTAAGCAGAGTGCCTAGAATATAGTAAGTGCTAACAATGCTAAAGTGTATTATTAAATACTCACATATCCTAGCAGAATCATAACTTCAGTCCTCATATTAGAATCTGGAGGAGAAAGTGAAAAATATGCTTGCCTTTTTTTTTTTTAAGATTTATTTATTTATTTATTTATTTGAGCGAGAGCGCGCATGCACAAGTGGGGGATGAAGGAGAGAGAATCTCAAGCAGACTCCACTTTCAGCATGGAGCCTAACTTGGGGCTCAGTCTCATAACCCTGAGATCATGACCTGAGCTGAAACCAAGAGTGGGGGACTTGACCGACTGTGCCACCCAGGTGCCCTGAAAAATATGCTCACCTTTAAAAACAGTTTTTTTTTTTTTTTAATAAAAGGTAATGTGCTCACCTTTAAAATCTCTTTCTCCTGTGCTAACAGATGAGGACAGCCCACCTGAAGACAAGAATGGACTGAAAGTGTCCCCCACCCCTGGCAAGAGGAAGAAGAGGCGGCACAGGTATACAACCAGGCTGTCTTCCCTGGCCCTTTACTCAGGACACAGAATCTGAGAATCTATGGGGCTGCATTATGGCAGGCCCTGTGGCCTCCTGGTTGACACACAGTAGCCATTTGAGAACATAATTCTGCTATTCACAGGAGGCTGCAGGATAATCTTTGTAACATTTTAAAGACACAATTTTGTGGATCTTTAAAGTAGATCTTCTTGAATTCATTGAGGAGGGAAAATATACTAAAGAACTCCGTTTTGTTTGAACCAAACTTCTGGACTTTCCAGAGGCTGATCATTCAGAGGTGGGATATCCAGTTACCATGAGGTGGCCTTTTAGGGTGTGGAAAGGCGGGCACAGGGTCTTCTACATCTGGGAAGCCTGGCAGTCTCCTGTGGACATACACTCATGCGTGTGCTTTGGGTCTCCCTACAGGACTGTTTTCACTGCCCACCAGCTGGAAGAGTTGGAGAAGGCATTCAGCGAGGCCCACTACCCTGATGTGTATGCCCGGGAAATGCTGGCTGTGAAAACTGAGCTCCCGGAAGACCGAATACAGGTGTCTGGGGTCCCCTTTCTCTTTCCCAAAGACATCACAGAGAACATGTTTTTCTCATATACACACACCACCTCTAAACAACCCAACACATTTCCCTTGACACACAAACTGAGGCTCACTTAGCTGTAGGTACCACAATGCTAGAGCCGTTCTGTATGCTTATTCCAAGAAGACATCCTCTGCAACCTGAATGATTTTTTCCTTTTATTAATTAATTCCTTAAAATTACACAATAATGTGTGCTACAACTAAAAACTATATATATAGTTATATCTATCTATAACTATCTATCTATCTATCTATCTGTCATTTATCTATCAATCATCTCTTTGACTATCATTCCCTGAGAGAAACGAATATAAATAGCCTATTGTAACATTTCTGCACACTATCTCTGTGTCATATATATTTGGCACTGAATATGTTTATATGTATGTGCCTGTAGATATATGTATACTTATACATATGGAATTTTGCTCTTTGTTTTTACAAAAAGGTATTGTGTTATACTTCTTAGCCTCTTTGCTTGACAACACATCTTGGACATTTCTCCAGGTCAGAAGATATGCCATTAACTCTTTAACAGCTAATCAATATTCCATATTGTTTCTTTATTAAGATAATATTTTCCAGGAGAAATATCACCAACAAACCAACAACCTGATATTAAAAGGGACCACTGCAAGCATGAACTGTTTCCAATCAATGAGAAAAATCAGGAGACATAGTAGTCCACTTCTTTACATGATGTGGGAAAGAATAATTTTATTTTTGTCGTTCCTGGCTCTCTGGAAAACCTTAGTGGAAACTGATTGAACATTATCCTCACAATAGGATGAGTCCCTGTGAGCTTTGAGTGAATAGTAGACATAGCTCCTGTAAGGTCTGGGACTTGAACGACTAGTTGGCTGTTTTTAGAAGCCCCTGCTCAGGGATACCTAGGAGCATCCTCTTTACTGTGTCTCCTCCTGTATGCTCTTCTGCTTCCTGTCCTGCCTCACATTAGGTCTGGTTTCAAAACCGGAGGGCCAAGTGGCGGAAACGGGAGAAGCGCTGGGGTGGCAGCAGCGTGATGGCCGAGTACGGGCTTTATGGGGCCATGGTGCGACACTGCATCCCACTGCCAGACTCCGTCCTCAACTCCACCGAGGGTGGCCTGGTTGGTTCCTGCGCACCCTGGCTCTTGGGTAAGGAAGAGGGCCCTGCAGCCAGCAAGAGGGCCAGAGATGCTGGGGGAAGGGGCAGGGTTCCCTGAAGAGCAGCCATTTGCAAAGCCAGTCAATGTACATTTACTCAGATTTGGGCCCAGAATATCACATCAATTTTAATTAATTCAAAGGCTTGAACTATGGTCAGTAGAATTATTTTTCATCAGAACTGTGTAGACAGTGTGTGGAAAGGTCACATCAGGCTTTGGTTCTAAGAGTAGAATGATATACTTGTAATATGTGAAATATGTTTCCAAAATGTCACGTGCTATTACAGTGTTTGGAAACCATACAATTTAGAGCTCATGGTAATAGGAATGAGGACAGTGCTAAGCAGTGAAACCTGCAGGTGATTAACCCCCTGCATACCAGAGCCAGGAGGTCCGGGGTCTGGGTCCTAGTTCTGCCATTAACAACCTGCTTTTCTGTCTCTTAGACTTTTGGTGCTAGAACAGTCTACATGGGTGAGGTCCAAGCTTTGGGGCTGGGCATTCTGGTTGTTTTCTGTTTGCTGTTACCAGAGACTAATGGGCAGGGATCACACCTTGGAGGAATGAGTCACAAGATAGCACCCAGGGCAGGGTAGGAGATTAGAGTTAGGTGTATGCGTGTGTGTGTGTGTGTGGGGGGTGGGGTGGGGTGGGGGAATTCTAGGTTGGTGTGGGGAGGAGATTTTTTGTTTTGCAAACACTTTTTTAGCCCCTACCCATCATTAGCTATGCTGAGACTAGAGATAACAATTGTAAATATGGCCTTGACTTTGCCCTCAAAGACTGAAGAAACAAAGAGAATTTTGGGCAGGGAACCAAGTCCACCCCTCTGAACTTCCACAAGCAGGCCAGGTGTGGGGCGATGGTGCTTACTAGCATCTGCAGACCTGTGGCCACATAAGAAAGTGGGCCCAGTGCTGCCAGACATTCTTACTTTCAGAGAAGCTGGAAGTCTGGCTTTAAATGTGCAATCTCCTGATTTTAAAACATTGGCAACAATTAAATTAAAAAAAAAAATCACTTGGATACCTTTGCTGGCTGCACTCCACAGGCTGACATCAGACTTCTACCCTTAATGGGGGTAGTTACCTACCTGGCTCCCCTAGAGGCCCCAGAGACGGGCACTGATGAGGGCACTTCTAATGGGATTTAAAGAACAAGACAAGGAAGAGATTTACAAAACTGCTGAATTTGGAGATATCTAGTTTTATTTTTTCTCTTTTCCTTTTTTGCAAGGGATGCATAAAAAATCCACAGGGATGATAAGGAGACCAGGAAATGAAGAAAAGCTGGCAGGACTCTGGGACTCAGACCACCTCCAGGAAGGTTCTAGCCCAAGACAGGCAGGACCCCAGAGAGGCTCAGATGAAGGCAGCCCTGAGAACGGCTTGGAAGATGTGGCCATTGATCTCTCCAGCTCTGCCCGGCAGGAGACCAAGAAAACACACCAGGGTGCCAGTGCTCGAGGGTGCTCAGACTCCTCGGGGCTGGAGGGGCTCCAGCCAGGAAAGGTGGGAGCCTGATGAGGCCCACAGGCCCCACCCTCAAAGGCTGGGCAATGTGCTCATCCCTCATGGCATTTTCCACAAGACAAAAGTTGTCTAAAACCAGTACTCTCAGCTGGATTTTCTTCTTCCAGTGTCAGGGTACAATGCAAAGCCACTTGCTTTAAGAAGACAAAGGGATGATTTAGGGAAAATCCCATTTCACTCTAGAATGGAAACCATTCCTTAAAGGCACTTGAACCAGTTAATGTCATGTAAGATTTTATTTCTCTTTTGTAGAACTTGAGGAGGGAGGATTTATAGTTCAAAAAAGCATATTTACTGCTGGGCCTCATTTTGAGATTTGGTTCAATATACTGTGTAGATTAATAGGTGAAGTCTGATGTTCTTACTCTGAATTTGAAAATATAAATTCATTTAACCTCCAGAGAATCAGATGTCTTTATAAATAGCAAAGACCCCATACCCCATATAATTCATTCATTCTATGAATGAATTATAGTATCTTTACCTTAAACTTGGCTTTGGACATTTCAGTTTTCTTGTTAGGCAATACTCTTGTATTATCCTGAGTGTCATTTGATAGGCTGTATATATCGGAACTCATAAACAAGAAAGAAAGACATACTTTCCCTTCCCTTCTGAAATATTATGGGACCGTGTTTAAATAATTGTTCAATATCTATAAGTGTTTTAAAGTCAGACGAGGCTTCTTGGTCTTCTAAAATTTATGTTTGAAAGCACTTTAGCGACTTGGATTTCATGAATGTTTCCTTTCCTGTATTTCTTTTGCCACTTATTTATTATTTAAGAATAAATGTTGTGTGGTTTGTTTGCTTCTCAGGGTGCTCCTTCTGTTACAGGTGTATACAACTCCACTATCACTGATCCCCTAACAAAGCTCCTCCCCCTGCAGCCCCTTTGGCCCTTTTTAATCTCAGGACATCTTCAGGCTGTAGCATGTATCATGTGTAGCTTTGTAAACTCCCACTGGGTGGCAGCCAGGTCTAATGAACCTTTTATTATTTTATTTTATTTTATTTTATTTTATTTTATTTTATTTTGACAGAGAGAGAATGCACATGTGTGAGAGTGAGTTGGCATGCAAGAATGGGGGCGGGGAGGGGCAAAAGGAGAGGGAGAGAATCCCATGATCTCAGACTCTGAGATCATGACCTGAGTGGAAATCAAAAGTTGGATGCTTAACTGACTGAGACACCCAGGTGCCCCAATTCACCTTTTATTTATTTATTTATTTATTTATATTTTAAAGATTTTATTTATTTATTTGACAGAGAGAGCACAGTGAAAGAAGAAACGTAAGCAGGGGGAGTGGGAGAGGGAGAAGCAGGCTTCCCACGGAGCAGGGAGCCCGATGTGGGTCTCGATCCCAGGACTCTGGGATCATGACCTGAGCCAAAGGCAGACGCTTAACGACTGAGCCACCCAGGCATCCCCCAATTCACCTTTTAGAGTTCAACTACAGAGAGAGCTTAGATTCATGAGACAGAATTGTGAAACTTCATGAAGAAGCCAGAGTGGGGAAGGAAAGTGGGGATCCCCCATTTGAGAGGCCTTCTCTGGAAACTAGTGCAGTCAGACTGGGCCTGCTTTTCTCATCTCTCCAGATGAGAAAAGAGAGGCTTCCTTCCTCTGGTCTATCTTTCCCATCCTAGCTAGTTCCTTACTATTGTGAGAAGTAAGTGTTACCTATTCTTACTGTAGAAACAGAGAACCATGAGCACTACCTTCTTTTATTCATTCTGGCTCATAGAGATCATTGCGGAATCCTGAGACTAAAGGGCGAAAGAGCAGGTATTGGTGAAGAACTCTAGCAATTATGTTCTATCTTTCATGTCTAGAGGCAGCAGACCAGGCTCTGAGCCAAGTGGCCATGCTTGTTCTGGACCATCTTCTGCCTCACAGCTGGTTTTAAGATTCTTGCTTCCATCTCTCTTCCATCTCCAGGGTTGAGTTTGGGGGACGGAGCTGGTAACTTGTGCAACTTACATATATCACACTCATAGAATAAAATATTATGCAGCTGCTAAAAATGGTAACTGGGCATATTTACTTATGTAGTAAGGTATTAATGAAATGTTGGTGAGTAAAAAAACCCTAAATAAATGGAAATAAAGATATAAGTAGAAATAAACAAATATGTAAAGCAGAATGGAAATGAAATAAACAACTTATTTTATATAAAAATATACAAATAGTGGACAAATTTCTCTGCAATATTATAAAGGAAAAGAAAACAAGAAGAGGCAAAAGAGAAAGGGACCAGAACCAGTAATGTAGACCATTTCAATATATAAGAAAATACTATTCATGACTGGAAAATATAGTGATATGTTTTAAAGATCTCCCACAAATGGACACATTTTCTGGCAAAATACATATTACTAACAATGACTCCAGAATAAGCATGAAATTTGAAAAATCACTAACCAAGAAAGTCATAAACAGTTGTACTATAGACAGAAGGTCCTCCCCCAGGAATGCAAAGAGAATTTAATATCGTGAAAGAAAATTATTTAAACATTTTATTAACAACTCAAACAACTGAATGAATCTTAACATTCATTCAAGAAATACCTATTTCTTTAAAAAAAACTTAAAAAGTAGGAATAGAAGGATGCTTATTTCAAAAATAGCATCTTAATATTTTATAATGCATATGTACATACACACATATATCTAAAAGCACAGTCTTTGAGGTGGCTGTGTTACCTTCATAACATGGCCTTTCTGATCTCTCAGTTTTTTCAATCCTAAAATGGGGATAGTAATAGAACATTCTCATTTCCCCAGAAGATTAGATAAGAGGACATGAGTAACGTACTTAGCTCAGTTTCTGGCATGGCAGAGAAAAAGCAAAATAAATATTAGCTGTTATATGACTATTATTGGCATTCCTATTAATATTAAGACTCAAATGAGAATACGTATCACCATTATTTAACAACATGGGATCAACTAAGTACAGAATGGAATAGCAACCTATTGGAATGTTCTGTGTAAGCAACATTTAGGAAGAGTTCCAGGAACAAAGTAGGATAGACTTTCGGTCTTCTTTCATATTTTCTCAGTTTCATAAAATTAGTATGTAAAAATAAAATAAACTTGTTAATATTAAAATAGTAATACCTGTTTTCAATTTAGAGCTAAGTTCACACTGGACAACAACTCTTAAAAATACAGTGCGAAAACTTCTTATGACGAAAAGTCTGTACTCTGCCCACGCCTCCTGTCTGGTTCTCAAAAGTGCCAGTTTGATAATGAAGACATAAGCAGGCATTTTACACATAGTCTTCTCAAACCCTTACTGAAATCATGCGGCAGGTCAAAGTGAGGTCTGACCACAGGCTGACAACAGGACTGAATCCTTTCCAGCTCTCAAAATTGTTTCCTGGCTGAAATGTGACCGTAAAAGCTCAAAAGGAGATTTAAAAAAATCACAATTTTAGCAAGGCCCATTTGGAGAGATTCTCAGTACGTCACACTCCCAGCTAGCCTTCAGCAGCAGGATGCGGCTCATCGTGCATGAGAAGTGTTCATGAACTCAGGAGATATTTTCAGAAATGACACCTGAACAAGACATGGAAATCACTATTGTTTCCTTTGGTTTAGCAGTATAAATATTATAAACTATCTGCACACAATATATATATTTCTGAACCATTTAAGAGGAAGTTGCTTACATCATCTGCCCCTTTATCTCTTTTTTTCTGGCCTTATTGAGATATAATTGACATAGACCATTGTGTAAGTGTAAGGTGTACAATCTGATGATTTGATACATATATATATATTGCAAAACGTTTACTGCAATAGGTGAGTTAACACATCCTTCACCTCACAGCATTACCATTTGTTGTTGTTATGGTGAGAACATTAAAATGCTACTCTCATAACTACTTTCAAGTATGCAGTGTGGTATTGACAATTATGGTCACCATGCTGTACCTTAGATCCCCCAGAATTTATCTTGTAACTAAAAGTTTGTACCTTTTGACCAATATCTACCCATTTCCTCCACTCCTCTGCCCTGGCAATCACCATTCTACTCTGTTTCTATGGGTTTCATGTTTTCACATTCCACATATAAGTGAGATTGTAGAGTATTTGTCTTTCTCTGTGTTGGTTTGCAAGCTCCTCGGGAGCTTCCTAGGTGAAATCTGAAACCTGTATGCAACTGTATGCGGAGGGTAGGGAGAGATGGAAGAAAGAGGCAGGCACTCCAGGTTGGTAGGGACAGTTCTAATATGCAAAAGGAACTTATACATAAGAGGCTTTTCTTGGGTGGCAGCAAGGTAAGTAGATTTCTGCACCTGCCTGCCAGATCTTAAAAGTTTTTACAGAGGTCTTAAGTGGGTTCAGTCACATATACTGTCCAGATGGTTTCAGGACCACATTCACTTTCTCAAGTTTGTGTCCTTAGGGAAGCCTCTGGAAGTGGGAAAGGAAAGTGGAATGCACATTCTAGGAACAGAGGAGGGGGTGAGGATCTTCTGATTATCAGGGTGCAGCTCATGGGCGAACTGGCAGTCATATCTTCTGGATGACCTCCCCCAACAGTCTGTCTGACTTATTTCACTTAGCATAGAATCCTCAAGGTCCATCCATATTGTTGCAAATGGCAGGATTTCCTTCTTTTTGTGGCTGAATAATATTCCATTATATATTCATAAATTATATATATGTTATATATATTTATTGCATATATATATATCAATTATATGTATATATCTCACTTTCTTTATCCATTCATCTGTCAGTAGACACTTAGGTTGTTTCCATGTCTTGGCTATTGTAAATAATACTGCAGTGAACCATGGGGGTGCGGATATCTCCACAAGGTACTGATTTCATCTCCTTTGGATCTGTCCCCAGAAGTTGGATTGCTGGATCATATGGTAGTTCTTTTTTTAATTTTTAAAAGAACTTCCATACTCTTTTCCATTGTGGCTGTACCTGCTTCTTTATCTCTTAAAGCTGTGTGTATTTCCTAAGGATAAGGTTATACAGGAATATCCCCGATGTGAGCAGCTGAAAGGATTAGAAGGGTGGCTGAGTAGAAAGGCTGAGTGTGGGAGATAGGGCAGGGACTCCTGTCACCTGTTATACAACCTCCTGCATTTTTGAGTTTTTAACAGGGACATATAATTATTTGATTAATAATTTTTAAAAGATTTTATTTTTAAGTAATCTCTATACCCCACATGGGGCTCGAACTCACAACCCTGAGATCAAGAGCCGCATGCTCCACTGACTGAGCCAGTGAGCCACCTGGCTAGGTCCCCAACAATTTTTTAAAATAAGGGAAACTTATGTTGGAAGGCACATATTTTGGAGGTAGGCGGGCATGCTAATTGTTTTGCAAGTCCTTTGAGGAGGTCAAATTGGTGGACAAGGCTATGTATGATCTGGGGAAGAATCCTTTCCTGTCTAGAAGAACAAATCACTTCCCATCTACTCAGGCATTTAGAAACTCTTGCAGGTGGTGTCCTAGGAATTCAAATTTTAAGTACTTTGAAGGTTGAGAGATTTAGACTTTCTGCTCTGCATTTCCATATTGCTGAGCTCATGCTGGGCATATAATGGCAGCTAATGAACTCTAGGCCATTTGTTTTGATATTGCTTTTGAGATTCTTTGGCCTCACTTTGGACACTGAGTAGGGGCTGCAAAGTTTTTCAGAATTCTGGGAATGAGAACAAGGGTCTGTAATGGGTGTAGCTATTTCCCTAGCAGGTCTAAGAAGACATGTCTCTCCAAGAATTGTTGTGAAATACTCTATTTCCCAATTTTAACTTTGGTTCATCTGGGCCCCTATTTAAGGGATTTTATCAGATAGCACACAAGCTGCTTCAAACCCTGTTTTGGTGTATGATCACCTTTAGCTACACCCTTTAATGCTGCTGAATTTTCCTCCTTTGGGCAATTTCTCATGCAGCTTTATTCTGCCTAAATAAGCATGCCAATTTCCCTTTATTATCACTGATGATCCCTCTTCCAGACTCCCCACTTGCAGGCCTCCCAGATATGCAAAGGTTCAACAACCTTAGAATGAAGGTAAAGATCTTCCAGGTTTGTTGTATTCTTTCCCACATCTGGCACCTGGTTGATGAAGGTAAAATGGTATCCATGACGTCTAGGTCCAATGTACAGATGTAGAAAGCTGCTCTTTCAGAAACATCTCTCCATATTAAAGGGCTTTGTCCATCACTCTGAAGTACTTCTACACCAGTTATCTATTAGGAGGGAACTGTGGATACCCACAGCACTATTCTCACTTTTTTGGACACCCTCTCTCCTTAAAAGTTCATCCAAGGCTGGCTGCCTTTTGTCTCTTCCTTCCATCAAAAGGAAGGATGGAAAGAAGGAAGGAAGGAAGGAAGGATGGAAAGAAGGAAAGAAGGAAGGAAGGAAGGAAGGAAGAAAGAAAGAAAGAAAGGCAGGCATAAAAAACACGTAAGACATCACAAGTTTACACACTGGTGCCACCTGTTGGCAAACACATTGATATGCTTTTGCCTCGCTTTTAGCTTAGTATCAATCTAAATTCACAGCTTGAACATTTTTACGTGAAGGAATTTCTTTTGTTCTACCTTCATCTTTCCAACTTGCCTCCTAAATCACCAGCTGTGACAGTCTTCTCATTGACTGCTGATCTGTGAAATGTCTCTGTTCACATAATTGTCCTGTTAGCCACCTTGCTGGTCTGTGGTTCAGCCTCATTTACCATTTTAGGACTTCTCTTTCACTCCCTTCCACCCAAGGCCACCAGCACTATCTCTTTTTCTCTTTCCCTCTTCAACACACTGTCAGTTTTGTACAATGACTAAAGTTGCATTAAATCCTGAACAAAGGCACTCGGGATGTAGCTCAGTGTGGGAGGTGGGGAGATTCTGGGATCTCTTTAAATATCACGTGTAGGGAGCATGTGGAGGGGTTGGAATTCCATAAAAATGAATATTGCAAGGAAGTGTGTTCATGTGTGTGTGTGGGGGGGGTGGGAGGGGGAAGAAATCCATTTCTTTTACCAAGTAATACAATGAAGAGTCCTTCAAGAAATTTCTGATTGAGATACTCCTGTGATCCACATCACATCTTCTTGAACATCTCTTACTCTGGCTGCATCAACTGGCTTTGCAAGTCTGGCTGCTGCATGGAATGTCTCTTGCTTTCCACCTGGGCTTCTTGGACATTGAGGTATGGATCCTTCTGGGAGTTCACCTGGTACTTTCACCTGTGAGACTTGAAAGTGCAAAGAGTCACAACTCATGACCGGTGGGGGGTGGAATCCTTGTGAAGGAATGTTCCCCTTTCCACCCCTGTGATGGGCAAAACTCACGTGCATTCCACAAAACAACTGAATGTCTTGGTGGAGCCCAGCCCCAGTGGCCCACAGGGGTGACCAGCTGGAGAATGGACCCTTGCTGTGGCATTCCCTCCTTTCTCTCTCTCCTGCTCCTCTGCCACCACTCGTCTCCTTTCCCTGGATGTCCTCCCAAGCCAAGCCATGTGCTCACAAGTCCTCAAGGGTCTCAAGTGGGGTGGGATGGGGCCACATCCTAGCCGTGACAGAAGTATAGTGGAATCTGAAGGAACTTTTATGATCTAAAATTCCATCTGCACACAGACTGGCTTTACTGAATTCAGTTTTGTAAATAAAGCTTGAATCCAATCAAACAACCATTTTTGTGAATCTAAATGATATCCAGTCACTGTCCCAATTTTTATGAGATGGTTTTTGGGATTGTGTATATATGGCCTGAAAATTATGAGGGTCAATTTGTTAGTTTCTCCTTGTATTTCTGTCAATTTTTACTTTATGCTTTTGGAATTGTATTTTTAGGTGTACACAAGTTAAGAATTCCTGGATTTTCCTGGTGATCACTTACCATATGTAATTTCCCTCTTTATCTCCCCTCCTATTTTGAATTATAGTTCATTTTGTCTGATATTTAATTCATATTTATTTGGTAAATATTTTCCATGTTTCAGTATCAATATTTCTATATATTTACATTTTTAGGTTGAGGTATATGGCTTGAAAAAGTATCTAGTTGGAATTTTTTTATCCATTCCAACAATCTTTGTCTTTAACAAGATAATTTACTCCATTTACATAGAATATAATTATTGACCTTTTGGAATTTATTTTCACTAATTTATTTTTATGTATGTTTAAAAACATTTTCCACCTTTTCTTTCTTTTAAATTTGTTTCTCTTTTCTATCTATATCTCAGGTTGCTCAGATTTTCTTATTTTATTTTCCCTGCTACTAGATTAGAAGTTATGTTTCTATTTGTGGTTAATCTAGAAATTGTAACAGTCATATTTATTTAAATTTAAAACTCTCCCAACTACTGGAAGGATTATAGGATGCTACTCCCATCCACTTCTACACTCCTGTTGTTCAGGATTTTGTTTCCATCTCTGATTAACTCCATCAAGTACACATTGCTGTTAAAATTATATTGCTAATGTTTGTTTTGGTTTACCCACAAGTGCAACAATTTTCTTGCTTACCCTCCTCTTGCCTTTCAGAACTTCATTTGGGGCTAATTTCTTTTCCTCCTGAAGGAATTCATTGGTGAGGGAGTAGAGTAAAGAATTCTATTAGTTTTTGTTTTGTACTTTGCACTTGTTCTTGAAAAATGATTTCTCTAGCTACACTATTCACAGTTGACATTTTCCTATAATAAAGATATACCACCTGTGCCGCTGTCAGTCTAATCACCCTTCCTGTGTGGGTGATCCACCTTTTCTTTCTGTTTTTATGACCTACTGCTTGTCTTCTCTTTGGTTTCTGACAGTTTTACTATGATGTGTGTAGGTGTTGATTTCATTTTATTTAACTGGCTTAGACTTTGTGCATTTTAGAGGCTGAGTGTCTTTCATTAATTCTGGAAAATGTGCAGCTTTTAACTCACTGAATATTGCCTCTTCTCATCGTCTCCTCTGGAACTTCAAATGTGTGTGTGTGTGTGTTCCACACCCCATGTCTTACACCTTCTTTTCCAAATTTTCTATCCTTTTGACTCTATGCTACAATTTCTATTTAATGGGGGAAATTAGATTAATTATAGCTATTACTGATATGATGTTTGGACATAAATCCCTTGATCTTGTTTTATATTTTCTAACTTACAATTCTTGCTTGTTCCTTTCCCATCTTACTCATTTCAGCTTTTTTTTTTGATTGACCAAATTTTGTTCCATTTCCTTCACCAATGATTTATAGTTACATTCTCTATTTCTAGTTTTCTAGAATTATTTCTGATTTCTAAAAACATAGTCTGTGTTTGGGCTGTAGTTTCTTCTCCAAATTCCACCATTTGTCTCCCATCTGTTAGGGGCTCCTCCTCAGGATTTTCTTCAACCATGGTGTTATGGACCAAATGTTGTGTGCCTCCAAAACTCGTGTGTTGAGATCCCAACCCTGGTGTGCTGGCATTAGGAGGTGGTGACTTGGGAGATGCTGAGGTCATGAGGGTGGAGCCCCCATGATTGGGTTTAGTGCCCTTGTAAAAGAGACCCCTGAGAGCTTGCTTGCCCCTCCCACCATGTGAGGACATAGTAAAATGCTGGCTGTCTAAGAGCCAGGACGAGGGTTCTCCCCACCAAACACTGGATCTGCCAGTGCCTCCAGAACAAGAAGAAATTAACTTCTGTGTTGAAGTCATCCAGTTGGGTCTTACTTGTTATAGCAGCCCAAATGGACCAAGACATGAAGCCTATCTTTTCCCATTTTATCAGAATTTTAAATAAATTATTTCATATACCTCGTCCATCACCTTGATCTCTCTCTCTCTTTCTCTCTCTCCCTGCCATATATAACAGATGTCTCATCTCCTTCACCAGAGTGTCTGTCCCTTGAGTTCAGGACTGCCACATCGCCTTGGACACAGTCAATCTTTGTTCATAAACTCACTAAAAAGACAAAGACTATTTCAAAGGATCTCATTATTCAGGAAACGCTCTTGGACTTCCTTTGATGGTGACATGATTTCAAGGGATGTATTGTGTTCTTCTGGTTGACCTGTCCTGTAGTACAAACATTAGGTTTCCCAGACAGGATAGGAAGTAACTTTAACATTAAATGTAAACTTCCCAGAAAAAAGAATGAAATATTGCCATTTGCAACAACATAGATGGATCCAGAGAGTATTATGCTAAATGAATTATGTCAATCAGAGAAAGACAAATACCATATAATTTCACTCATATGTGGACTTTCTTTTTCATATGTGGAATTTAAGAAACAAAACAAATGAGCAAAGGAGAGAGAGAGAGAAAAACCAAGAAACAGACTCTTTAATTATAGAGAACAAACTGAGAGGTTACCAGAGGGGAGGGAGGTGGGTGGAGGGAATGGGTGAGATGGGGGAGGGGGATTAAAGACAATATGATGGGGGAAAAAGTTAAATGTAGAATCCATCACCAGGTGGCAGTATTGGCCAGCTTTAAATTTCTCAAAACTGCTGTCAGAAATTTGGTGATACTAGATTTATATTTTCTATCACTGATTTTCTGATCCAATTGAATAGTACACATCTTCCTGGATTCTCAGCTGGTGCTTTCAGGGTTGGGACCCTGTTTAATCTGTCTTTGGGACCAGCAGGGACTGGCCCCAGAGAAAGCAGTGTCCACCCCAGGTGGCCAGCACATGTTTGCTGGCTGACCCCTTTCCTGCCACGGTCTTCGGTCTTCGTCCCAAAGTTGTGCCTGTATGTAAACCCTCACATTTGGGTTGATTGAGTTGAGAGGCTGGGGAGCCCATGGAAGCATTCCTGAGGCCACAGGCAAAGATAGCAAGAGTGGTTTCAGCTTCTTTTGCCTTCTTGGGGCAGGAAAAGGGGCCTGATAGCTCAGACCTGCCCAAAGACTGCTCCCTGGTTTCCCTTCCTCCTCTGTAGACTCTTGCGATGGAGGACCCAAGCATCTAGGGTGATCACTGCATGAACAAGTGTCTCAGCAAGGATACCCACAGCACTGAGACTATGAAGGGGACAGGGTGGGCTGCTGATGGGCATTAGGACCTTTGACTAGGAGTGAGTGGATTCTGCAGGTCTCTGCCAGAGGATGAACCCACCGGATGAACCATGAGGACAAGTGGCCACTGGGTCTTTCTGGCACATGCAGGAAATCCACACACTGATCAGGATGACTGTCCCAGTTGGGAGTTGGCTTCTCTGAACAGTTGTCTCATCCACTTTGCCCTCTGGAGTATAAGCCTCTTCCTCCTCCTGTTACCTCCCCACTGAGTCACCATTTGATCTCAAAGGGAACTCTAAGGGTGAGCTGAGAATCCTCTCTAGTTTTCGACCCCCTCCATTTTTTGTTTCATCCTAGTTGAAATACAAACCTTCCCAGGCAGAACTGGCTGCCATTCTCAGAAGCTGCTAGACCAGAAACCCATCAGACCATCAGTCCCTGGTTGCACTTCTGTCCAGGATAAAGCCAGTTCTAGTTGGGCCAGCTTTAAAGAAAACCACAAACAGTGCTCCTGACTGCATCAGTCAGAGTGTGAGCTGGAGCAGATGGGATGTCTCTGTTGGAGACATCCTGGAGTTGGTCTTGGTTTTCACCTCCTGTCTTGCTCTTTGGTGGTGAGCCCTCCCACCCTGTGGTTGCTGTGCATTGCTGGGTTAACCCCGCAGGGCATGGGGTGGGGCAACTCATCCACAGGGATCTGGTGCACAGTGTTACAAGATGGGAGACAAAGGTTGTCCTGTGGCTGAATGGGAATCATTGAGCCCCCACTGCCGAAGTGGATGGATACAAACCTCCCCATGGGTCATTACCGCTGAGGTCATGGCAACACTGGGAAGTGGGAACCTGGGGGGAAGGTTTCCCCAACACCCTTCTGAAAGCGCTCCCAGACTCCCAGCCAACCAAGTGTTCTCCTCCTTCTGACCTGCTTCAAGGCTCCTATTATGGAATTTTGGTTTTGGTTTTGTTTTGCATTTCAAGTCATTTGAGCCGCTGTCTCTCTGGCTCCGTGCACCCCCCCGCCCCGCCCCCGTGGTAACCTTGAGCTCAGGGGCTGTGTTTGGTTCATCCTTGTCAAGCTGTCAGCCCTTTGCACTGGGTTGTGCACACAGGAGTGGCTCCACAGATAACCTTTGCATGCCATTGAAGAGAAGAGCAGAATGAAGAGAACAGGAAAAGAAGCGATGCAGAGTGGGTAAGCAGAGAGCTTTGAAGGTTTTTGTGGAGGCACGTGACTTTACAGATTTGGTGAGTCAATGCTAGGTCTTGCTGACTGGGGCAGGCAATTCTCCCAGGTCCATTATCAACAAAACTGTTTCTAGGAGCACCCAAGTGCTCTGAGTAATGTAGGTGGTTGGACCTAAGGACCTAAGAAGGCAAACGGCAAAGGGCTATACCCTCCAACGTGAACATCAGACCTAAGATGTAAAGGAAACCCCAGCTTCCCATGGGAAACCTTCCAGGCCTCCCTACTTCTGCACCTGCCAATGTACAGCTTTCAAAGCTAAGGGTTTTGCCCAGGGGCCTGTTGGGAAGAAAATGTGACCAGCACTGCCGGGATGGTGTGCTGCTCTCTCAGCACCACTGGGGCCCCATGGAAGCAGCCCTGTGGATATGGCTGGGGCAGGTGGACAGTGGCTCCGCTTTATTCTAGTTCTGGGAGGTATGCTTCCTGGAGGCAGAAATGATGGCCTTGGCCTCGGGGACCCCAGGGCTGTGACACTCAGGAGGAAGGTTCCCAGGTCATCTCTTGGGTAATGGGCTACAGGAAGTGCAATTCTGTACCACCTGAATTCTGAAATGCTTTATGTACACATAATCACTTCGCTTTACCCAACCTGAAGGAAACAAGAACTATGTTACTTCTTTATTTTTTAAAGGTTTATTTATATATTTGTTTATTCGGGGGGGGAGGGGCAGAGGGCGAAGAAGAGAGAGGCCTAAGAAGACTCTGCGCTGAGCTGGAAGCCCAATACGGGGCTCAATCTCATGACCCTGAGATCGCAACCTGAGCTGAAACTAAGAGTCCGATGCTTAACCAACTGCGCCACCCATGTGCCCCTGTACTTCTTTATTTTAAAGTTGAGTCCATTCTGTGTACTTTTCTCATTGTTCTCGTGAGGCTTCTTCCTCTGGAAGGCTACATCGGCTCCCTTACAGCACCACAGCTGAGTTCCAAGAAAGCCGAGCTGCAGCTGGGGCCTCGATCTGGGTCTGTCTGAGCCGGATGCCTCCTGGGGTCCAGCATCAGAGCCATCCCCCAGCCTGCATTCAAGAGGTGGGGGCAGGCTCCTCTCTCGGCGGGGCAGCACACCATCCCTTAGACACAGGGGATGAAGTGTCGGCGGCAGTCTTGGGACCCTCTGCCACGGTTATAATCTTCATTGACAATTTTATATTTTCTTTTTTTTTTTTTTTTAAGATTTTATTTATTTATTTGACAGAGAGAGACATAGCGAGAGCAGGAACACAAGCATGGGGAGTGGGAGAGCGAGAAGCAGGCTTCCTGCTGAGCAGGGAGCCCGATGTGGGACTCGATCCCAGGACCCTGGGATCATGACCTGAGCCGAAGGCAGACGCTTAACGACTGAGCCACCCAGCCGCCCGACAATTTTATATTTTCTATTAAAAATGAAGATTCAGGCCACATGGTGAAGCAGCTACTGAGATGGGAGCGGGAGTGCTGGGTATCAGTGCTGCTCTTCCACGGGCACACTGTGTGCTCTTCAGTAAGCCTGTTTCTTTCTTCGGGCTCAGTTTCCTCATCTGTTCCACCAGGGGGTTGGTCATTGGTGGGAGTTGATAGCTGTAGATAATTTTTAAACTAAGTAAAAAATGTGCTTGGCACAGAGCAAGGCACATGTGTACTGCCAGCTATTTCAGTCTTCAGCGGCCTTCAGACCCTCTGTTCTTTGGCAGGAGGCCGGCATCTCACACACACACACACACACATAGCAGGGCCTGGAGCTGACTTCCAGTGGAAGCTCCTCGGAAATATTCTCCTCTGCCAGGTCTTTCCCACTGCAGATCTTACGGCTAACAGGAAGGACTCTTTCCCAAACCCAAAGAACTCAACCAACCAGTTTTCTAAATCCTCTTTCTCCTCTGTTTGCCTTCTTCATTATGCTTTTACATTTTGGGTATTGAAATATTTAAGAATCTGGTTGAGACAAGATTCCATGAGTTTCCCAACAATACAGCCTCCACTACTGAGCTTCCCGTGTGCCCATTCCAGGCTAGACTTTCCACAGATATTATTGCATTTAATCTTGACTTCCGCCCTGGGGAAAGAGATATTACTCCTGTTTTCTAGGAAAGGAAAATGAGGCAGAGAGAGTTTAAGAAACTTGCCCAAGGTCACAGAGCTAGAAAAGCCAGGGTTTGAGCCCAGGCCACAGATGCTGGAGCAATGGGAGAAACACCTATGTTTCCAAATCAGCCAAGGTTAGTAGAGCATTTGCTTCGCTTATACTCCCCCCCGCCCCCCCACCCCCCCGGAGGTGACTCCCAAGGGGCCTGAGGCTGGCAGCTGGCTGCTAAGAGCATCAGACCTTGGGCCAGGGTTTGAGCATCAGAGCCCAGACCAACATCGTGGCCTGAGGACCGCTAACCAGCCCATTTGGCCCACGGGGGCCACTTATGTGTGTGTTGAAGGGTGGGGCAACAGGTCGGCCTGGCAAGGTGACGGGCTCACTCTCAAGGGCGTACGAAAGGATTGATACTTTGACTTCAGCTTCTGAAATGCTGAAAGGACCTAACTTTGGTGGTCTTCAGACCCACCTGAGCGCTTCCCTCCACCAGTCGCTTACATTCTGCGCCGCCTCCTTCCCATAGCAGACGGTTCAGGCGCCAGGGGCCCGGAGCCTGCGTCCCGCGACGCACGTGTCGCTGGTTTTTGTTTTTGTTTTGTTTTTGCTTGGCGCAGCTGTTGGGTCCTGAAGACCCACAAACTGAAACCAAAACAGCCCGACGCCCAGCGTCAGGACCGGAAAGCAAAGACAAGGGGGGCGCATCGCAGCTCCGCGGGAACCTTCCCGCCGCGCTCCCAGAGGCCCTCTCTTCCTCCGCGGACCTCTTCTCTAGGGCAGGAGAAGAAGGGGTGGGGTTCGCGGCAGGCTGCGGGAGGCAGCTTCCTACCGCACAGGCGCCGGGAGGAGTGGGTGGTGGCCAGAGGGAGGAGACGGGGCGGGGCCCGCGGAGACGTTAAGGGGCGCCCCGGGCTCGCGGCACCCGCTTGGGGCTCCGAGTGCCTCCCGGCGTCTGGCGAGATGGCGGCGGCGCGTGGCCTGGGCAGCAGCGCGGGGCGGCTCCTGGGCAGCCTGTGCAGGCGCTCGGGGCAGCCGGTGCGGCAGCTGCGCGGGGTGAGCGCCCCCGCCGCCGCCGCCGCGCAGCCGGGCTCGTACCAGGCGCAGAGCGCACAGGCGGCCCGGGATCCGGTCGCTTTCTGGGGGCCGCTGGCGCGGGACACGCTCGTGTGGGACACCCCCTACCACACCGTCTGGGACTGTGACTTCAGCAGCGGCAAGATCGGCTGGTTTCTGGGAGGCCAGTTAAACGTGTCTGGTGAGTGGGCTGCGGGGGATCCAGGGCGCCCCCAGCTCACGAGTCCCGAGGGCACTTAACAGCCGTTCCCGGCCCGGCGGGTCACGGCCCCCCGGGAGGCCCCACCTCCAGGCTTCTGCTTGTCGCGCTCTCAACCGTGGCGACTCGCCGCCCCCGCCCCCATCCCATGCGGCCCCAGAGGCTCCAGCCCCGGCCGCTGCCACCCCGCGCCCAGACCCCACCTTCCCCGCTGCGGCCCCCGCCTGCGGAGACCCGGCCCGGCGTCAGCTCGAGTCGCCCAACCGTTGGCCTTGCTCCAGCGCGGCTCCTCAATCGACTGTCTCGAGTTCAGCTGCGGAGTTCCACTGCACTGCGAAGTGCGCCCGCGCTGCTGCGGGCTACCCCTGGGCCAGGCTGGGGTGGAGGGCGCGGGGCTCGCAAGTGTCGGCCGGGACTCCCCCACTTCTGTCCCTGGGAGAGACAAAAACGAAAAGCGGCTGACTTGTCACCTCCAGTTGCGGTGCCCAGAGACTTGCGTGGGGAGATACTGCCCATGTAAACAAACCGAGTGGCAGGCAGCGGGGGAGGAAAAAAACCCGCCAGCAGCAGGAATCAGTTATCTCCTTGCTCCGGGCTTGTGGACGGGAAGGAAGGAATGGGTGTCTTCCAATCGACAGTTTAAGCTGCATCCCGCCTCTGAAGACCCAGGGCTTGCTTTAGACGGTGGCAGTTGAGATCCCAGAAACCAGCTCCACCAGCCAGTCAATCCTCTGGTATCTGCTGAGATTGAATCCACTAGTGTTTCCTTAAGATTTGGGATGGGGGTGGGTACACTGTACCCCTACGCCACAAGGGGAGAAGATCCAGGGACTGGAGACTGGAGGCAGTAGCGGCCTGGCAGGGAAGGCCTGGGGTTGGTCTCCCAGGGCAGGATGGGACTTGCAGTCAGGTGCCTAGTCAGAGGGGCTGCCTGCTGTCCCGGACTATGGAGTTGGATGGGGTCTAGGAGGTGATTAAGGAAAGGACCTGCACATCTTCATGGCTGAACTTCTAGGTAGGATCTGCTGTCTGGCACATCTCCACCACGTACTGGCCCAGTTTTTCTACTCCTCTCAATTCCAGTCTCCCCCCATATAAACTGCAGGCGATAATGCCCACCTGCTAGTCTGGTTGTGAGGACACAGTGCCAGAAGGTATGGACCAGCCCAGCATTTATCGGTGATCAGTAAGTAGTAGTGAATTTAATTTATTATATTCAGAAATAGCCATAAAATTATGGATAGTGTGTTGCAGTTAACTTTCAAACAAAGAAACTTAAGGGAACTTTGGACCAGATATATGTTTTTTTCATATTGTATATTACTTTGCTGGTTTAATCAAAGTGAGTCACTTACTAGATAAGTGTTTTCTCTAAAATTGAGTCAGCAGCATGTGTCCTTGAACTAGTGGGAAGAAAACCAAACCCTTAGTTTTGCGGAGTTGATGTAATGTGCCTTTGAAGGGGAGGAGAGCAACTCACAGCAGGAAGGCACATAGAAAGTGCAGCTCCTTGAGGCTGCTTCTGGATGTGGGAAGCCTGAGGCCACCATGAACATTCCTGGCTGGCTTGTGTGCACTTGCCACCTCTCACTCTTTGATAAGACAGTGGGGATGGACTTCATGGGGCAGGCACCAGGGGCCTGGTGAACCTCACTCAGTCAAGGCTGCGTGTGGTCAGCAAGCAATTCTTCTGCTTCTTCTTCCTTTGCTTATTTCTTCTTTATGGCTACATAGCCAGCAGCTGAGCTTCAGAAAACTGTTGTGTAGAAAGACAGCTTTTCGCAGCTTCCTACCTCTAGTGCATATGCCCACCCACCCATCTGTCAGGAATATCTCTGTCCTTTGCCAGTGTCTGCAAACCACAGAGGTGCCGGGATGGAAAAGGGCCAGGCCAGGCCAGAGCTGCCCTGGGAGCCACTGAAAAAGTTGTGGGATGGGTGGGGGGTGTTTTGGCCTGATCTGTAATCAGCACAATGATGGCTTGTTCCAAAGAAGTATTGCTGTCAAAACTGCCATTACTCCTTCAAGAGGATCTGCACTAGCAGTTCTCAAGGTGAGGTCCCTACACTAGCAGCATTAGCATCATCTGGGAACTTTTTAGAAACACAAGTTTTCAGACCCCATCCTAGACTGTCAATATCAGAAACCCTGGGAGTGGGGCCCTGCCATCTCTGTGTGTGTGTGTGTGTGTGTGTGTGTGTGTGTGTGTGTTTTAAAGATTTTATTTATTTGAGAGAGAGAGCATGAGAGGGAGAGGGAGAGGTACAAGCAGACTCCACAGTGAGTGTGGAGCTCGACACAGGGCTTGATCTTACGACCCTGAGCCAAAATCAAAAGTTGGATGCTCAACCGACTGAGCCACCCATGCCCCACATCTGTGTTTTTAACACGTCCTCCCGGTGCTCCTGATGCACGTTCAAGGTGGAGAACAACTGACTTATAAATCCCAGACCAGTGCAGATGAAGGCACTTCTCAGATGGGTAGGATTGGGATTAGCATCCTGGAGATGACTCCTTTAAGCCAACAAAAATGGTACATGGGTGATGCAGTACAGTTAGTGGTCTAGGATGTGTCTAGAATCACACCTAGGTTTGAATCCTTGCTTTCCCCTTACTTCTCTTTGCACGCATCTCCTCATCTGTAAAGTAAGGATAGTGTGTAACCGAACTCTGTTCTAGTTACTAGTGTTGCATATCCAACCACCCCAAGCTTAGTGGCATAAAGCAGCAACCATCTTATTAATCTCTGGGATTCTGTGGGTCAGGACTTTGGACAGGGCCTGATGGGCAAGCCCTAGGGGATGGCTTGTTTCTGCTCCTGAAGGCTATCTGGGGCTGTTGCATCTGCCCTGCTTCTCACTCCAAAGTCTGGGGCCTGGGCTGGGATGACTGTAGACTGGGCTCAGCTGGAACTGTGGTCCGAAGCACCTACACAGGGCTTGTCACAGCATGTCACTGGGCCAGGGAACATGGGCAACCAGAGGTCTCAGAGACCAATACTCAGACCAAGACTCAGAGCCAACCTGCTCGGCTTCTTCTGACTAGCAGTGTATGACCTGGGGACATCTGGGGCTGTTGCTAGCGTCAAATGAGAAAACGCTTGTAAAGCATTACTTGCACCCAGTCACCGGCTTTTGTTATTTATTAATGAATCATGGGAAAGGCTGTGACCTTGAACTTGGCCTTCAGCAGTGTTACTAGAACTCTGTTTCCTCTGAATAGGACCACATGGGTTTGCATATGATCAGTCTTGGATAAGTGGGAAGCAGACTAGGAAGGCATGCAGGCGGCCAACGTGGCTCTCAAAGTCCATCCTGGAGCTCTGGGATAGCCAGGTCACCAGGTGGAGTCATGGTATCAGAGGCCCCCTGGGCAGGGTAGGTAGAGCCTCCAGTTGCTTCTATTACATTTATGTAAAACAGCTTTGCAGAAGGTTCTTTGGAAAACCAAGATCTAAAAAGGATACTTTTTTAAAAATTAGGTTTTTTATTTTAATTCCTGTATAGTTAGCATACAGTGTTATATTAGTTTCAGATGTACAATATAGTGTGATTCAACAATTCTATACGTTACTCAGTGCTCATCAAGATAAATGTACCCTTAATCCCCTCCACCTATTTCACCCATCCCCCCACCCCCTCCCTCCCCTCTCATATTTGCAAATCACATAGCTGATAAAGTGTTAGTATCTAAAAAGGGTTCTTACCAGTCTTTGAAATTTGGCTGTCTTTTGCAGGGCTCAGTGGGTAAAAGTTTGTGCTTTGTTGCACATAAGCTCAGGATGTCAGGAAGTTGAGAATGCAGAACCGGACGTTAATGACATGTGTTGCTTTCAAAACTCAGAACTAAATTTTGTTTTCTTTCTTTTTAAAAAAAAAATTTTATTTATTTATTTGGGGGGGAGGGGCAGAGGGAGAAGCAGACTCCCCGTTGAGCAGGGAGCATGACTCCTGTCGATCCCAGGACACTAGGATTATGACCTGAGCCAAGGCAGATGATTAACTAACTGAGCCACTCAGGCGCCCCCAAATTCTGTTTTCAAAGACCAAATTCTGAGATTAAAAAAAAAAAGGTTTTCTTACTTTTAAGCAAGTGTGTAGAAAAACTATTTTTAATTGACCATTGAGGGCAGAGATTTCTGGATACTTTTTGGAGTATGAATTGAAGCTATGGAAACCATTTTGCTGTACTTTCCTCCTTTCTGATTGCACCTCCCATAATTCAGAAGGCAGACACACTGAGAGTGGCAAGATGCTGCATTTCTGTGCTTCATGTTTCTCTCAGTGATTGAAATAATTTTTCTAAAGTCTTTCAAGGTAGTCTAAATGAAAGTGTAACCCTTGGTCTTAGGAGGGTCCTCCTGAAGAGACTGAATTCTTCCCAGTTGTAAGATGCACGACTTACTTTAAATAGCAGATGCTTCTGGAAAGTTGGCAAATACAATTTGTGACTGATGTAATTTCTTAAAATGTGCCAGGGAGATTTTCTATTTAAAGAAAGCCCATTGTGAATCCTTTGGTGAATATTAACTCCCTCGTTTCTTTTGATTAAAATTGAATTTCCCTGTGTGGGTTCACTTAAAGTTGGGGAGGGGAAGAGATGTATTTAAACAACTGACAAGAGTTCTTGAAAATTCCTACATAAGTGTATGTCATCTTTATAATGGAAATGATAATCTTATTGTAATCTTTTTTAAAAAACAAAACTCAGGGGCACCTGGCTGGCTCAGTCAATTAAGCATCCGACTCTTGATTTCAGCTCAGGTCCTAGTCTCAGGGTCCTGGGATCAAGCGCTGCACATGCATCTGGCTCCACACTCAGCAGGGAGTCTGCTTCTCCCTCTGCCCCTCCACCCGCTCGTGCTCTCTCTCAAATAAAATAAATAAAATCTTAAAAAAAAAAACCCTCAAAACCCATGAACCTTCAGCAGGCATTTGCTTAACTGTTTGCAGATTTGTGTTAGGCCCAGGGTGCAGATGTGTTCTTAGGAATAGGATGGAGCCTCATCTCACCTCATCCTCATGACACTGATGTGAAGTGATTGGTGGTCCATTGTACAGATGTGGAAATGAAGGCTCCAATTCATGTATTGTGATGAACAGTGCGGAAATGCCACAGAGCCTGCATTCTTCCAAGAGATGAACCACAAATCAGTGAGCAAGCAAATCCACACTGGGGCACTTGCTCAAGGTTTTTTTATAGCTGCTAAGGGGAGAATTCTGATATCATCCCCTCCACCCCAACCCCATGATAAAGGAATCTTAGGGACATGGTCCCTGTCCTCAGGGACTTGTGACCTGGATAGGGGAGGATTTAGCAAAGCTAGCATTGTGTCCCAGAGTGGGGACCACTGGGCAGGTAATTAAGCACTAAATGGTGTGAGCCACCAAGTGACAGGGAGCAAGAGGTCACTGTGTGTTGGGAAATTGGAAAAGGCTTGCAGTGGGAGGTGGGGTTTGAGCTGAGCCTTAAATCGTACTAGGTCCTTAACCGCTTATTCTTAGAAATGGAATTTTCTTGTCCCACTGCCCAGTTCTTTGGGTGGAGGCTTTGTTTTCAAATGTGGAGAAGGAAGAATTTCCTTCCTTCCACCCTCCCTCCTTTCTTTCTTTTCCTCCCTGCAGTTGAGGCAATAGCAGGAACCATGCCCACGTGTTAAAAGCCAACACATACATGGCATTTTAGGGCCACTGTCACCCTAGGCCCTGCACTGTGCTTTGTGTACATGCTTGTGTCATCTGAGTGTTGTCTGTGGTGGCCGTAGAAGCTGTTTCCTTGGGAACACAGTAGCACCATCTGACCTCATGCAGGAAACCCACAAAGCATCTCATTCCTACCATGTCTCCGAGTCAGGAGCCATCACTCCCACGACGGATGAGCAAAGTGAGATTTAAATGAGATAAGCAGTGCACCGTCTGTGGTTAGCAGGTGGTTGGACAGGGTCCAGACTCGAGCGTGTGGTTTTTCCCTACGATCCAGGCTGCCATCCAGCAAAGGTCTGGCCAGATGTCTTACAGAAAGTCTTTAATTACTCCTGTCCCCCAAGGCAGAAGCAAACCCCCCCACCCCAAATCTGGGATAGAATGTGTGTAGTTGTAAGCACATGCATCCGTCTGCTGGAGCGGGGTCCTGGACCAGCAGCACTAGCAGTACGTGGGATCTTACTAGAGGCGAAGATGCGCATGCCCACCCAGACCTGCTCGGTCAGAGACTCGGGGCGGGGGGCCCACCCTCTCTGTGCTAACAAGCCCTCTGGGGGTTCTGGGGGATTCAGAAGCGCTAATTTAGACTAGAAAGAGACCTTGAGAGAGGAAGCCACTAAGACAAGAAGAGATCTGTTCCCTCCCCAGGCACAGAGCCAACCTGGTGTCATTTAGACTCCACTGTCGCCCTCCAGCTCGAGGACCTGAATGGTCCGTGCACCATTCAGAGCTGTGGTGCTTCTCTGCCCTGTGCTCTGGGTTAGGCTGCACGCGCACACACACGTGCACATGCACATGCACAAGTATGGACAGGACGTTGGGTCCCTGTCTGCAGTGGGCAGCAAGTGTGAGACCTCAGGAACAGTGAGAGGGAGGCATGAGGTCCATGGGATGGGAAGTGCTCAGTGAGGGTGGCAATGTGCAGGCCAGACCTGCAGGGGTGTGGGCACCAGGTGAAGGGCAGCAGTGTGGACAGTAGGACAGTGTCCCCCAGGCAAGGAGAAACAGTGCAAAGGCCCTGAGGCAGGAAGGAGCTCACTAGACTCAACATGATTGGTGGGGGGGGGAGGTTAAATCACATGGAGCCTTAGCGGCTGCTTGTTGAGCACTTCCTATGTGCGGGGGGAGGCACGTAGGGGACACTGTACCTGGGGCTCCGTGCTGACCTGCCTGGATTCCTGCCACCCTTCAGTCCCAGAAAGACAGAGACACATGGCTGGTCGCACTGGCCACCCATCCACACCCTGGATACCCAGTGTCCAGCCTGTGGCCGGTGTTCCTCTATTACTTTCTGCAGCTCTGCCTTCCTGCTTGGCATAAACCAGGTGCAGGATGCCCTGCTGGGGTCCGAGGCTGTGAGGGTCTTGGCTCGAAGCTGGGCAATCATTCAGGGGGTGCCCTGGCTGCTGTGGAACAGACAATGCGGGGAGATGAACCCTGGGTGAGGTGTCATGTGTAATTTGAGGCCCTTCCCGCTGCTTTCTGGCTGTGGCCTTAGGCAGGTCACTGGACCACCCAGAGCACCTGGAAACTGTTTCCCAGGCTACCCCTGGGCTGCCCACTTTTCAGGGTGACTCCAAGGGTCAAACTCAGAGTGGGAGAAGGTAGAGCAGGCTTCTTGGATAGAAGCAGGTTTAGGGTGAAGCTGAGGGTTTACTCCTCTAACCAGCTCACCTGTGATGCCTGAAGCAGCCAGGGGCCAGTGAGCATTCGTGCGCAGGTGGGAGCAGCACCCTCCTCCAGCTGGACCACCCACCCCACGCAGTGCACACCTGTAACTCAGTCTGTGGGTTCTCAGCTGGGCACTTCCAGGCTTGTTGTGACCTCTTCCCAATCCATCACTTAGGTCCTCCAGGGCCAGGCAGCAGGAGTGGGGTGTTGGGGGTGGTGGGCTGGTGGTGGGAGTGGGGAAGTCAGGGGTGGGAGGGAGAAAGGGCCTGGCCCTACTGGGGGGTGGTCACTGCTTCAGCTTCCAGGCAGGGTGTGGCCTCATCTGCTGGTTGCTCAAGAGAAGCCAGAAATCTGTGGTTTTAGTGTGAAAACTCTTGATTTCTAAATTTTGGACGGATCCACACACACATACACACACACACACACACACACACACACACACATCAGGTTTATTGTGTAAATCCAGGTTTTGCCACCAACCTCCTTCTCAATTTGACTTCTTGTATTTTCTATCCTCTATTTTTATGGCATTTCTTTTCTTCTGTTTTTCTAGTAATTAAAAGAACTTTCCGGTATCAGTAAGTAGTATTAGTATTAATAATTCTTCCTGATGACATCTATCTTTATTTATTAAATTTTTGGAGGTATAACTTCTATGTCTGTTAGGAGCCAGAAAGTTCAAGTAAAATTTTTTAAAGATTTTATTTGTTTATTTGAGAGAGAGAGAGAGAGCACAAGCAAGGGTAGGAGCAGAGGCAGAGGCAGAGGGAGAAGCAGGCTCCCTGCTGAGCAGGGAGCCCAATGTGGGGCTGGATCTTAGGACCCTGAGATCATGACCTGAGCTGAAAGCAGACGCTTTAACTGACTGAGCCACCCAGGTGCCCCCAAATGAAATTTTTTATTATAAGAGTAAATGATAGATAAAATAACCCAAGAGGGAAAAAATGTAATTCACACACAACAGCTAAAGTATATAAATATTTTCATGTGGCCTCACCCTCTCAAGAATTATGAGAATCACATGATCTTTTATGGGTATGGTCTCTCATAACTTTTGTGAGGACAGTTACTCCATCAGGAAATATTACTGAAGTCCCTGTAGCTCATTGCTTGGTGTTACCAGTTGATAACAGTATCTTGCATTCATGCAATAGCACTTCAGCTTTGGTCTTTTATTTGATTTCTATCATAGTCCTGTGATTAAACATGGTAGATAATGCTTCTCCCATTTATATGGGAGGAGATTGGAGAAGATAAGTAACTGCATTCAAAAAAAAAAAAAAGAAAGAAAAAATTTATATACCTGGACATTGGGGGGTGACCCTGAACACCAGGTGGGCAGATGGCTGCTGGCTCCAAAAGCTATTTGTGGTCATTGTTTCTCCGGCTGAAGGGAAGTTAGTAATGAGATCTGGCCGTGAGGGCTGATAGAAAGGAGCACCAGCATGAACCTACCAGATCGAAGCTCACCTTGAAATCAAGAGTAATGAACAGAATGTTAGCAAATTACCTGATCCTACTATTCTTCAGGTTTACAGTAAATTGTCAGAACTGACCTGTTTTTGCAGGTAGTCATGTGATCTGAGCTTGGGTAACAGAGGGGGCGGGAAGCAGAGTCTTCCGGAAAACCAGCATGGCATTTCCCCATCATTTCATCACTTGTTGGAGCAGAGGCTGCTTTGTAGGGTGCTGGCCAGACATCTGAGAGGGGATATGAGTCCTTGCCCTGGATTGCACCTCCAGCGGACTCCAGAGACTGCCGAATGTACTGTGTACTGAATCAGGGGCAGGCCATTTGCATTAAGCATTCTTTCCAACATCTCAGGTTATAGTGCTCAGTCCCAGCTGCATGTTAGAACAACCCAGGGAGCCTTGAAAACCGCAGGGCCAATTGGGTCAGGGTCCCTGGGGGTGTCCTGGGTGACGCCCACATGTGGCCAGGTTTGGGAACCACAGGTGTGAAGCACCTGCTTCAGAGTATTCACAAGGGATCACCCTGCACCTGTGAGATACTATTTGTGTACAGGTTGTCTTGTTTTGCCAGCTCCAGCAATCACTGTCCTTGCAAGGAGGTAGAAGCCTTGCCTTTGAGGAGGGTAGGGTCCACCTCCGTGGAGAGTAGCACAAGCCATGGCAAATCAAACCCTCCTCTTATCTAACTTTAAAAGCACCAAGTGTAACATCTGTAAAACTGTTTTTGTGCAGTCAACTGCTTGGATCAGCATGTTCAGAAGTCCCCGGAGAGCGTTGCTTTGATCTGGGAGCGGGATGAGCCTGGAACTGAAGTGAGGATCACGTACAGGTACCGTGTGTCCCCTGACAACATCTCAGGGCCCAGCAGGGTCTCCTGGGCCTTTACGTCTCTGTTTGTGGTAGACCCCAGCACCAAACACCTCTGCTGGGCTATTAGCAGGAGCAAGACTGCCCAGCTTGGAGGAGGGCTGCCCTTCTTGTTCACCTTGGCAATACTTGGTGCCTTTAGGTTCCCAAGGAAGGATCTGGGTCTTTGGACACAAATGTGATGAATGTTCAAGGCATGAGGAGGCTTTTGGCACAGTCCTGTATGCTTCTGTCTGGTTCTAGGTGGAGGTCATCTTTGTTATCAAAGGGCATGTTTCAGCTTTGGAAATGTTCTGTGGTCCCAGGAGAGTAAACATGAGTGCAAAGTGAATAAAATACATGCTGGAATAAACAAATGAGGCTGCTCAGCCTCTTTCTTCCAGTGCTCTGAGAGGGGGACCATAAATAAGATCAAGCCATTTAAAGGGGGTCTTCCTGACATTTGTGTTCTTTGATTCTTTAGATAAGTTCTTTACACATTCCATGTGTCAAGCACCTTTCTGGTTGTTGTGTGCATGTCAGGGTTTGAAGGAGCCCGGCATCTGGGAATAGTAACCCGACTTTCTAAGGCACTGCCTCTTGCTGGGACTGCCTTGCTCAGGGATCTCTGTCGTTTGTCCCTGCAGGCCAGTGGTTTCCCCTTCCCCGGGGGTAAAACCTCCTTTGGTTAAGCCTAAACTTGCCTTTACTATGCTATCTCAGACCCACCGTGAACCTGAGTTGTATGTCCTTTATCACCAACACCACCCCTCCCCGCCATCAAGTAATGCTCATTCTCCTAGTGGGCAGCTTGTGACTCTTCTTGTCCCGTCATTCAACAAGTTTCACTGAGTGCCACCATTATCAGTCAGGACAGGCTAGGGTATGTCGTAGTAACCAACAGTCCACAGATGCATGGTAGGGTGTGGCTGGCTGGTCACTTTAGACTGAATAGTCAGGGAAGTCCTTTCTGAGGAGGTGACATCGGAGCTGAGGTCTTGTTGCCAAGAAGGAGCAGCCAAGATTGGAGGAAGAATTCCCAGGCCCTTCCAGGACCGTGAATAAGTGTAGGTGTCCTGGGAACAGAAGGTGCATGTGGCTGGGGCAGTGGGAATGAGGGGGGCATGGTAGGAGGACTGTTCAGGGAAGCAGGGGGCCTGAGAGCAACAGTGACTGTTGGTGACCTGTCACTTGGGTGACTTGGGGGCTATTGGGCACCCCTAGGTTGGTTTGTTTCTCAGACTTAGGTTTTATCACAGACTAAATTCACTAAACCTGGTGAAATTGTACTCAAGTTGACTTTTGGATGTAGCAAAATGATGTTAATCTGCTGCAGCTCCCTGTGGGCACCACCTTACCCATCCCCCTTCAACAACCCTTGGCTGTCATGCCCTTTACCAGTATCTGCATTGTTTGCTGACCTGTCTCCCCACCAGCCTGTACAGATAAACCTCTTGCGTCTGGGTAGCCCACCAACCAGCAGCATTGGCCCTGGGAGCCTTGGGCCCCACCCCGACAACTGAGGCAGATCTTCAGGCCCCTGGGCACACTTGAGTTTGGGGAGCACGGCTCTAACAAACAAACTGGCTTCACCGGTTGTTACTATTATCGGCCCAACTGGATTTATGTTTAATTCTTTAGTAAAAGATTAAGACTCTGTGGGTGAGGGGTAGATGGGCTTACTGCCTGGATGCTGGACATAAGCTGGTCCAGTGATGGACCATTTTCCTTCTGTCACTACCTCAGATGTGCCTGGACCCCAGGTCCCCCTTGGCTGGACATCCCCCATGTGCACACCGAGTTAGTGGTCAGCAGCGTTAGGTGGTCCGAGGGCTGGGCTTGAACTGGCCTGCTGAGATGTGTGGTTGAATGTAAGCCACGGGAGAACTGTTAGGAATGCACCAGTGTGTTAAAAGCTCAGAACTGCCTTAGTTCCATGGTACCAGAACAGCCCCAGGCAAGGGACATAGACACCTAGATTCTACCCTTAACATTTCACAATGCTGGTTTTTATCCCATGTGATTTATGTTTCCATCCCTCCATGGGTCGGTCCATCTTATGTTTTGGATGCATTTCAGCAGCATAGCATTAACTAGAGTTCATTGTGTGCTTATTTTCTCTCTTTTGATGTGAAATTTATATGCCATGAAATGCACAAGCGTACATTTGCTGAGTTTTGATCAATGTGTACACCTGTGTAACTCAAATCCTTATCGAGATACAGAATAATGACCACTGTCCCAGAGGGTTCCCGTGCCCCTTTTCAGTCACTATCCCTACCCTCCCCAAGCAACCACCCTTCTGATTTTTTTCCCAAATAGGTTGTCAAAGCCTTGTCTTAGAGATAAGGAGGGGGCTCAGAGAGAGGGGTAGATCTCTCCCTCCTGGGGCTGCTGAATGTTTTTGAGGAGGCACGTTCCTGGAGAATCATTGTAGAGCTTGTAATGGGGCCCAACAACTCCTGCCTAGTGACCTTAGTGACGCCTCCATCCTGCTCAGCAGAATCTCCCCTGCTCGCCCCATGTCTGGGCGGACACCGTGCACACACACGCACACACACGCGGTGCACACATGGTTGTGTGCTCACACACATACATTTTAAGCGTGCTCGTTTTCAAGGCACGTTTCTACAACTTGCTCTTTGCGTTTGGAATCCAGCCTGGAAATGTTCTCTCGGGTGGCAGTGAGGGCCCTGCCACCTGTTCTGGGAGATGTGCCCTGTGTTGCCGGTGGCTAGACTCCACTGTTCTGAATACTGGCACATATTTCTAACCTCACCTCCCTTGGGTGCGGGAGGCCGGGCAGGATTGGCTTTGGGAGCCCTGGGGAAGCCCCATGTCCTCGCCTGCCCCACCAGTTCCTTCCCTCTGTGACATCAGTTGGCACCGGTCCCAAGGAGCAGTGCAGGTGGGCCCCGTGCTGGCCATGGGGCTCTGGGAGGAGGAGAGCTCAACAGCCGTGGCTCTGTCAAGCAGAGGGCACCTGTGACCTTAGGCTGGAACCAGGGTCAGAGGGCTGCCCCAGCCCAATTTCTAGCCTACCTCTGCTCAGAGGGTTTATGTTCAGAGCCGGCCTGAGGAAGCTGTTCTATCCTAGGGAGCGAGCAGACCGCAAGCCCCGGGCCCCTCCTGCATCCCCTGAGGCCTGCGAGCACGGGGGCTGCCGAGGCCAGGCAGGGCACAGATAACCTGGGTGGCTCCCTGAGGCTGTGCGGCCAGATTGCACCCTGGGCGCTGCTCCTTCCGACTGTCCACGTGTGCTTTTCCAGCACAGTGCCTTTCTAGAAGATTGTCCTTCACCTCTAGTTCAAGTAGACAGATTCTAGAGGCCCTTGGGGATGAGGATGTGGAAAAACACAAATCCCTGTCCTCAGAAGTTGGTGGTGGGGTGCTGGGTAGTTTCTGAGGCTTCTAGACTGCGGTCTGGAACCTGGAGGTCTGGGCTAGGGATTTCCAAGCTGGGGATGGACACAGGACGTGGAGTGGAGCAGACGGAGGCCCCGTGGCTGGTCTCAGCCTCTGGGGTGTATGTGGGTGCCCTGAAACAGGTGACAGCAGGCTGTGGGTGTCTTCCTTAGAGTATTTACCAAGGCTCAGCTCATCTTTTGTCTGAGTGCTCCAAACAGAGGTCTGAACTTGAACTTGAACTGAGAACTTAAGCCAAAGACCAAATTTAAGCCCTGGCCAGCTCTATGACCTCGAGGTCCTCAGTGTCCCCAGCTGTGAAATGAGGGCCCAGATGAGACCAGCACTACTCCAGCCCTAGCAGGCCTGGCTCCGTGCGGTAGTCGCACCCAGCATGGCGCAATCGAGCCCGACATAGGCCGCACCGTGATGGGCAGCTGTTGTCTTAGATGTGCTTCCAGCATGAACTGAGTATGGTTCTCACTGTGGGTCAAGCCCCTGGAGGGGGTGATTTCCGTGGCTGTTCCATTTTCTTTCTGGCGGGAGGTGTGCACCGTGAGGAACCCCTGTCCAGAGGAGCAGAGGGGCTGTCAGGCCTCCTTCACCCTGCCTGCCTCAGAAGCCCTGGGTGGGCGTAGAGGGGCCGGCTTCCTTGCTGGGCATGCTGGGGCCAGGCACTGGGTGTTATCGAGCCTCTACGCGACCGGTGCCTCATGTGGAGGGCCCACAGAGAATACAAAATGGGGTCTTGCCCTTTGGGGTACCCCTCTCTCTGGGGCAGCTTGACCAACACACCTGGAGCTGGGGCAGGCCTACAGCCTAGAGGCACCTCCCGTAGAGGCTTCTTTGTTTCCTTGGCCCTGGGTGTCCCAGAAAGGAGGGCCCCTGTGGGCACCAGCAGTAGGAACTGGGGAGTCTCAACATGGACACCCGGTTGGAGAAGGCTCTGGGGCAGTTCTGAGGAGGGCTGGCTTTTGAGAGGCACAGGAGGGGGGGGTGTGATGAGGAAGACAGAGAAGCAATGGCAGGTGGGTGCGCTGTAGGGAGAGGGGAGAGGGGCCAGGGAGGGGGGAAGTGGAGGGCTGTGCTCCATGTCTGCTCTGGCTTCTGGCTGTGCGTGACCCTGAGCAAGTCATTCCGCCTTTCTGTTTCCTCATCTGCAAAATGGAAACATGCCTCTCCTCTGCCGGATGGCCAAGTGTGGAGCAGCACCTGGGGTATGAAAGCCCAGAACAGGGTCTGGGAAGACGAGGCTTTGGGATCTGATGAGGGAAGGGCATGTGGCTGCCGGGGCCGGGAGCTGGTGGGGTGGTGTTTTCAGAGCAGGGACTTCACCTCCGGAGAGCAATCTCTAGTCAGCTAAAAAGCAGCCCCTCCCCCTTCTTGTGGGTCTGACCCTTGTTCCTTGCTCTTCTCCTCGGCCCCAAAGTAATTACTTTAATGAGCAAACTCCTTTATTAAAATAAACAGGGCAACTGAAAGCAGGGATCCTTAACAGGCCTAATGAGGTTGATGGGCGGGGTGCTTTGGAGTAAAACAGCCCCATGATCGGTGAGCTTTCCCACGGCAAGAGCCATCTCTCACGCAGGGCAAAGTCAGTTTGCTCCGTGGGCTCCCCTGGGTGGGGGGAGGAGAGGCCAGAGGCCCTGGGCTCATGTGCAGTGTCCTGACTTCGATGACTAAGAGGAGGGAGGTGTCCTGGGCACACTCTTTCCCCTGCTGACCTCTGAGTAACTCTGATTGCAACACTTGGTTGGGAATCTGCATGCCGACTGCCAGGAACTGGCTGGGAACCCTGGGTCACTTGGATTGTGCACTTACCTTTCCTTAAAACTTTGGCTCCAGATGTTGAGGGCTTTGCAGGGAACTGCTTAAGAGCAGGACCCTCGGAGCCAGGCCGGGGTTTGAATCCTGCCTTGACTCTTTCGGGAAGTCGGTTAAGTTCTGTTTGCCTTAGCTTCCTTATCTGAGAGATGGAGGTGGGGGGTGGGGTGGGATGGTAGCTCATACCACGAGCTGTCGTGAGCGGTAAATGTGTGTGTGATCTTTTGGATCAGCTAAGTCTCTTGGAATTTCATATTTTAGAATGGCCAAATCTTGGGACTGCAGCAGGAATGATCCACTCCGAGAGTGTCTATGGCCAGAGAAACCTCCTGGATGGGGACCCTTGTGAGAATTTTCTGGGGGCAAACAGTGGCAGAGGTTTACTTTAGGAGCACACGGAAGCAAACACTTCCCTTGGAGCTGGATCCCCGTTTTTGTGGACCCTCTTCTGCATACAGGGGCTATTGGGGGGACGGCTGGGTTGTGGGAGGCGGAGGGGCACAGCCTGGTGAGGGCACAGTGCAGGCCCTGGGGTGAGAGTGGGGAAGGGGAGCAGGTGCCTGAAGTGTGGGGCCGGGGAGGGGCTCAACGCCTGCTCCTGAGGAGTGGGGACAAGCTCCCTGCCACAGCTTGGAGAGGAGCCTTCTAGGACTAGGTGGTGTTGTTCCTGTTTTTTCCCTTTCTGCTTCCGGAGGCTCCAGACAGTAGGATAAGCCTGACTCATAGCTTCGCTGTGGGTAGCGCTGTGGTGTCACGCGGCCCTGCCCCATGTTGGTTCCCATCAGGGCAGCACTGTGGGCACAGACGGCTGTGGTTGAACCTTCTCACCTGTCCAGAAGTGCACACCAGGCCCGGGCTCGGGGGGGGGGGGGGAGGGGCGCATCTTTGTTCCTGCCCCCTCTCCCCGCAAGTGCCCATTTCCTCCTCTTATGCCAGGTGGACACCAAAGGAAAGTGTCACTATGAGGTTAGACGTGCTGTCTGATGCCGAGTTGAAAATCTTTGCACAGCTAGAAGGGAGTGGGCCCCCGGCAGGCTGGGTCCCTGGGGAGGGTGAGGATGCACAGCCCTCCTGGCTGGCAGGCACGCGTGCCACTGCGCGTGAGAGTCCTCAGCAGGGCGGCCCACGCGGTGCTGGCGTCCGGGCACCCAGTCTGGGGCGGGGCTGGGAAGAGGGCCCAGTGGGTGGGTGGCATGTGGGTGTGCCCTGGGTGACCCCTTCCTGTGCTCAGCCCGCATCCAGCCTCCAATGCCGGCCAGGCTGGACCCTTCTGTCCCCTGCCTACCTGGAACAGAGGGCACCAGCAACAACTCCTGGGAAGGTTCCTGGTGACCATCCTGCATACCAGGCTGGGAATGGGGTGTCCCAGCCCTCTGTCCTCCAGAAGTCATACCTACCCTGCTGTCTGGGGGCAGCCCCTGGCTGACTGGGCAGGAGCTGACTCTGCTGCTCATAGCTCACATTCATGGTCATGCTTGGTTTTAAAGCCCAGGACCTGATGCCCAGCGAGCTTCTGGGGTCCTCAAGCTTACCCAGCTGGAAAGGTCAGAAATGGGGTTTGAGTTCAGCTTTGTCTGGCTCTTGCCAATGCGCTGAGGAATCTGAGAGGGAGGAGGTGACAGTGTGAATGGGACCCCTGCTGCTTGGCAGCACTAACTTGGTGACAGGCCAGACGCCTGGTGGTTCCTGGTGGTTCCTGGTGCTGTGTGCAGAGGGTAAACTCTGCTGTGTGCAGACAATAGCCCTTTACTGACTGGGACCCTGTGTGCTCATTGTCTGTCCCCACTTCCTGCTTAAGCAGAGACACATTAAGTGCTAATATCAGCTGGGGAGGAGGAGGCTCGTCAGTGCCAGCAGGCTTTAGGTGGCCTTGAAGAGGGACAAGGGTCAGCTGCAGAAGACGGGGCCAAGGGCTGTGGAGTCCTGCTGTGACCGTGGGACAGTGAGGAGCAGGAAGCAGAGTGCTAAATGGGCGCTCTGGGCCTTGGAGCACCTTCGAGGCCAGGGTCGGGGACGCCGTGGGTGCCAGAGGAAGGGGTGACAGGCGGGTGCTGGCAACTTCTCAAAGAGGGGCTGCCTGGCCTGGCACTCCCTCATCCTTCATCCTTTGTGCTGGCGCTCTCCAAGACTGTCTTGCACCTCATCTGAATGTGGTAATAGCAGCGGGTGTGGTTGGGTGAGAGGCTTGACAATTTCCCATCAACAAATCCAGATAAACTTCCTCCAAAAGCCTGGACTGAGGTTTTCGAGCCTTTGGCAGGTAAGTGACTCATTTGGACCAGCACATCCCCATTCTCCCTGCTGGTTCTGCTTGACTGAGTTAATGAAGCAACAAGGACATGGAATTTGAATTTCATGTGGTTTCCACACATCCGTGATGTGTCACTCTGGTAGCATCTGAAGGTGTGCCTGAGTCCCCTGGGGAGGTTTCCAACAATAAACGCAGCCCTGCTGAGTCAGGATCTCCTCAGGGGATTGGGGAACTTTATTTGAAAACACATTTCCAGTAATAGAGCTGCTGCCCCCGTCAGAGGGAGTGGATCTGTCAGGATTCAGCTGTAGAAAAGGGAAGGCAGTGCCACTCTTTTAAGCAGAAAGGGAGCTGACACAGAGTGCTTACAGAGCCTTTGGGCGGACTCCCAGCACCCACTCCGGCACAATCAGAATGGAGATAGCACAGGCACTGCTGAGTTCTCAAAACACAGCACTGTGCCAGGAAACCACTGTTTTGCCAGCTCAGCTGCTCAGCTTTCTCTCGACATCTTTGCAGCGAGTGGAATCTCTACAGGAAAACCCCGGTTCCTCCTGAGCTGCAGCAAAGCACAACCCACCTTGCAACGGCTCCCCACGTGCAGCTGCCTGGTGCGACCTGAGTTGCATGCAGAAGCCCAGATGTGAGGTGTCTGAGGTGGCGGGTGCATTCTGGGGTGCATTCCGACTGAGAGAATGGCATGGCGACCGCAGGCAGGCCTATCCAGGGTGGGTTTGTGGACCCAGATTCTGCTTGATTCCTGGGTGGTTGACTGTAACAGTATGAAGACCAGGCCTCTAACTGCCCAGATCCCAGGCCGCTCAGGTGGGTTCTGGTGGTCCTTCCTCCTAGTGCAGGTGACCAAACCCTCAGAGTCACTCCTGTGTGCACCACAGCTGTTCAAGTTCTGCTCTAACTAATAGGCTCTTATCATTACTCTGTCACTCACTCAGTCCGTCCACCAACGTAGGCTGGTCTAGATGTGGATTCACTGTAGGCCAGACCGTTTTCCAAAAGAGTAGTCTCCTGTGACTAAATTGTGGGACAGTTTTCCAGTCTAAGGTTCTACATGAGGAGGTCTTTGGCATGTTACCAGCTGGTGCAAATGGGGGTGCTTTTGTGGAACGGCGAGAGGGCGCCCCTCAGCAGGGGTACGAGGCCTGGTGTGTACTCCAGCATCCTGGGGCAGGTGCCTTCGAGTAGAGCTGAGTGGCACAGCCACCTGCAGTGGCCCTGGTAATAGGGCTGCCATGGAGTGTGTGTGCTTGGGGGTGGAGGGAGAGTCACAGGAAACCCAATTTCTGAACTCACGCAGAACGCAGCATCTTAAACCCGGGGGAGGGGGGGTCCTGTGGCCTGGACAAGGAGATAGCTTGAGTGGAATGAAAAGGGTGTGCATTTTGCTCCTCTCCTTCCTTCCAAATGAACAATTTAAATTTCTATTAGCAATTATTTGTTTATTAAATGCATGATTATTAAGTAAAATGAGTTAAGTAAATAAAAATCATTGTTTTTATGAAGGAAACAGTTGAAGTAACCTTTAAGGACAGCCTCAATGGGGGTCACGGGCAGCTTTTGGGGTACGGAGGGCTCATGAGTTTGGTTCTGCTGTCACAGGGGCTCCTCATTCCAGTCCCTTGCTCAGTTGGTCAGTGAGTCATGTTGGTAGCTGGAAATCCTCCACAGGGGGAATATTCATACATCACAATGATTGGCAAATGCTATAAATCAGGGCTCTTTTCCCCGTGGGAAAATTGGTTGTTAAACATTTGGCAGTAGTGCGTTTCATGGGCCCCCTGTTCTTTTTAACAGTTTCTCCAAGCTGCTACCAGAGGCCAGGAAATCAACTTGGGCCCAAGGCAGTTGTACCAAATTCTTGTAGCCCCCGGGTTCCCGCCGGGGTGGCCGTGTCTCCTTGCTTACTTTCCTCTGCATGTTAGTTTGGAACGTTCTGTGGACTCACAGTGAAGCCTGGAAATAGAGCAACACCCAGCAACTCGTGTCTGGTCTGAAGCTGGCCGCCCTGTGCACTGTTGTTGCCCCTGCTGCCCGGTGGACTTGCGTGGAGCACTGTGGGAAGACTCACCAGGCCACACTGGGACAGGTCAACCTGTGGTGGGACCTAAAAAACATCTAGTGGCTTTTTTTTTTTTTAAACCAGGGAAAAGGGAATGTTTTTAGAAAGTTAAAATCTACATCCTGTTCCAGATTCCACCAGGGAAAGGACATCACTTCTGTGGCTTTCTCTGGGAAGTAAACAAGCCTGGCCCACCAGTGGGTGGGTGTCCTGCCTGGGCACCAGCTGTTTTCTGGGCTGGTGTCCAGGACCGGAGTCCACCAGCACGCTCTCGTCTGGGGCCACCAGCTTCCTCAGTGTCAGGAGCTGGGCTCTGGGTCTGGAAAGGAAGAACTTCTTTTCTGGAGGCCAAATGCTGAGGTCTGAGGGGAAATCAGGCATTAATGAGGACAGAGCTTTTTTCAAGTCTGGCCGTTACCTCCATTCCACAGGGGTTTTTCTAGAGGCTGACAGCATGTAGGGTTTTGTCAGAGTAGGAGAGAAAGACTTAGGGTGAGTGCTTCGACCCGGATATGTCTAGTGAGGTGTATCCTTGGGCAGGTGGTCCTGAACGTGCAGTCAAACATGGACTCATGAAGGAAAAGGCCACCCCCACCCCCTCCTCTCTCCTGTTCTCCTCCATCCTGATTACAAGAAAGGCTCCATGTAACTATGGTGGGCCAGCTTTGAACACTTCTCTTGCTAATTTTCCTTTTGAACAAGGTCAGCCTCAAGTTCGGAGCTTTTAGTTTATTCTTAAAAATGAATGTGCATTGGGCGCCTGGGTGGCTCAGTTGGTTAAGCGACTGCCTTCGGCTCAGGTCATGATCCTGGAGTCCCGGGATCGAGTCCCACATCAGGCTCCCTGCTCAGCAGGGAGTCTGCTTCTCCCTCTGACCCTCCTCCCTCTCATGCTCTCTGTCTCTCATTCTCTCTCTCGCAAATAAATAAAATATTAAAAAAAAATTTTTTTTTAAAAATGAATGTGCATTAAAAAAGAAACTACCCTCCCCCAAATGTTACATAAATAACAACAGAGTTGGTGGGTGGCAGAAATCATGAAATTTGGGAAGCTTTGCCATGGAAAACCAGCTGTCCTGATGTTGAGGGCTTTGGGGGGAATTGCTTAAGAGCAGGACCCTCGGAGCCAGACCGGGGTTTGAATCCTGCCCTGACCCTTTCGGGAAGTCGTTAAGTTCTGTTTGCCTTAGCTTCCTTATCTGAGAAATGGAGGTGGGGCGGGGGGGATGGCAGCTCATACCACGAGCTTTTGTGAGGGGTAAATGTGTGTGTGCAGTCAGAGTAGTCCTGGGCACAGGACATTTGCTGAATAGCTGTTACTGTTGTTCCATGGGAAGGAAATGTGAATGGGGGGATGGGTAGGCAGGAGGATGCCAACATGAGGGGGTTGGGGAAGGAACCAGAAAGTGGTCAAGAGTCAGATGCTTAACTGAGCCAGCCGGGCGCCCTGAAGACCCATGTACCTTCTGTGAGGAAGGTAGCAAACCTGCAGCTGTAGTGACCGCAGTTTCACGGGCTGACTTCGTGTCACCAGTGACAGTTCAGCTGTTGTTTCTTGAAAAGCCCATGTCGGGGGCCTTCCTTGGCAAACATCAACTTCGGGAATTGTTCACCTTTAAGTGAGGCTACTGCTTTATATTCCATTGCAGCTTCTCTTCGCTAAAGGTCATGGTCATGAAATCAAATAATGATGTATAAGGAATTTCACACTTGATTTATGAACCCATTCAGCTGAATTTCCTGGACTTCTATTCCCAGTGGTTGTGAGTAGCAGAGTGAGCAAATTTTATCACCATTAAATCAGATTTAGTGGCTACAGTAATGTCAGGGTCAGAGGAGTCTGTCCGGAGGGAAGGAGTTTGTCCCTAGGCCTGGTTCTGAGACACAATTCATGAGCTGTTGACGTGCCCTGCCTGGCCCTCCATGTAAGCCCTGTGTGAGAAAGGGGCCCTCCTGCTTTGTTCTGCTTCTTTTTCTTCTCTCACCACCTCATCTTCCAAAAGTGGCTTGCTGAAGAAAATACTGAACTGCAGAGAAGCAAACTGAGTGCCCTTTCAGGTTCTGCAGCACCTAGGCTTGCAGGAGAGCAGGGACTCTGAAGGACTTTGTGTCTGTCACAGGCCTTACGTACACAATACCAACATGATCACCTGGGTTCATTTCCCTTATTGGCAGAAGAAACTGAAGAGGAAGGTAGCTGTGGGTGCTTTATCAGTGGGAGTGGTCCCTCTCATTTGCTGCCAAAGGGGTAGGACATTTTCCTGCCTGTGTGATGCTGATATGATGGCCAGCCTTGCCCTCTCTCCGTGCAGGGAGATGGAAGGCGTCTGCAGAGTGGACAGGCGCTCATGGTGAGAGCACAGGCCTGAGGAGTCCTGCGCCTGCCAGAGTTCTTGTCATTTCTCACTTATCTGCTGTTCCCATTCATTCAACAAATATTTATCAAGCCTTCTATGAACTAGGCTCAGTTGTAGGCCCTAGGAAGAAGGCAATAACCCCCAAATCCCTGCCCAAGTAGAGCTTGCACTTAGTGGGGTAGATGGACAATGAAGGTGGTAAGTATTTATTTAATGAACACTAAGAGCCAGAATAATTGTAGGAAGTGAACGAATCATGCATTTCCAATTTGTTTATTTCTTAAATACAGCACACACACACACACACACACACACACACACACACGGCTTATCTTACTTCCCTGGGCTGTCACCTGGAAATGGCTAGAAGGTAAAAATACTTTCAAACAATAACCATGAAAAAATAGCTTTAATTAGAATATAGATAAATAAATAAACACCAGTGTATTTATTCTTGTCTTTCTTCTGAACTCTATTTCCAGCTGTGTCCTATTTTGGACTGAGCTGGGCCAGGGGCCTTTATACTGGCTGAGACATTGGCAAGTGTCATGTTGGTTACAAATACTTGAGGTCAGATTATGTCTTTAGCATTGGATAAACATTATTCCCTGCTGATGCCTAATAGTTGGCTCTAGAAAGTCTTCTCCCTTCCCCCAAGGCCAGGCAGCATTTTACTGGTATTAAGCACCATTGACACCATGCCAAATTATGTATTTGTGCACATTATTTGTATATGTTCATATTGAAGGTTTGGCCCTGAAGAGTCTACATTGCAGACAAACTTAGATATCTTGCTCAGTACTGGAATAACAAATGTTACTTTTCTCTTTGCACTTGAAAACATAACTCTAACTCACCTCAGTGAGATCTTTTCTCAGAAAGCTGCAAGCTGCCATCCCTTGGGAAGACCCTGTCCGGCACAAGGAAGCCAGTATTTCCTGCAGTGACAGCCCAAAGCACCAGCCTCCGAGTGGCAGCATTATCTTTTTGATACAGAAATAGTAGCATTTCAGTTTGTGGGAGTCTTTGAGAAGTGACAAATATCCAACAACATGCTTTTGAGCAGTTTCTGAATATGTGGAGTGATAGGATCACTCGAATATGTTTATTTTTCAATGATTTGAAGACCTAGGTTTGCTGACCATATTTTCCAATGGCAAAAGTGTGGAGGAAATCAACATGTTCTTAATTTACATTATTAAATGTAGAGTTGAGGTCAAGGGTCTCAGTACCCACATTCTGCTCTAGACAGAAACCATGAGAACATGGGGGTCCATTTGGTAACCTGGAGGTATATCTATAGAGAGTAAGTGGGGTCATGGATGGCTGGACGACAGAACTGGGAGAAGAAAGGCTTCCTGGGGTATGGGAGGGTATTGAGAAATTTGAAGAGCTGTCATTGAGTGACATTTATTCAGCTTTAAAGAGCTGAGCTAGGACCAATGTGTGGAATTTGTATAGCTGCAGAACTTGGTCCAATTTTAGGATGACTGTTTCTCTACTAAAATGACAAAGCAAGAGAGAGCCCTGTGAGGTGTGACTTCCAGCAGTATGATACTTAAGCAGAGGCTGGACCACTGTGGGCAAGAATGTGGCAACAAGATTTCTGGACCCCAAGGGAGACTGTACCATCTGACCTTCAAGGAGCCCTTTGATTTTGAGGTTTATGGCCTTGGTAGAGTGGATAAGAAGAGGAATGTGCTTGGAGATTTACCCAGATCAAATTCTTTATCAGAAACCGCTCCTCTGGATGTAGCAGCAAGAATCTGGGACCCACTGGACGCAGCTCCAGATGCAGCCCATGTTGATGCCTCTGGATCCTCCAGGGAACCCATGGGCTGCCTCAGCTTGGTCTCCAGACCCTCCTCCAGGGCCATAGCTCAACTGTCCTGCAATAGGGGGGCGACTCCTGCCGCTGCTCCCTTGCTCCTTCTCACCACAGCCAACCTGTCCAGAAAGTTCTACCTGCTGCCCTCAGAGACTGTAGCACCAAGCTGAGGTGATAAATGCCCTTCACACTCTCATGCATGTGCCTTCATCTCTCTAGTCAGAGCTGTGATCCCCACATCTCATCCCCACAGTGTCTGGATGGAATTTTTAACATCTTAGGAATTCACCCATTATGTGATTTTAGAAATGATTTTTAGAATTCAGATTTTTAGAATTTTAGAAAATGATGACAAAGAGATCTGATGGGAAAGATAATACCTTCTGAATGTTTGGCAGGGTCCTGGATGGGTGATGCTTCTCACTAACATTTGTGACAGGTACACAAGGTGCATGGCACCTGCTGTTTCTCAGATGATCACATGGCAGTTGAGAAAGGTAAGCTGCCATGCTTAATGCAGCTACTATAGAAAACTAACCCAGGCTGCTCTGTCTAGACAGTTCACATTTGTTTCTTGACTTCTAACTGCTGCCTTTGGTCTACAGAATTTCATCACCATTGATGTATAACACACATTCAAGCCTGCACATCCCTGAGCACTGCCCAGGGGCTTAAATCCTTAGCTATAAAAATGGTGCCTCCACTGGACTTGAGTTTACTCTCCTGCATCGCTGATCATAGCTGCCTCTTCAATAGTCACAGGCTGTCCCAGCCTCCTTCCCTGGATTAGTATGGATGTTTATAGGTTCTGGATTCTGGGGAGTTTGGTGTTGGGGACTGTTGGGAAGTGCTCTTTCTTTCATCATAAACTTAGGCAAGGGATGGGTGGGGCACCACTGAATGATGTCTTTGTCCTCCTGAAAGCTTTAAGGAGGAGATGAAATCCTGCAGAAGAGGCATGCCAGAGCCAGCCTGGGCATGAGTCACTGGTCGCGAGGCGAAGGAATTATGATCTGGTTCTCATCAGGTCTTCTTGCTGGATGGCTTTGGGAAGAAACAAAGGCCTCCTTGAAGTCTCTGCCTGAAATGGGGAGTGTTCATTTTCATTCCCCTGGTGTTTCTAGGCAGCCTCTTGCTGAGCTTGGCCTTTCTTCAGAGCCCTTTCCTTGACGACCCTTTGAACAGAGGGGAAGTAGGCACACACGCTTGTAAGGGGTTCTTGCAGAGCTAGGAGGTCTGGTCTCTGGCTGGCAGGGCCTGCAGAAGTCGGCGCTGCCCCACTCAGACCTGTTGGAGCGATGCAGAGCGCAGGTGTGGTTTGGTTGGTTGGCTGCCCTTTATTCTGTCTTTCCGTGTTAGTTCTGTGATTAAATAACAAATTAAAATCAAGTCACAGCAAAAATGGTAAAATGATTGGCTATTTGCACAGCCCAGGGTCAGCTGGACCAGCTGTTGGAACAACACGGAATGGAACGTCAAGTTCCCCAGGTTGCTTTTCTCTACTTCCTGCTCCACTCCAGACAAGTGGGCGCCTACAGGGAGTACTCCGGGGTTTCCGGAGTTGATGGTCATTGATTCTGATTGGGCTGGATTGGGTCACATGCCAATCCTTAAACCAGTCCGCTTCTCCAGGGAGATGCTGCATTCTGATTGGCAGGCGGAACCTCGTGGTTAGTCCTGGAGTGGAAGGAGAGTCACGTGGACAGGAGAGGGGGGAGGGGGTGGGGGCCTGGCTGCCCCTGGGTCTTCAATGCGCGACGCGCATTCAGTGCCTTGCACGCAGAAGAACGGGGTGCTCTCAGTGCCTGCCCTCCCTGCCTCGGGGCTGCAGGGTGGGGGGTCATCCTGCGGCCAGCCTTCCCTCCCACTTACTGTGGCTACACAGAGTTGGGAATCTGTTGCATGAGCGGGGGTCTCTGGGCTAGAGCCTTGCTTGGTGTCACTGGGCTGTGTTGATTCAGAAAACTGAGGCCTTACTTTCCCCAGTAAGGTCTTAGGAGATCACCTTTGAGGACGGACATTTCCAGAAGTCTCAGGGATATGACGATTTAGGCTTTGGACACCTGTGCTGTCTGAGAAGCTCTGCTGTAAATGGACACAAGGACAGCCATTTTACCACAGTTACGTGGCCATGAATCTCTGTCAGTACCAGCCTACGATGAAAACATTATTTTCTGGAAAAGAATTTGCAGTGCAACAAGCACTTGAGTACCTACTCTCTTCTGGGCCCTGGCTGGGTATACAGCACTTGCTGTTTGCAGAATTATGCCACCCCAAAAACTCTGTGTTTTGGCCCTCCCCCATCTCTGATGGCCTTCTCTTCCTTGTACTTTAGGGAACTGCTGGAGACCACGTGCCGCCTGGCCAACACGCTGAAGAGACATGGCATCCGACGAGGGGACCGGGTGGCCATCTACATGCCTGTTTCCCCACTGGCTGTGGCTGCAATGCTGGCCTGTGCCAGGATTGGAGCCGTCCACACCGTTGTCTTTGCTGGCTTCAGTGCGGAGTCCTTGGCTGGGAGGATCAATGATGGTGAGCATGTGGGAGGGAGGGAGAAACCTGGAGGACCCTGGCCTTTGTTCCTTGGGGCCTGGCCATCAGGGACTTGGAATGGAGACAGACATTAATAAAAATCACAGAGACAAATGACAGATACCACCAGGGACAAGGACATAACTGAATGAGCATTTGTTCTGTGAGCTGAGATCTGATGGCATTGGATTAACCAGGTGAAGAAGGAAAGAAATATTCCAGGTGGAGGGAACAGCGTAGGTCCCAGCTGCTTGGTGGGAGGAGCACAGCACGTGTGAGGGCTTGGAGGGGGCTGGCATGGCTGTGGTGGAGGGAAGAAACCTGTAGGGTGAGATGAGGCTGGGGATGTATAGGGAATGTCTCACAGGTCAACAGCTAGAAGCCTTCCAACATGAGGAAGGTGTGGGGGCTTGTGGTGCATCTTTAAGGATTTCTGTCTGCAGATAGGTCAGAGTCTCCTGAACAGTGTCCAGAACAATATTGACTCCCTCCTTTTTCTGGTGTGGGAGGGCTGAGTGTCTAGATAATGACCCCATGTCTTCGAGGTCTGACACGTACTCAGTGAGATCCTAGAGAGTCCCCTGAGCTGGCTCACCAAGAAAGATGCTTATGGGGGCCACTGGGAGTTCTTTGTGTCTCACCAAAGACTTGCCTTTGTGTAATGAACAGAGCTAAAGAGCAGAGTTCTCAGACCCTGGCTGACCACCTTCTTTAGGAAGGGCTGAGAAGCCTTCCCACTCCCTTTGTATGTCTCTCTCTCCACTTTCAAGGGTTGGTGCTGTCACTCATTTCTCCTTCTCTCTCTAAACCATGTAGCACCTACTATGTGCCAGGCACTGTTCTAAGCACTTTGCAAAAGTCATCTCCTTTAATTTAATAAGCTAGTCTTCATAAATATGATAGGTGATAATACTCTCACTATTTCTCCCTTCCCCCATTTTTTATTACTATTATGACCATCTTAAAGTGTACAGTTCAGTGGCATTAAGCACATTCACAGTGTTGTGCAACCATCATCACTGTCTATTCCAGACCTTTGTCATCACCCAAATGGACATCACATACCCATTCAGCAGGCGCTCCCTATTGCCCTCTCCACCCAGCGTCTGGCAACCACTAATCTGCTTTCTGTGTCAATGATTTGCCTCTTCTGGATATTTCATAAAAATGAATCCATAAGATATGTGGCCTTTTGTATATGACTTCTTTGACCACTTCACAGTGTTTTTAAGGTTCATCCATGTTGTAGCATGTATCATTGCTTCATTTCATTTTCTATAAATAAAAATTTTACTGTGCGGGTATACCATGTTTTGTCTGTCTGTTGATGGACATTTGACTTGTTAACGCTTCTTGGCTGTTTTGAATAGCGTTGCTCTGAATGTTCACGAGAACACCTGCTTTCAATTTCTCGTGCATATACCTCAGCATGGCATTGCCGGCACACGTGGTAAATCTATATTGAACTTAGTGAGGAACTGCAGGCTGTTTTCCAAAGTTGCCGCTCTGTTTTACATTCCCGCCAGCAATGTTTGAGGGTCCCAATTTCTCTGAATCCTCATCAACACTTGTTATTTCACTTAAAAAAAATTATAGCCATCCTAGTGGGTATGAAGTGGTATTTCATTGTGGGTTTGATTTGCCCTTCTAATGACTAACATCATTGAGCATCTTTTTGTGTGCTTCTCTGTGTGTGTGTCTTCTTTGGAGAAATGTCTGTATAAGCCCTTTGTCCATTTTTTAATTGGTTGTTGGTCTTTTTGTTGGTGGAGTTGTAAGAGTTATCTCTATGTTCTGGAGGCTAGACCTTTATTAGATTTATCATTTGCAATTATTTTCTCCCATTCTGTGGAGTGTCTTTTCACTCTCTCAATAGTGTCCTTTGATGCACAAAAGTTTTTAATCATGATGAAGTCTGGGTCATCCATTTTGTCTTCTGTTGCTTGTGGTTTTGGTGTAGTATTTAAGAATCCATTGCCAACTCCAGTGTCATGAAGATTTGCCTCTATGTTTTCTTCTAAGAGTTTTATAGTCTTTGCTTTTACGTTTAGGTCTTTGATCCATTTTGAGTTAATTTTTGTATATGGTGTGAGGTTCAACTTCATTCTTTTGCTGGGGTTATCCAGTGCTACCAGCACCATTTGTTGAAGAGACTTTTTTTCCCCCTCATTGAAGGGCCTTGGCACTTTGTCGAAACTAATTTGCCATCTATGTGAGGGCTTATTTCTGAGTTCTGTATTCTGTTCCAATGATCTGTATATCTGTCTTTGATTTTCATGTGTCAAACCACTCCTGGATTCCAGGAATAAATCCCACTTGGTCATGATTTGTAATCCTGTTAATATGCTGCTGGATATAGTTTGTTAGCATTTTGTTGAGGATTTTTGCATCAGTGTTCATAAAGGGTATTGGTCTGCAGTTTTGTTATTTTTCCTGTGATGTGTTTGTCTGGCTTTGGTATCAGGGTAATGCTGGCCACATATAATTAGTTAGAAAGTGTTTCCTCCTCTATAGTATTTGGGCAAAGTTTGAGGAAGATTGATATTAATTTGTCTTTGAATGTTTGCTAGAATTCACCAGTGATACCATCTTGTCCTGGGCTTTTCTTTGTTGGGAGGCTACTGTTTTTGAAGATGAGGAAAGATGAGGAAACTGAGGCACAGAGAGGTTAAATGACTTGCCTAAGGTCACATTGCTGGTTAGTGACAGAGCCAGGATTTGAACCCAGACATTCTGCCATCAGAGTTCATGTTTTTAACATTATACTCGGCTGGGGTGCCTGGGTGGCTCAGTCGGCTAAGTGTCTGCCTTCGGCTCAGGTCATGATCTCAGGGTCCTGGGATCAAGCCCTGCATCAGGCTCCCTGCTCAGCGGGGGGCCTGCTTCTCCCTCTCCTCCCTGCTCCTGCTCTCACTTGCTAGCTCTCACTATCTCTGTCTCTCTCCCTCAAATAAATAAATAAAATCTTTAAAAAAAAAACAAAAAAACATTACACTAGGTTGCTCCTTTCCTCTCTTGATGATATGGTCATGGTTGCCAAGTTTCTGTTTCTGTTAAGGTTCTTTAAAATAAGCAAAAGCCCTGGAGATTTAGTAGGTGGGTGCTGGAGTAGGTCCCAGAACTTCAGGAATCCTAAATAACAAGGCCACAGAAGGGCAGGGGCCAGGTCAGCTCTGAGGCCCTCAGCAGAGGAAACTGCTATAATTTTCTCTAAAACTTTGCTATTAAGAGGTTCTTACCCAACACCTATAACCTCCACGTCCAGCTATTCAGGTGTCAGTTTCCACGGGCAAGACTCTGTTGGGACAGGTGTTTGCATCCTCTTTGGTCAATGAGGGGGGTGTTTTGGTTATTTATTGCTTTATAACAAACTGCTCAGAAACTTAGTGCTTAAAACAATAAATTTTATTATTATATTTCATGATTCTGTGGGGGCAGGGATCAGATGGGCTTAGTGGGTTATCTTAGTGGGCTATCATGGGCTTATCTACTCCATGATATCTGGGATACAAGCTGGGTTGGCTTGCATGGTTGGGGGCTGTGAAGCATCTCTTTCATGTGGCCTGTTTGCATAACCAGCTCGGGCAACCTCAGGCAGTCAGACTTGTTACATGGTGGCTCATGGTTCCAAGAAGATGGAAGTAGGAAGTGCCAGTTTGCCCTAAAGGCCAGGTCAAGAATACACATAGCATCATTTTTACCGTACTCCATTCGTCCAGCCAGTCTGGCCATTCCGAATTCAAGGTGGAGGGGGGACACCAAGACCCTGTTTCTCCTTGAGAAGTAGTATGAGACCAGGTGAAAGAATTTGCAACTCTCTTTAATCCATCACTGGGAGGGAGAGGGTGGGATTGTGAGCATGGCCACCAGGGTCTCATCATGAGCTAGGCGGCCACCTCAGTCAATATGTTCTATTCTAGAATTTCTGTACCCTGGCCTGGCCTCCAGGCTCTGACCAATGCTCTTCCTTTTACCTTCCCTCTTGCTTTAGGCTGTGTGAGGAGTGGAGGGAGAGGGTAGTATGGTGGGGAGGGTGGAGGGCAGGAGAATGATTCTGAGAGACTGTGGGTGGGGGGCAAATAATGGCCCCCACAGATGTCCACACCCTAATCCCCAAAACCTGGTAATATGTTACTTTACACATCAAAAGGGCTTGGCAAATGGGATGAGCATTACAATGGGGAGATTATCCAGGTGGGCCCAATGTAATCACATAAGCCCTGGAAAGCAGAGAACTTTCTCTGGCTGGAGGCAGAGGACATGTGCAGAATGGGAGGTCACAGTATGAGAAGGACTTGATCTGTGTTGGCTGGCTTTGATGATAAAGGAGGTCACAAGCCAGGGGACATTGTAGGTGGCTCGAAAGGCTGAGAACGACCCTTGGCTGACAGCAAGGGAAATGGGGAAATGGGGTCCTCAGTCCTGAAGTTCTATGGAGCTGAGTTCTGCCAACACCGTGAATAGCCCAGAAGCAGACTCTCCTCCAGATCCTCCAGATAAGAGCTCTGCTCCCTCCTACCTTGATTTTGGGCATGAGACTTCAAGAAAAGAACCCTACCATGCTCACCTGGACTAGAGAACTGTGAGCTAAAATATAGGTTTTCTGAACCACTACGTTTGTGGTAATTGGCTATGGGAACAATAAAAAATGAAGACAGATGCTAATACCTGCTCAAAAACCAGGGAGGTAAAATCAAAGCTTCCCAGTAAAGTGTCGTGATGATCTGGCCTGTGCCCCAATGTTGTGCACATACCCTGTACCCGTCCACCCAGCTATGGGGGGGGCCACAGAGTGAGACATGCTCTCCAAGCACCTCCTAGGCACTGGGCATGTGCATGCAGGTTCCTGCCCTAGAGAACTGCTTGGGTGGGAAGACTCGGACAAATGAGAGCCAGGAGCAAGGCATGTGCCATGGGAGGTTGTGGACGGCTATAATCCACATAAAGGAGTTCGAACACCGGGTATGGACTGGGGCCACTGCTTTCCCCCAGGGCCGGGGGTGGTGTCCTGAGCTTTCTTTGTCTCTCATCCCCTTGAAGCCAGGCTCTTTCTACCTGCTGGATCATCTCCCTTCCTGCCCCACAGGGAGTTTACCTGGACCAATCCCAGCACCTGGGATGTAGGCCAGGGTGGTCTCTGACAGACTCCACTCAACTGATTTCGTTTCCCCAGGGTGACCGATGGCCAGGGCTGAGGAACAAAGAGTGGGCAGCTGGGGTCCCCTGGTGTGCAGAGTTGGATGACACTGCCCTGGGTGCCTCAAGCCCTTTAGAGTACCTCTCTGACCCTAGGGTGACCCAGCCAAGGGCTGAGAGAATTCTTAGATGGCTCTCAAGTTCATGCCATCTCTAGGGCCCTTGGGATGAAGAAAGAATGAGTGTGTTGCTAGAAGGCACTTTTCAGACTGCAGAGCTGAAGGAGATGGGTGCCTCTGTCAGGGCTCTCACAGAAGTAGACCCTGAGATGAAAGTTCAGGGGTAGCCAGTTCATTTGGGAGGTGATCCTGGGAACTGCTGTAGGGTGCTGGGGAGTGGGGCTGGGAAGAGGAATCCACTAGACCAGCTTCCACAGCGGATGCCTGGAACTCAGTCCCATATAGGGATTGGCCTCTGGGCGGTGAGGGAGTTGGGGTATTTATACTCCAACCCTTGAGTCATTGGTGGAGGGCTGCTAGGGTTGGGGCAATCCCTTAGCACTTCTGCCTGTGGCTTTGGAAGAAGTCCTTGGTGTAGAGTGATAAAAGGTCTGAGGATGTGTGGGATCCTGCCGGTCAGTACTACAACTGGGTATTTGTTCTGGGCTCTTCCTTAGGGGCCAGTTAAGAGAATAGCCCACTGCAGCCTTGATTCCTCTGGGTCATCCCAGGTTGGGGCACGATGTGGGGGCTCATTCCTTTGCCTATGATTCTGAGGCCCAGTTTGTGTCTGTATCCAGTTCCCTGCTCAGGGCCTCACTCTCAGTCTGCTGTGGAAGCTTGGGTCTTCCCAGCATTGCCCTGGGCTTGGTTGAGCCTAGCCAGGTTGTTGAGGAGCAGGTGTGGAGCCTGGAGGGCCATCTGCTAAAGACAAGGGTGGGGGCCTGTAGCTTCTGGCACCCACTGGGGGTGTGTCCTCTCTTTTCGGGGCAGTGAAGCTTCTTGAGCCTGGACAGGGCAGGGGCCACACAGGACACGTTGGGGCTTGATCTCCGGCTGCCCAGCTTTCTTGGTCTCTGCATCTTGGTGTTGCTTTGCCACCACGGTGGCTGTGGCTGAGGACGGTGTGATGGCCTCTCACCTGGGAAAGCTCCCAGGGCAGGTGGCAGGGACTGGTGGAAGTCTCCCCTTCAGGGCTGAGAAAAGGTCTGGCACTTCTGCACTGAGCACAAAGATTGCAAAGCAGGCAGAGCCCCCACATTTTGTGGACTCTGTTGCTAAGAACAGACTTTGTCAATCCCACGTTCAGGCCTGGACTGTGTGGCTGTCAGCCTGGGCCGTGAGGGTCAGTGTGGGAAGGAAACTGACCAGAAATCTCTGTTTGTCTCCATTAGCCAAGTGCAAGGTTGTCATCACCTTCAACCAAGGACTCCGGGGAGGGCGCGTGGTGGAGCTGAAGAAGATCGTGGATGAAGCCGTGAAGCACTGTCCGACCATCCAGCACGTCCTGGTGGCTCACAGGACGGACAACAAGGTCCACATGGGGCATCGGGACATCCCCCTCGAGCAGGTGCGTTTGCCTCACTTTGTACAGTTGGAGAAAGAGGGGTAGTTATTGGGTTAACTGGGACTGAGCCTTGTCAGACTGTGGTTCTCAACCTGGGTCCCCTGGAGGTGCTCACAGTTCCCCCGTGGTATCTGATGGACTTGTATCGTGGTTGGGAAGATGGAACTCAAATACCATAAACATACTGAAACACTTGGTGTAACAGAAATGATTTTTTTTTTTTTTTGTTCTCTCTGCATCTGGAGTGGAACTAGGGTAGGGTAGAGAAGGCGAACTGGCCCCAGTCTGCTAAGTCCTGTGGCCGTCGGGTGAGAGGTGTTCTCAGGAAGGGTGAGTGGAGGCAGAGGGTAACTGCCCTGGATGGGGCTGTTTATGTCTTCCCCCTACAGGAAATGGCCAAGGAAGACCCTGTGTGCGCCCCAGAGAGCATGGGCAGCGAGGACATGCTCTTCTTGCTGTACACTTCGGGGAGCACTGGGACCCCCAAGGGACTGGTCCACACCCAGGCGGGCTACCTGCTCTATGCCGCCCTGACACACAGGGTATGTGCCTCGGTGGGCGCGGCTGAGGGTGTGAGGTGCCATGCCTCCGTGGCCGGGCTCTGGGCAGGGGGCCCGCAGAGCCGGAGTAGGGCTAGAACTCCTGCTGTAACCGAGTGCCCGTATGCGTGAGGGGCTGATGTTTCTCCCAGTGCGTTCAGGGGCGGGCTGCTGTGAGTTGTGGCACTGACTCCGGGAGGGGGTGGGTGTGGGGGCCAAGTTTCTGTGTTCGTCGGGAGAGTCCGGGTCTCTAATCTGAGGCTCACTGCTGGCCTTTAGCCCCTTTGCCCCTGCATCCATGCCATCTGTTTGCTCTGGAGGAGTCAGGCTCTCCCCAGGTCCGACGTGCTCCCTGGCACAGCTGCGTTCTGATGCTCAGGGGCCCAGGTGCTTAGGCCTTACATATTAAAATGTCTACTTCTACTTAATAGATCTTTTTTTTTTTTCCTTGGTGTTAAAAGAAAGTAAAACATTTTCAAATGCCCCTACAGGTATTGTGGGCTCTGCTCACTGGGGCCACATTTTAAAAGTAAAATTAGAAACAGATTTACTTTTCTTTCTTTTTTTTTTTTTTTTTAAGATTTTATTTATTTGACAGAGAGAGACACAGTGAGAGAGGGAACACAAGCAGGGGGAGTGGGAGAGGGAGAAGCAGGCTTCCCGCAAAGCAGGGAGCCTGATGTGGGGCTCGATCCCAGGACCCTGGGATCATGGCCCGAGCTGAAGGCAGACGCTTAACGACTGAGCCACCCAGGTGCCCCAAAGATTTACTTTTCTAAGGAAACCTAAGTTCGGTATATGGAAATTGTATTACAGTGGACCACCCTTTAGGGCCTATGAAGCAGATGGTATGGCATGTTTTTATTTTAATAAATGCACTTAAAAATCAGGACTTATTTGAATGTGGGTGGGTTGGGGGGGGTTGTGGTTTAATTGGCATCCCTGGTCACTTGAGGAATGGGTGACACTTCCCAGGTAGGATTTGGTTTCAAGATAGTGTTTGTGGACCTGACTGTTGTAACAGGTGAAACTCTGCTCTCGCTGGTACCGGCAGCAAAGGGAAGTGGCTGGCCAGGTGACCAGCAAGCCCAGGCTCATCCAAGAAGGGCTTGGACATTGGTCCTGGGCGGTGGTGTCTTTCCTGCCTTGGCCCCCTTCCTCTGTGCTGACCACATTCCTCCCCAGGGGCTGGAGAGAGCCTCCCAGTCCCCGCGAAGTCCAGAGCCGGCTTGGTCACACGGGTGGCGAATCTCATGACACGAGTGTGGCGAGCAGCAGGTGCTGGGAGGCGGGTCGCAGGCATGCACGCTGCACAGGATGCAGTCTCTGAGTGGTAATGTGCCGGTCCCACTGGCAGCCACACACCCAGGACTAACAATGTTGAAAGTGAGCCAGCAAGATGGATGTGGTACAGAACCAGGCTGAGCAGACAAGGTATTACTTGAGCCCAAATCCATATTAAAACAGTTGTCTGCTGCTTGCTGGGTGACCTTGAGCATGCTGCAGAACCTTTCTTGACCTCAGTGTTCTCCTCTGGAAAACCCCACTCTTCCTCAGCTCTCGGTGGGGGTGTTGCAAAGATTGACACATCATGTAAATAAAAATACTTTGGAAAATATAACTACTAAGACCAAATACCAAGAACTTCACAGAGTGGCTCAAATTGTTTTCACCAGTTTACAATAAAGCTAACATTAGGGAAGCTGTAAATGTGGTGAGAGATTCTTTTTTGTGTTTTCAAAGTGTTACCAGGACCCAGTCTACATGAGCAAAAGAAGTCAGGGTATAGGTATCTTTTGAATTTTTCTTCAATAAGAGATTTTTTTTTTTTTTTTTGAAGCATTAGGAATAGAAGCTTCCAGCCTTCTGTAGATGAAAGCATGCACCCATGTAGAGGACATTAGGACCATGGGCTCTTCAGGGAAAAGGACAGTTGGCTCAGAAGGGATGACTGCGGTGTGAGCAGATTTTGGAGGTGTGCAGTGGGCTCAGGGTGCTGGCTGCCTCCTGGGCCCTTTGGAGCATGGCTGGACCCCCGCACTTGCTCCCGTTCCCAGAACTTCAGGGAGAGAAATCTGCAGCCCCATTGAAGCGTTGGCAGTTTGGGTCCAAAGTTGTACTAAAAATCCTTTCAGTCCCGGAATGCTGTGGGACCTCGGGTGTCAGCGTCCTGATTCTCCAGTGCAGCAAAAGTGCAGTCCTCCTTGAAAGAGTCCTCCCTCTCCATTGGGTCACAGCTTCACAGGGCCCTGGCTGTCTCCAGACCACTGTGCTATGTGCAGATTTCTGAAGAGTCTCAGCGTTCATCTGGGGCAGCAAGAAACTGGGCCATTCACCCAAAGATTTAAAAGAAAATCTTCTTATTGAAAAACAGAATACAGAGTAGGATCCAGAAAAGCACCCAAATCAAGTGTGTGGCTTGATGAATTATTAAAAGGCGAACCCCACTTGGGTCAGAGAAGCCCTTCCTGCCTGTCCGACCACAGCCCCTCCCTGTATCCTGACTTTGATAGTGTCGCTGTCCCGCGTTTCCCCTCTTCTAGCTTTGTCCCACCCAGCATGCATCCCCTGATCCCGTAGCTTACTCTTGCCCACTGATGTTTCTTTGAGATGTCTTTTAAACCTGTTTTAACCTGTTGGTTCTCCTCCGTCCCTTCCATTTCCTTACACTTCCTTGTGGCACTTGGCAGTTTTCCCCTCCATCCTCTGTGTTTCCTGCAAAGGGGCATTTGGATCCAGAGGCAGGTCAGGCTCAGGTTGGACCCTGTGGTGAGAATGCAGGAGACACATGTCCTGACCTATGTTTTTCTGCTGAGGCTTGTGGAAGCTGATGATGCATGAGACGTTTCTTGGTCTTTTTGGCTTTCATTTCTGTGCAATTTTTAAGGGATCTAAAAAGATTGTGGTATGACTTAATGCAGAAGGGTGCCCTTATTTTAGACATACAACTAGATGAGGTTTGACCTCTGGGTGCACATGTGGCCCCCACCTGCATCAGACGTGGGGTGTCTCCAGCTCCTGGGGGCCCTGACACACCCCCAGCAGAAAGCCCCCTAGCGGGCAGGCCCTCGCGCGAGCTCCAGCACACAGACCAGCTTTAGCTGGTTTGGGCGCACGCGGTACAAGCCTGGGGTCTGGCTTCTTGCACTGTCACCTGTGAGAGCCCGCGCCTTGTGTGTAGCAGTAACTCTGTCTTGTCACTGCCGTAGCGCACAGAGCCCCAGCAATGCTCTTGTTCTTCCTGCTCTTGGTGGCCTTAGGAGCAGCTGTGTTTTGCATTTACAGAACACTGTTAGTGACCTGTGGGAACGTGGGGTGACAGGCTCCTGACGGCCTCTTCTGTTTCTGCAGCTTGTGTTTGACTACCGGCCAGGTGACGTCTTTGGCTGTGTGGCCGACATCGGCTGGATCACAGGACACAGCTATGTGGTGTATGGACCCCTGTGCAATGGAGCAACCAGCGTCCTTTTTGAGAGCACTCCAGCTTACCCCGATGCTGGTGAGGACTGGGGACGCATACAGGGTCTCCAGGAGGGAGCTTGAGGAGGAGGAGAGGTTCACAGGAGGGTGGAGTAGAGGCCCTTGCTCTGGGCTGGCTGTGGTCCTTGTGGTCCTGTGGCGTAGCTGCCGAGCCTTCGCCTGCCAGGTGGGCTGGGGCCAGGGGCGGTGTCTGCAGTAGGATCAGATAAGCAATAGATTTGTCACTGGAAGCCATCTCAGGACAACCCACTCCAGCGTTCCTTTCCCCCTAGCAAACTGGGTGCCTTGGGCCATCCCCTCAGCACTGTCCCTCCCTCCTCTCTGGCCACCTGACCAGATCCAGCCCTTCCTCAACCACCCAGGCCAACTGCCAACCTCCTGTTACCCCAGACGGAGGGAACTTTCTCCAGCTCTGCGCCTGTGCCTTCGGGGCTCTCTATCAGAGAGCATTGCCTGTGGCCTGGAGCCACCTCCATGAATGGAGATCGCTTTGAGGACCCACATCTTGCTCACCTTGGCATCTTCCTCCAAGGCAGCACAAAACCCCAAGTATTTGTTGTAATGCAGCCGAATGGTGGTGGCTCTGCCAGGAGGCTCTTGCCAAACCTCCGGCGCTAACAGTGATGGGTGTGGAACTTCTTGTCACCTCCCCTGCTCCTCTCCAGCCTCCTGAAGGGCTAGATGCACTCTAGGAAGAATGTGTAGGGCATCTTAGGTGTGATCTCAGGCATGGCCCTTCAGCCCTTGAAGCTCCGCTCACTCCGTGTGTAGAGCCATCGTGGCAATTTGTGGGGGTTTGTGGGGAACCAGGTGGGTGCGTGCTGGAAAATTGCCCTGCTCCCAAGGGCTCCCTCACTGGCAGCCGCCACTGTCCCAGGGGAAGCACCGGTCACCCCCTTAGAGATCATTTAAGTGTGACTGAACAGAAGTTCTATGTTAGTGTGACACGGGGTATTTTTAAAATTCAGTGATATCCCTTTGAACCGATCCTTGCTGTATCCTCTGGGATACGCCACGTGAATGCAGCCGTCCAGAGCCAGGTGAAGGCTGTTGCCAGATGCACCAGCCCTGGATGTGGGGTGTGCGGGGAGGTGATTGCCCCCTTCCCGTCCCATCGATGGGTGTTGGGATTCCATTTCTGTGAACACAGGTGTTTGCATGTATCCAGTGTACAGTAACTGTTGACTGATTTCTAAATAAGTTAGATAATGTCTGATGGGCTCAGGCTGACACCGAACTTGGGCCCTTCTGTAGGTCGATACTGGGAAACGGTGCAGAGGTTAAAGATCAGTCAGTTCTATGGGGCCCCGACGGCTATCCGGCTGCTGTTGAAATACGGCGACTCCTGGGTGAAGAAGTATGACCGCTCTTCCCTGAGGACCCTGGGGTCAGGTGAGTGGCCCGCCATGGAGCAGAGCCAGTGCAGGCTTCAGGATGGTTTTAATCCTGAAAGCTGTGTCTGTAGTGAATTCAAACAGTGCCAGGCTGAATAGGAAGCAGATGTCCCTGCCCGTAAGCAGCTTCCTGGAGGCCCCGGCTGATCATGTTCTGGGGCACAACATTCCATACATTTCTGTGCCTGAGTTCTGTGCTTCATCTTTATTATGAAAACCTGGTAAAGTGGCTTGAGCCCTTCTTTAGTGGCTGCATGGGATTGCGGTGCGGGGGGAGTTGACCGTGGTTCACGAAGGTGCCCCCCTCTGCTGGGTGCCGATGAGCCCCAAAGACTGTGATAAACACACTGTGCTTGTGTGCTGTTCTTGCTGTAGATATTTCCAAGGCAGAGGGTTGCAAGATCAAAGATTATCTCCACTTACGATTTTGATAGATGTTGCCAAGTCATATGAAAGCACTTTGGAAAGGTGATGTGGGGTTAGTTCAGGTGATACGGGTCGGGTGGAAGGTACCCATGCCCTTTCTGTCTCCTTTTTCTGATTCATTTCATTTCTGCCCCTATACATGTCAGTGGGGAAAACAAGGGCGGGGAAGCCCTCTGTGCTCCTTGGGTGAATACTTGGATCTGCTTGGTGGTTTCTCACAGCGGAAGCATGTGGGGCAGGTACCACCAGGGATGTGGCTTGCTGCCAAATGCGTCCATGGGGAAGAGAGCTCAGACCATGGGGAAGAGAGCTCAGACGTGCATGTCACTCATCAGTGACGTACTTGTGCAGCGCTGTTATGGGTCCTAGGCCCTGGTTCACTCTGTTTCCCTTGCCTGCGATGCCTTGCTGCCCCTCCCCACCTCTGAGGATTCCATCCTTCTTTAAGGCCCTTCTCTGTGCACCTTCTCCCGTAGAGTTCCCTGGCAGCTCTGGATCTCAGGCTCTCTGCTCTCAGACAGCTCTGTATTCTATTCTGGGATATCTGTTCTCATGCTGACTGTTTCACTGGGTGGTGGGCTCCCCAAAGTCACAGCCATCTGTGTCCTCAGCACCCTGGTGTGGGTCAGTGAGGGTGAGTGAGGGTTGACTGCTCACTGTGAAGCTGAGTGGCAGGCCCAGGAGCAGAAGGCCCAGATGCTGTGCTGAGGGCTCAGTACCCGGATGCTAGCATCTCCAGGGCAGATGCTACCTAGCAGTGCTGCTTCCCGCCTAGGACGACCTGTGTCCTTGCCTGGGAGATGTGTTCTTATGTGCCCAGCTCCTCCCTGCTCAGGACCTGCCTTATGCGTGGGGTCATTTGGTGTCTGGATGACCAAGTACTTTGAATTTTCCAGATGGGGTCAGCAGAAAGAGTTTTGGCTCCTTTCTAGGTGGTGGTAAGTCTGAGATGCCTCTCTTGGCATGTTTCAGCTGTGGAGGGTGAAGCCAGCATGTCCTGAAGGGAGCCACGTGGTTGGAGAAGACCTGCCCTCCAGCCCAGGGGCCGTGAGGTGCTCCTGCACTCTGGGCCAGGCAGGGCTTGGGGACCGAGGGCAAGTGGAGGGCCACAGAAGCTCAGATCCTCCAGGTGCCATCTGCAGGCCACCTAAGTGGGCTCAGGAGTTAGGTCAGCTTAGTGGTGATGGGAGGTTTGATTTTCCAGATGCGTTCAAGGGATTCAGCTGCTAAGGAAGACTCACAGGGACCCCAGTGACAAGGCATATGCTCTGAGTGCTTTAGAAGGAGGTGCCCAGCCACTGCATTAGAGTGGGGGAGCACGTCCTAACTCAGAGCTGCCTTAGCCAGGCATCCCCTCGGCCAGACAGGCTTCTGGGGTCCTCACTCCATAAGTGACCAGACCCGCTTCCTCTCCTGGACCAGGCTCTGCACCAGGGAGCACACACGGAGCCTTCTCCGGGCTCTGTGTATTTTATTGGTCTTGTGGGCACATTCCTGCCGTGTAACCAGCACCGACAGCAGAGTCCTACAGGGCTTTCCCTGGGACCTGCTTGTCAATAAGCAGTGCCAGCAGGCAGGTAGCACCAGGTGTCTCCTCGCATGGGGGAAGCATGGACCGGTAAGCTGCGTGCTCGCCAGGGCCCAGGTGGTGCTGTCCCCCACTGCGGTCCCGGCTGCTCGGGCTGTGTCCAGACGGCTGGATTAGCCCTCGCAGCGCACCAGGCTGGGGGTGCATTGACTTGATTTAATCCTGCCAGTCAGCAGAATCCAGCTTCCTCAGGACTTTAACCCCAAGATTTCCATTACAGTTTTTTTTTAACTTTTAATTTCACAAGTGACACCTAGCTCTCCTCCTGTTGGGGAAAAAAACCACAACATGGTCATGCAAGCTGACGTCCTCCGTGAGCACTGCTCCAGGTGACCCTGCTGCTTGTGTCCCTTCTGAGGCTGTCTGCATGGTTACGTTCCTGTGAGAGACGCAGCGTGATTCTAAGATGTCTGCTTTAATGTGACCATGATCACACTGTGCTATCCTCCTAGTGTGTATTTTAACTCAGCAGCATGCAGGTTTCCATACGGCTCTGCTCTGTGTTTGAGAAGTTGATTTACCCTCGAGTGGGGGTTGCTGTGGGTGTGGTCCGGGAGTCTTGCCCCTGTGGTTGGAGATCCGGGCTGTGGGCAGTTTCTCAGTGTATCCCATGGTAGCTTCTTACCTCCTCGTGGGTGTGGGTGTGGGTGAGCGCAGGGTCAGTGCACACAACACCCAGCACCCACGTGACCAGCGTGGGAGCCCCTGGCCAGGTCAGGCCTTGGTTTGTTGCTGCATCGTGGGTGGTTCTGAGCAAGAGGCAACCAGCATGAGGGTATTTCACTGTTTCAGCAGCAGTATGGCTAAGCTGGCCAATTCTGGCTGAGGGCCAGTCTTGTATGGCTGGTTCATTAGGGTAGTAGCTTAGCCATTGGGGCTGCACCACTGACTGGGTGGCTTATAAACAACACGAATTTATTTCTCACCGTTGTGGGGGCTGGGAAGTTCCAAGTTCAAGGTGCTAGCACGATTGTCTTCTGGTGAGGGCCCTCTTCCTGGGTTCATAGATGGTGCCTTTTCCCTGGGTCCTCACATGGTTGAAGGGAGGAGGGAGCTCTGTGGGGTCTGTTTTATAAGAGCACTAATCCCTTCCTGAGGGCTTCATGACCTCCCAAAGGCCTTACCTCCCAATACTATCATCTTTGGGGGTTAAGATTTCAACATACGAAATCTTGGGGGGGGGCACAAAATTGAAGTCATGGTAGGTAGACACTGAGAAGTTGGGCTGTAGAGTCCTAGGGCACAAGCACATTTGTGTGTGTCTGTGTGTGTGTACATATATATGTATGTACGTAGCAGTCGTTACATATACATACGGTTGACCTTTGAACAACATGGGTTTGAACTGCATGGGCCCTACTTATACATGGATTTTTTTCAATAAATGCAGTACAGGACTGTAAATGTATTTTCTTTATGATTTTCTTAATATTTTCTTATCTTTTTTTTTATAAATTTGTGGTCTTTTTTTTTTAAGATTTTGTTTATTTATTTGAGACAGAATGAGAGAGAGAGAGAGCACATAAGAGTGGGGAGGGTCAGAGGGAGAAGCAGACTCCCTGCTGAGCAGGAAGCCCGGTGCGGGACTCGATCCAGGGACTCCAGGATCATGACCTGAGCCGAAGGCAGTCGCTCAACCAACTGAGCCACCCAGGTGCCCTCTTATCTTTTTTTTTAAAAGATTTTATTTATTTGACAGAGAGAGAGACAGCAAGAATGGGAACACAAGCAGGGGGAGTGGGAGAGGGAGAAGCAGGCCTCCCCCTGAGCAGGGAGCCCGATGTGGGGCTCGATCCCAGGACCCTGGGATCATGACTCTAGCCGAAGGCAGAAGCTGAACGGCTGAGCCACCCAGGTGCCCCAATATATTATCTTTAGCTTACTTTATTGTAAGAATACAGTATATAATATATACAACATACAAAATATGGGGTCATTGACTGTTTATGTTATCGGTGAGGCTTCTGGTCAACAGCAGGCTGTTAATAAAGTTTTAAGGAGTCGAAGCTATACTCAGATTTTTGATGGCATGGGACGCCCACACCCCTAACCCCCATGTTTTTCAACCACCAACTGTGTACATGTATCTAAAACCACCACCCAGATCAAGCCATAGAAATTTCCAGGCCCCAGAAGGTTCCCTTACGACCCCTCCGCGTCAGTAACCCCCAGCCCCAGCCACTGTTCGACTGCTCTCAGCATGGATTGATACGCTTGTTGTTGAACTTGCACCTGCAGGGCCAGCCCTGCCAAGTGTGGCGGCGGTTTGCTTTTGCTCTCATGCTGTGTATCACGTCGATGTACCACAGTTTATTTCTCCATCCCACTCTTGATGGCAGTTTTGGTTTTTAACTGCTGTGGTCATCCTCGTATGTGAGCACCTATGCATTCTTATCTGTAGGTTATACGCCAGGAGTGATGTTCTTGATAATAAGAGAAACAGGTTTAGCTTTAGTAGATCCCACCACAAACAGTTTCCAGAGTAGTCCTATCAGGTGTATGCACACTAAATATTAAGAGACACATCCATTGCTCCCAGTTGCATATCAAATTACACTTCTGTAGTGTGTTGTTTCTCCCACATTCTTTTATTTTTTATTTTTTTTTTGAAGTGAAGTTGAAAGTTTATTAAGTGAAAGTGAGAACAGGAAGGAAAGAAAAAAGCTCTCTAGAGTGAGAGGGATCCCGAATGGGTTGCCACTGAGGTCTTTTATGGTCGGTGTTTTATAGAAAACTGACCAGGGAACTGAAATCTGGACATCACTGCTGATAGCACCATAATTACCTCTCCTTTGAATATCTCATCTCTGATGTTTAAGACAAACGAGATGGTCTGGTTCTGTTCCCTTATTTCTGGTTTCCTTACGCCTCAGCATTTCTGGGATTTTTGGTGAGCCTGATCATGTAACCCCCTACCTATCTCTCCCTACCTGGCCCTGCCTGGCCCTTACTCATTTTTAGTGTTTACAGCACTCCTAAAAGAAACCCCGAACCCATTAGCAATCACTCCCCATCTCCTCCAACTTCCCTCTACCCCTACTTCAGCTCTAAGGTAGCTGCGAATCTGCTTTCTGTCTGTATCGATTTGCTTATTCTGGACAGTTCATATACATGGAATTATACGTATGGGTGTTATACGCAACTAATGAATCGTTGAACACTACATCAAAAACTAATGATGTATTATATGTTGGCTAATTGAACATAATAAAAAAATAGAAAGCTACTGAGCAAAACTGGAAAAAAAAAAGTAAAAAAAAATTTTTTTAAATGAGGGGTACCGGGTAGGCTCAGTTGGTTAAGCCTATTTAAGGTTTTCTCTCCCACATTCTTGCCAACTTTTTAATTCTTGACCTGATGGTAAAAATGCCTTGTTGTAATTTATATTCTTTGGCAGCCATAAATGTGATGAATCTCACTGTTTTTTTCAAGTTTCCTCTTATGTCCTTTAGGAAAATTACAGAGCTCTTTTCCCTGTAGAAACCTATCCTTTTTGGTTTCAGGTTTCTTGAGGTCTATTATATTGTTTTTCCTTTTGCGTGTGGTTTCAGTGGGAGAACCGATCAACCTCGAGGCTTGGGAGTGGCTCCACAAGGTGGTGGGGGACAGCAGATGCACGCTGGTGGACACGTGGTGGCAGACAGGTGAGAGTCCCCGAGGAGAAGGGGTCCAGGCATGCCTTTGGAACCTGGCACCAGGCTCGCTCGCGGTGCACGATAGCACATGGGAACCTGTGGCCGAGCCTGAGTCTTGGAGGCTCAAGTGTGAGTGAGGCTCTGTGATTGCCATCCAACAGCACTGAGGCCTCAGCCCCTCGGCACGCGTGGTGGCTGGAAAACCCGGCGTCTGGAGTGAGAGGCCGAGCCGGGCTGCCGGCTTGCAGCTGGAAGACTTGGGATGTGTATGACTTCTCTGAGCCTTGGGGTTCTTATTTGTGAAGTGGAGGTACTCCACTACAGGCCCCAACGAGGATGGAGAGAGGTGATGCAACTGCTGTATGTTGTCCCAGGCCTGACAGGTAGTAGGTGCTTAGCTAAATGTTCATTTTCCCTGTAGGGGCCACGTGCCCAACACAAGTACAACTGATGCCGATGGGCCCCACTGCAGGGGACCAGAGTCTAAATTTAGATTTCAGTGGGAAAGGCATTTTTTTTTTCCTGTGCCATTTTGTTTTGCTTTGCCCTTTCTCCTCTGGGGTATCTGACTTATTAGGATGTTAGGGCAAGAGACCATCACTGATGTAATGAATGTAGCCAGCTGGGGTCTCATTCTTCAAGAAGCCAGAAAGTGAGGCATTGCAAATAGCTCTGTTCTCCATTTGGGAAGCCTCAGGACGGAGACTCTCTACAACTGAGTCTCCTGAGGCATTTCCATGCAGGCTGAGAGAGAGAAGTGCCAAAGAAATACTTGAGAACAGAATTGTGGGCATAGCTTTTCATTGTTTGGGGTTTGTGTGTGGGGGGGAGGGGCACTGGCCCAGAAGCAATTCATTTCCTCTGTTTTCCTGTGCAAGTGGGTGGGCTCTGCCCTGTCCCACAGAGCCAAGGACGAGGGGAGGCAGCCCCTGTCCCTGTGGAGTGCCCCAGCTCCTGGGACTGACCCCTCTGTCTTGGGCCCACATCTTGTTTCTGCAGATGAGAGGACCAGAACCCAAGTCTGGTCTTGCCTCAGAAAGATATCTTTGTGTCACTGGGGGCCAAGCAGGGACAAACACCCATCTCCCACCCTGGGAGAGCACTTGTGTGTCCATCACGGACCCTTTGATGGCATGTCTAGATAAACATCTCAGTAGCCCCTGGGCCCAACCTGCATTTCTTCCCTATTCTCCCTGCAGAAACGGGTGGCATCTGCATCGCGCCACGGCCCTCAGAAGAAGGGGCAGAGATCCTCCCTGGCATGGCGATGCGGCCCTTTTTTGGCATTGTCCCGGTGCTCATGGACGAGAAGGTAAGGGCCTTGTGGAGGCATCCCCTTCCTGCACGCATGCCCTGCGGAGCTCCTGGCGCTCTTGTCTACCTTCCTGGCCTCCTCTGCCCCTGTCTCACATCACACGGGCCTGGCTCTAGTAGGTGGCAGAAGGGTGAGCGTTCACTGCAGCGTCTCCTCAAGGACACACAGTTGAAATCCGTGCATGGAGTAAGCGCAGGGTCCTCCGGGAAGCCCTCTTAGGCTGGTTCCTTGCAGAGGAGAAAGGCAGTTCCTTTTGGGGCACGCTTGTCATTTTTCACATTTCTGTTTTCCACATATTTCTCTGGCACCCCCCTCTGTCATTTCTCAGAAGAACATTAGTTCTTTGCTTCTAAAGCAGAATCTGTGTGTTCTCTCACACGTGTGTCTCTGGGTCCATAGGGAAATGTCGTGGAGGGCAATAACGTCTCCGGGGCTCTGTGCCTGTCCCAGGCCTGGCCGGGCATGGCCAGGACCATCTACGGAGACCACCAGAGATTCATGGAGGCCTACTTCAAGCCTTACCCAGGTGAGCTGTCTAAAGTGGATTGTGTCATGCGTTTTTGTACACACTGGGAAGCATAGGCTCAGAAAATGTTTTTAAGGTAATGATGACTGAGTGTAGTGTGGTGACACTTTGGAGTTGGAGTCCTACCCTCTCCCCCTCACCTTCCTGACCCTCCTGGGCTCAGAATGGGAAGAGTCCCTGGGGTTTAAGTGGGGCTGCAAGCAGAGACTGAAGCACCTGGCCCTTGGTGTGCATGCCTTAGGCTACTAGGAAGGAAGAGTGAAGAAACCACTCTGGAAAACTGGCATGATGGCTGGCTGTGAGTTTTCTTCTGGCTTACTTTTTTTTTTTCCTGGTTTGCTTTATGTCATTGGGTTGGAAGATGATATACACAGTGTGCCTATTGGAACCCATCATCTTCATCTCAAGCTTGTGAATGAGCCTCACTTTGGGGGATGCTTAGATGTGCTCTTTGTATACCATCTACTCCCCAGACGTTTGCAGTCGTGACGTGGTCAGAATTCTGCTGTTTCGGAGCCATTGCCCTTTCTCTAGCACACAGCCAGATGGCACCATCTAGAGAAGTGTCTCTGCGAGGGGTTGGCAGGAGGACGGGTAGGCAGGAAGTCAGCAGGCTGGGGCTTCAGAGATTTCTTCCGTAGAGTGAGGTCAGGGTGTGTGTCTTGCTGTGTCCCTGTGGAGGGATGGGAGCCCCGCCAGGTCCTGGTGCAGAGGTATTGGTGCTGAATTCCCCCGCTGTGGTGCAGGCCACTACTTCACCGGCGATGGGGCATACCGGACAGAGGGCGGCTACTACCAGATCACAGGGCGGATGGACGACGTCATCAACATCAGTGGTCACAGGCTGGGGACCGCAGAGATCGAGGATGCGATGGTGAGCATGGTCGGGCCTCCTTTGCTGGGGTACATCCACAAGGCCTTGGATTTACTTGTGTGCTGACTCAGGCGGTTCATCTGCATGTTTTGTCTTGTGTTCTGCCCAGGCTAACCACCCCGCCGTGCCAGAGACCGCTGTCATTGGCTATCCCCATGACATCAAAGGAGAAGGTGAGCGCCCACAAAAGGTGCTCCTCATTCCTGGTCTCATGCACATTGTGGCACTTTGTAACAGGAATGGACTCCGGGAGTGGGTGGTAGGGGTTTTGTGTGGGTCAAGCTGTTGCTTTCTTCTGTCCTATGTGGAGGTTTTGGGTGAGGAGACTCGATAGCATGTATGTTAGACAAGGGTCAGATTTTTGAAATGTCCTAGCTCTGCCACCCCTTAAGGACACACATCCACAAGCAGCCAGGACCTGTTTGGCCCCTGCTGAGCTTGGGAGTTTCCTCCTCTGTCCATGTGCGTGTGGCAGCTTGGTTGTGGAGGGTGTCCACGAAATGCCCTGTCCTGCTCACAGCGTCTCCTTGCACGTGCTCGGTCACAGTGCCCCACGCAGCCGCCACAGGGGCTGCCCGACAGGCCCTGGCGCGGGCCCTTGTGCAGCTCTGGCATTCTTTTTGGAGGCATTTGACCTGTGGTTCTCACTGCAGATGCTGAATGATAATCAGAATAGTTTATTTGAAGACACCCATTGTTCCAAAGTCTGCCAGTTTCTAAGTGGGTGGGTCTGGGAAGGGACAGGGTCCCCTGAGTATTGTAGTGCCCAGTGCACGGTGGCCATACTCATTTGGCCTGGTGTGACCTGCACACTCGCTGACTGTATGCTGCACTGCTGGGCAGGCCACCCTCCACTGCCCGGCCAAGCAGCCTGGGAAGGGCACTTGGCCTCTTGCTGTCAGGGCTATCCTCTGTCTCCGCGTGCCCCAGTGTCATCTGCCTTCCTGTCACATTTGTGTGCCACAGTTCCATTATTTACTCAAACACCTTATCTAAATCAACCCATTGTAAAATTTAACATTTATTTAAACACTTTTTAAAAGATTTTATTTATTTATTTGTCAGAGATACAGAGCGAGAGAGCACAAGCAGGGGGAGGAGCAGGCTTCCCGCAGAGCAGGGAGCCGATGCAGGGCTCGATCCCAGGACCCTGGGACCATGGCCTGAGCCAAAGGCAGATGCTTAACCAACTGAGCCACCGAGGCGTCCTATTTAGACACTTGAAAAAGCATTTTCAGTTGCCGTGAGAAGCATGTGTCCATGAGGCTGCTGCCCCTTCCTTAGCAGGAGACTGGAAAATGCACGAGAGCAGTCAGGGATAGGAAGGGGATGGAGATGGGTCAGGTCCTCTCGTGTGAATTCAGAGGCCTTGGGTCAGCTTGTGTCCCCGTTAGCAGAAGCTGCAGCCCAAGTAACTCTGGGATCAGTAGGCCTTTCAGTGCCTGTCAGGCAGCTGGGGGGAATGTACATATCATGGGTATGGTGATAGACATTTTTCTGATTTCTTTTTTTTTTTTTTTAAGGATTTTTAATTTATTTTTTGACAGAGAGACAGCGAGAGAGGGAACACAAGAGGGGGAGTGGGAGAGGGAGAAGAAGGCTTCCCGCGGAGCAGGGAGCCCAATGTGGGGCTCGATCCCAGGACCCTGGGATCATGACCTGAGCCGAAGGCAGATGGCTAATGACTGAGCCACCCAGGGACAGCTGTTTTTCTGATTTCTAACAGAGTTGAGCATCTGTGTGATGGTAACACATGAGCAACAGCAAAAGCTGTTGGGTACCTGTGTATTCCCACTCCCTGGGTTTGCACGTGGTCTGACTGAGGGGAGCCCCTGGTCTGGTCTGGTCTGATTAGGACCCAGACTTGGCGAGGAACAAAACTCCTTGCTTCATAGAGCTTACGTGCTGGAGGATCAGGGAGTAGAGGGGAGAGACAGACAATAAGTAATAAACACAAGCAATGACAAAACTACATAGTAGGCTAGGCGGCACGTGCCATGAAGAGAATTAATTAAGATGGGGTGGGATTGGTGCAGGTATACACAGGCCGAACATATATAGGAACTTCATGCATGCGAGGGGACACTGCAGGTCCATGAGGGAAGCTAGACTGTCTGCAGGGCTGCTGGGATGGCTCATGTGGAGAAACAGTGGAATTGGATCTGTGTCCCACACATGCAAGATTATCCCAGGTGGATTGAAAAGAAATGTAGAAACCTGTGGGAACCACTGTTAATCTTTTCTGGAACATGGTAGGATATTGACAAACAAAACTTAGTGTTTATGCTAAAATATTGGTTGGCCAGCCCTGCCCAACAGGGCTTCCAGCCAAGCCGGAGCTCGCTCTTCATCTGTGCTGTCCAGGACAGTAGCCACAAGCTACAGGGGGCTCATGCCACCCAGGAACTACATGTTAACCTTAATTTCATTTACATTTAAATAGCTACTGTGGCTAGTGCCCACTGTGTTGGACACGTACCTACAAGATTAGTGTCACCTGTTACGTTCCCATCACCACGTCACAAGGGTGGACAGTACGTCTCCTTTGAGCCCACATTATGGGCTACTTCACAGGTACAAGGATGGTAGGAGAGGTTAAATCATGCCTCCAAGGTGACATCCCCATCCAGTCAACACAAGAGCCAAAGGGAGCTCTCATATACATGTCGGCTTCGCTAGGATGTTCATAGGAGCTGTTAGAATCGCTTCCACTTTGAGAAAAAAAAAATCACTTCCCACTTTGGATGAAATGGAAATGCATCTTTAGGGCTGCAACTAAAGGAAGCAGCTGCTACAGGTCACCAATGTATGATTTAAAGATCCTTAAGATATATGATAACTGTGTACAATGATCTGCCTTGGAGATGATTCGTGGTTGAACACACCCCAAACCTTTGACTCCTTTCAGCTGCATTTGCCTTCATCGTATTGAAGGACAACACAGGTGACACAGATGCTGTGGTGAAGGAGCTCAGATCAGCAGTGGCCACCAAGATTGCCAAGTACGCCGTGCCCGATCAGATTCTGGTGAGTGGCACCTGGCCCTCAGGTGTGATGGCGCTGCTTGTTGTAAGCCTTCTTCTCTACTTCCCACAAGTAATGAGCAAAAGTGATCCCTTCCATCGGCAGCAACACGGATGTTAGCTGTTTGGTTGCCTGGGATGTAGGTGGGGAAGGTGAGTTGCTGCATCCTCAGAGAGAGGGGGAGGCCAGAAGACCTCACAGCAAACGTTTTCACAACTCAGAGGATCATGCTGGGCAGGATTAGGTGCTCTCTTACTTTGGCATGTGGAGGCCAGTTATAGGAGCAGGGCTGGGCGGTGAAGAAAATTTAGAGATTTTACTTATTTTTTAAAAGTTTTTATTTAAATTCCAGTTAGTTAACATACAGTGTAATATTAGTTTTAGATGTACAATGGAGTGATTCAACCCTTCTATACATCACCTGGTGCTCATCATAACCAGGGCACTCCTTAATCTCCATCACCTACTTAACCCATCCCTTCCCCACCTCCCCTCTAGTAACCATTAGTTTGTTCTCTGTAATTAAGAGTCTTTTTCTTGGTTTGCATCTCTCTCTCTCTTTCCCCTTTTGCTCATATATTTTGTTTCTTAAATTCCACATATGAGTGAAATCATATGGTATTTGTCTTTCTCTGACTGACTTATTTTGCTTAGCACTGTACTCTCTGGCTCCATCCATGTCATTGTCAGTGGTAAGATTTCATTCTTTTTTTATGGCTGGGTAATACTCCAGTGGACACACACACACACACACACACACACACATCTATATACACACCACATCTTTATTCATTCATCAGTCAGTGGACACTTGGGCTCCTTCCATAATTTGGCTATTGTAGATAATGCTGCTATAAACATCGGAGTGCATGTACCCCTTTGAATTAGTGTTTTTGGATTCTTTGGGTAAATACCTAGTAGTGTGACTGCTGGATCAGAGGGTAGTTCTATTTTTAACTTTTGAGGAACCTTCGTACAGTTTTCTAGAGTGGCTGCACCAGTTTGCATTCCCACCAACAGTGTAAGAGGGTTCCCCTTTCTCCACATCCTTGCGAACATCTGTTGTTTTCTGTGTTGTTGAGTTTAGCCATTCTGACAGGTGTCAGGTGATACCTCATTGTAGTGTTGATTTGTATTTCCCTGATGATGAGTGATGTTGAGCATCTTTTCATGTTTCTGCTGGCCATCTGTATTGTCTTCTTTGCAAAAATGTCTATTCATGTCTTCTGCCCAGTTTTTAGTTGGATTGTTTTTTGGGTGTTGAGTTTGATAAGCTCTTTATAGATTTTGGATACTAACCCTTTATCAGATATGTCATTTGCAAAACATCTTCTCTCATTCTGTAGGTTGCCTTTTAGTTTTGTTGATTGTTTCCTCCACTGTGCAGAAGCTTTTTATTTTGATGAAGACCCAGTAGTTTATTTTTGCTTTTGTTCCCCTTGCCTCAGGAGACCTATCTAGAAAGAAGTTCTATGGCTGATGTCAAAGAGGCTACACTCTGTGTTCTCGTCGTGGATTTTTATGGTCTCAGGTCTCACATTTAGGTCTTTAATCCATTTTGAATTTATTTTTGTGTCTAGTGTAAGAAAGTGGTCCAATTTCATTTGTTGCAGAGATTGTCTTTTTCCCATTGGATATTCTTTCCTGCTCTGTCGAAGATTAATTGACCATATAGTTGTGGGTCATTTCTGGGTTTTCAATTCTGTTCCAATCATCTATGTGTTTATTTTTGTGCCAGTACCATGCTGTTTTGATCACTACAGCTTTATAATATAACTTGAAGCCTGGAATTGTGATGCTTCCAGCTTTGCTTTTCTTTTTCAAGGTTTCTTTGGATATTTGGGGGTCTTTTGTGTTTCCATACAAATTTTAGAATTGTTTGTTCTAGTTCTTGTGAAAAATGCCATTGGTATTTGATAGGAATTGCATTAAATGTGTAGTGCTTGGGTAGTATAGACATTTTAACAATATTTGTTCTTCCAATCCGTGAGCATGGAATGTCTTTACATTTCTTTGTGTCATCTTCAGTTTCTTTCATCAGTGTTTTATAGTTTTTACGGTACAGATCTTTTACCTCTTTGGTTAGCTTTATTCCTAGGTATCTTACTGTTTTTGGTGTAATTGTAAATGGGATTGATTCCTTATTTTCTCTTTCTGCTGCTTCATTATGGTGTCTAGAAATGCAACAGATTTCTGCATGTTAATTTTGTATCCTGTGACTTTACTGAATTTGTGTATCAGTTCTAGCAGTTTTTTGTTGGAGTCTTTGGTTTTTTACACAGAGTATCATGTCATCTGCAAATAGTGAAAATATTACTTCTTCCTTGCTGATTTGGATGCCTTTTACTTCTTTTTGTTTGATTGCTATGCTTAGGACTTCTGGTACTATCTTAAATAACACTGGTGAGAATGGACATCCCTGTCTTGTTCTTGACTGTAGAAGAAAAGCTCTCAGTTTTCCCCATTGAGGATGATATTAGCTGTGAGTTTTTTGTTTATGGTCTTTATAATGTTGAGGTATGTTCCCTCTAAATCTACTTTGTTGAGGGTTTTTTATCATGAATGTACTGTACTTTGTCAGATGCTTTTTCTGCACCTATTGAAATCATATGGTTTTTATCCTTTCTTTATTAATATGGTATATCACATTGATCTGCAAATATTGTACCACCCTTGCAACCCAGGAATAAATCCCACTTGATTGTGGTGAATGATTTTTTAAATGTATTGTTTGCTAGTATTTTATTGAGAATTTTTGCATCTGTGTTCATCAGGGATATTGGCCTTTAGTTCTCTTTTTTAGTGGAGTCTTTTTTTCTTTTTGGATTTAATAAAGTTTTATTTTCCCAAATGTACAGTTGGTGGGATCTGTTCATGCGTTCTACCAGCAGCAGGGGCATCTCCACCCTTGGTGTTTCTGGTGTAAATTACTTGAGCTCTGTGCTTTGAAACCAGTTTTTAATGAGTCCTTTACTAAGGAGCTCCTGAAGGACTGCCCTGGCCAGGGAACCTCGAATCTTTAGTCTCCCAGAGACAACACCTGGAGTCATAAGCTTATAGTTGGGAACTTCCTTACAGAGCTTGTCATATGTCACTTTGTCAAACAAGACCAGGTTACTGAGCTTGTCCCAAACTTTGCCTTTGGACCCTTCTTTCTGGCCTTACTCCTGGATTTGTTCACTGGGTCTTTATCGTTTTTGGCTGACTTTCCAGCATCTTTCTTCTTGTTGTCCTTGGGCGGCATGGTGAAGCTCAGAGGACAGCGGTCACCCCCGCAGCCTGGCTAAGATGTAGGACAATAAGGTTAGTGGAGTCTTTCTCTGGTTTTGGTATCATGGTAATGCTCGCCCCATAGAATTAATTTGGAAGTTGTCCTTCCTTTTCTATTTTATGGAATGATTTGAGAAGAATAGGTGTTTGGTAGAATTTGCCTGTGAAGCCATCTGGGCCTGGACTGTTGTTTGTTGGGAGATTTTTGATTACAGACTCAATTTCTTTGCTGGTTATTGGTCTGTTCAAGTTTTCTATTTTTTCCTGTTTCAATTTTGGTAATTTATAGGTTTCTAGGAATTTATCCATTTCTTCTAGGTTGTCCAGTTTGTTGGCATATAGTTTTTCATGATATTGTCTTATAATCTTGTTTGTCTTTCTCTGGTGTTTGTTGTTATTTCTCCTCATTTGTGATCTTATTTATTTGGGTCCTTTCTCTTTTCTTTTTGGTTGGCTAGAGGTTTATCAATTTTATTTTTTCAAAGAGCCAGCTCCTGGTTTCATTGACCTATCCTAGTATTTTTTTTTAAAATTATTATGTTCAGTTAGCCAACATATAGTAGTACATCATTAGTTTTTGATATAGTGTTCAGTGATTCATTAGTTGCATACAACACCCAGTGCTCATCACAACACATGCCCTCCTTAATACCCATCACCAGGTTACCTCATCCCCCAATTCCCTTTCCTTCTGTAACCCTCAGTTTGTGTTCTAGTATTTTTTTACTTTCTGTATCATTTATTTCTGCTCTAATCTTTATTATTTCCTTCCTTTTGCTGGCTTTAGGCTTCATTTGTTGTTCTTTTTCTAGCTTTTTTGGGTTTAAGGTTAGGTTGTTTATTTGAGATTTTTGTTTCTTAAGGTAGGTCTGTATTGCTAGATACTTCCCTCTTAGGACTGCCTTTATTGTATCCCAAAGGTTTGTACTGTTGTGTTTTCATTTTCATTTTTTTTTTCTTTGATTTCCTGGTTGACCCATTCATTGTTTCATAGCATGCTGTTTAACCTCCATGTATTAGTGGTCTTTCCAAAGTTTTTCTTGTGGTTGATCTCTAGTTTCATAGTGTTATGGTCGAAAAATGTGCATGGTATGATTTCAGTCTTTTATACTTGTTGAGGCCTGTTTTGTGACCTAATATGTGATCTATTCTGGAGAATGTTTCATGTGCACTTGAAAAGAATGTGTATTCTGCTGTTTTAGGATGGAATGTTCTGAATATATCTGTTAAGTCCCTCTGGTCCAGTGTGTCATTCAAAACCATTGTTTCCTTATTGATTTTCTGTTTAGACGATCTGTCTATTGGTGTAAGTGGGTTGTTAAAGTCACCTATTATTATTGTATTATTATCAATTAGGTCCTTTATGTTTGTTATTTTTTTAATATGTATTTGGGTGTTCCCATGTTGTGGGCATAAATATTTATGATTGTTATATCTTCTTGTTGGATTATCCCCTTTATGATTATATAGTGTCCTTCTTTGTCTCTTGTTACAGTCTTTGTTTTAAAATACATTTTGTCCAAAATAAATATTGCTACTCCAGCTTTCTTTTGACATCCATTTGCACGACAGATGTTTCTCCAACCGCTCACTTTCAATTTACAGGTGTCTTTAGGTCTAAAATGAGTCTCTTGTTGGCAGCATATAGATGGGTCTTGTTTTTTATCCATTCTGACACCATATGCCTTTTGATTGGCGTGTTTAGTCTGTTTAAATTCAGAGTAATTATTATTGTTTTTTAAAGATTTTATTTATTTGTTTGAGAGAGAGAGAACACGCACGAGTTGGGGGAGGGGCAGAGGCAGAGGGAGAAGGAGAAGCAGACTCCCCACTGAGCAGGGAGCCCAAAGCTGGGCTTGATCCCAAGACCCTGAGATCATGATCTGTTTTGTCATTGTGTCTGGAGATTTTCTCTGATCATTTTTTGTCTTTGTCACATTTGGTCTCTTCTTTGCACTTAAAGAGTCTCTTTTAAAGTTAAAAATAGAACTACCCTATGACCCAGCAATTGCACTACTACGTATTTATCTAAAGGATACAAGCTGATTTGAAGGGGCACATGCACCCCAATGTTTATAGCAGCAATGTCCACAATAGCCAAATTATGGAAAGAGCCCAGGTGTCCATCTATAGATGAATGGATAAAGAAATGGTATATATACACAATGCAATATTACTCAGCCATCAAAAAGAATAAAATGTTGCCATTTGCAATGATGTGGATGGAACTGGAGGGTATTATGCTATGTGAATAAGTCAGTCAGATAAAGACAAATACCATATGATTTCACTCATATGTGCAATTTAAGAAACAAAACAGATGAACTTAGGGGAAGGGAAGGAAAAAATATAAGATGAGGATAGGGAGGCAAACTGTAAGAAACACTGAACTCTAGGAAACAAACTGACGGTTGCTGGAGGGGATGTGGGTGGGGGATGGGGTAACTGGGTGATGGGCATTAAGGAGGGCATGAGATTTAATGAGCACTGGGTGTTATATGCAACTGATGAATCACTAAATTCTACCCTGGTGTAACTAATAATACAGTATATATTAACTAAATTGAATTTAAATAAAGAATTAAAAAAAGAATCCCTTTTAATATTTCCTGCAGGGCTGGGTTAGTGGTCACAAACTCCTTTAGTTTTTGTTTGTCTGGGAAACTCTTTATCTCTTATTCTGTTCTGAATGACAGCCTTGCTGGATAGAGTATTCTTGGCTGCAGATTGTTCCCATTCAGCACTTTGAATGAATATATATATATATATATATATATATATATATATATATATATATATATATATATATCATGCTACTCCCTTTTGGCTTGCCAAGTTTCTATGGAGAAATCTCCAGCTAGCCTTACGGTCTTCCCTTGTAAGTTAAGGACTTTTTTCTTGATGCTTTTAAGATTTTTTCTCTGTCACTATATTTTGCAAGTTTAACTACCACATGTTAGTGTTGGCCTGCTTTTGTTGATTTTGATGGGAGTTCTCTGTTCCCCCTAGATCTGGATGTCTGTTTCCTTCCCCAGATTAGGGACGTTTTCAGCTATTATTTCTTCAAACAAATTTTCTGCCTCCTTTCATCTCTCTTCTTCTGGGACTCCTATAATACAAATGTTTTTACATTTGTTGGAGTCACTGAGTTCTTGAAGTCTATTCTCATGTTTCCTAATTCTTTCTCTTTTGTTCAGCTTCATTATTTTCCATTATTTTATCTTCTAGGTCACTAATTTGTTCCTTTGCTTCTTCCAGTCTGCTGTTAATTGTATCAGGCCTGTTTCCAATTTCATATATTGCATTCTTCATCTCTGATTGATTCTTTTTTAACTCTTTTATCTCTGTGGTAAGGTTCTCATTGAAGTCTTCTATTCTTCTTTCAAGTCCAGTGAGTATCCTTATGATTGTTACTTTAAATTCTCCATCATGCATGTTACTTATATCTGTCCCACTTAGATCTCTGGCTGTGACTTTATCTTGTTCTTTCATTTGGGATAAATTCTTCCATCCTCTCATTTTGTCTAAGTCTCTACCTTCTTCTAAAAATTAGAGAGTTTAAATAGAGAAACGTGGAAAGTACCAGCTTTCCCTAGCCCCTGTGTGGTTTCTGAACACATCACCTGGTGTCAGTGCGGGAGACACTGCCAGACCCCTATCTGAGGGAGTCTGTGTTGGAGTCAGGTCTGGGGAATAATGGGGCCACCTTTCCAGCCCCATTAGGTTTCTACTCCTTTCTTTGTTAACATTTTCCCCACAGCCTTCCTTGGTTCAGAGGAGGTCCTCTGAGGGAGGCACGGCCCCAGGCTCACCTGGTCTTATACAAAGTCAAGCTGTTGGCCTGGACCAGAGTTTCAGGGAAACCTGAACTCCCCTAGGTGAACTCAACCCTTTCAAAAGATGGGTAACTGTTAAATAAGCCCCAAACACGGCTCTTAACATATTGCTATTGACATTAAGGGGACCATGGTTGTTTGAAAATGTTAAATGCTAAATTTTCAAACACTAAACAAACAACATTTTTCTCTAAAGTAGTAGCTCTTACCTTTCATGTCAGCAAAAAACAACCTTGGGCCAAGCCAGTCAGTGGAGATGAGTTGCCATGGCATATGCTTGGTTCTGTTGCTACTGGGGAGCTCTCAGAAATGTAGCAAATGGGAGACAGAGGTATCAGCAGTGAGGCAGACCAGGGTACTGGCAGACCCTGCCTGAAGAAGGGCTTCAGCAAAACCCCTGACGTATGGTTGATCCTTTGGGTTGATTTCAGTTTATGTCTAGATTGTGGGAAGATAAAACCAGAGACCACAGGCCCCCATGTTCTCTAGGGTGGGCCTGGCACCTCAGTCGTGTTCATTCCTGAGTCCCCAGTGAGGCTGTCAACCCCTGGGCAGAGCCCTTCTTATGCCAACAAACTTGGATGCCGCTGGGAGTCTGGGCACCACACAAACTTGAATGCTGCACCCCTTCCTTGCCAGGTAGTGAAGCGTCTTCCAAAAACTCGGTCTGGAAAAGTCATGCGGAGGCTCCTGAGGAAGATAATCACGGGCAGAGCTCAGGATCTGGGGGACACCACCACCCTGGAGGACCCCAGTGTCATCACGGAAATCCTGAGTGCCTACCAGAAGTACAAATCCAAGCAAGCTGCCTCTCAGTGATGGGCTCTGGTCAAGACCCAGTGCCCACACCCCTAACCGTCGTTCCAGAATGTAGCTCTCAGATGTGCTCATTTTCTGCTCTCTCAGAAGCATAACCTCTCCCAGTCCTCTCCCAGAGCATAACCCATACTGCCCCAGTGTGAAGTCTGTGCTAAACCCTGCCTCCTTGCTGCTGAGAACCCATGAAGAAGTACTATCAGACATGCTTAGCATTTGCTTCCCCTTGTCCTGAATTTGGTTTCCTGGAGTGAAAAGTCACTGTCATCTCCATTTCTGTGTTACCTCCTGACAGCACAGGAAGGTGAAAAGCCTGGTAACATGTGCCTGCTCAGATGACTGAGAACTAGAAGCAATCATGTGTTTTCCCAGATGTTTCTAGATACAAAAGGCAGATATTTTATTTTTATACTTTTATATTTTGGAAGAATGTACAAATACACACATGTAGTATGTGGATTTACATGTACACGCTCTTTGTAACATTTAGAGTTATGAAAATCTTTTGTGCCTCTGCTCATGGGGAAATGTGGAGAGGGTCAGAGGGTGCATTTTTAATGTTCAGCATATTGGGGAATCTGTATTGGAAATGTTTGTACCTTTGTCTAAATATAGCTATCTTGAGAACTTTCAAGCTTGTAGCATCCTTTTTTGATATATATTTCTATTTCCCTTGGTTTATGTATAATGAAACCTAACTCTTAAGAAGTGGTGGTACGAATGTGCTCTGATTTTAGTTTTAGAACCACTCATGTATTCTGTTTCTCCAAGCTGTGATGTGGAAAGACTTCCCTCTCCACCTTGGATGCCTCTTGGTAGGAGGTCAACATGCTCCAAATATGTGGGGATGTTCAGGGAGGGAAGCCCATGGGAGGGAAGCCCATGGAAACTCAGGTGACTCCTCGTTAGGGCCCTAATTTGGCTAGAAATGGGTCCTTGAAAACTGCCTGCCCTTCATTCTGTGGTTGGTGTGGGAAGAACCACAGAGGCCCAAGGATGAGACTTGGAACTCTGAATCAAGTCTCTCTCTTTAAGTATGCCTTAAGTCATCTGAACATTAGCAAGATGACATAAATCATTAAGTTGCAAAGTGTTTATTAGCTAAGCATTCAGGGGCCGATGGCATGGAGTACAGGTGAAGGCAGCCTGCTGAGCTGGGTCCTTGGGAACAGGGAAAATTTGTCCTTATCTATACTCCATGTTATATGGTGCCTTGCAGCTGTGTAGGTGTTCAAGTGGTGTCTGGGGTACTGAACACCTACTGTGGGTCATAACTATGCTTGCTTCTCTCTGATTTGGCGAGTATGCCTGTGACACCAACGGGGTGGCCATTAGCTGTAGCCCACAGATACACTGAGTGATGGTCTGTTCTTTGTCGCTAAGCAACAAGCCGTGCTTAGCAACAGAGATCTGTGGCGTGTGTGGTGGACCTGGCGGCTTGTAGTTATGGCACTATTTATGAAATGGCTTGGATATAAACTTGGACAGTGACCGGGGCAGTTCAAATAAAGCTTTATTTTGTTCATCCTCTTCTCTCTGTGGTGATGTTTTTGATCAAATAATGCTGTTGTTGCTGAATATAATCCTAAGGACAAAACTGGAAGGGGCCTATTCATTCAAAAGAGAACACTTAGTAGTCCATTGGGGAAGAAACCCATTACAGGGAGGAAATCTAGACTAAGAGCTCACCCATCTCAGACTGTTGCTTGGTAAACCTGTGTCTAGATTGCTGTGCTATCCAATACACTAGTTCTACGTAGCTCTTTAGGTGTAAGTAAAAAAAAAATATAGAATAGAATGGAATAAAATAAAATATTCCATTCTACAGTGGCAGTAGCCACAGTTCACATGCTCAGTAGCCACATGGCCAGTAGCTACCAGATTGGACAGCATGGACAACAACATTCCCACCATCACACAGAGTTCTGGTGATGGGCGCTGGTCTGGAACACCCATTAGAACGAGGAAGCAAAAACGATGTCAGGGTCACAGACTGCATCCGTGAGCAGCAGAGGCTTGCCTGAGAGAGAAATTCCCTGACCCAGGGTTATCCTTTCTCTAGACGTGAGAGAACATCGGTTTCTGTGTCCTTCACTGAACAGAGAAGCTGATTTTAGAGAATACACTGAACTGGTGCCACGGGAGCTGGGATGTGAGAGACCCCAGTCTGGGCGGCTCCTACAAAGCCTGGACCCCTGGTTTACCCACTGCAATGAGTTCATGGTGAAGAAAAGGGAGTGTGAATTCTCACCCAGTTTCCCCAGCCTGACTGGAAAGAGGGGATTTGGCCGTGGAATTAACATGAGTTCTTGGTTGTTGCAGAGCTGACTTGCACCCACTGCACCAACCACCCTCAGGATACCCAACATCGGGAACAACAGCAGTAATGGTCACACTACACTGCTGGGCACTGTGTGCAAGGAGGCCCTGAGAAGGTTCTGGATTCCATCCCCCCATCTCTTCCTCGTGTGGCCCTCTGAGGCAGACACTGTTATCCCAGCTTCACAGAAGAGGTGGGGAGAGGCAGAGCTGGGATGTGGATGGAGATTGTCTGGCTCTACCCTTGATCCTCAAGCTCAGACCAAAGGTGTGGCCCCTTCCTGCAAGAGCTTTGAAGAATATCAACCGCATTTTATTTTTATTATTTTATTATTATTTTTTTAAGGTGCTTTACTGTTGACATCTGGGTAGCTCTATGAACTCTTGGATAGAGGTAAGAAGCCTAAATCCAGGCCAAGAGGAAGCTTTCCTGGAGACAGCGCTTTTGGAAGGGGTGGTGATGCCAACTTGACTTTCAGTGAACCTCTAATTGGGGCTATGTAAGTTTTCCCTTCATCAGTTTGGGAATTTGTTGCATAACAGGATTAAACCAAATAAATACATAATTCCTAGGTCTGTGAATACCAACTGTCTTTGGTTTTTGCAGTATTCTCTTTTGTTGACTTGTTTTTATTCACCCTGGGTGGGCTCTGAGGTGCTTCTTGGATCTGTAGCTCGATATCCATCTTAATCAGTTTTGGAAGTGTCTCAATCATTATCTCCTCAAATATAGTGTTTGCCTATTTGGTCTCCTTTTCTTGAGGAACTTCTCACCTTCTATTTCCTAGATCTCTTACTGCTTTAGTCTCCAGTGTCCTGGAAGCAGAGCCTGAGACGAGGGCCTGCATGCAGGTGATTTGCTTAGGAATGGGACCCTCAGGACAGGTGTGAGGAATGGGGGTGTGAAACAGGGAGGGAGGGAAAGCAATGCAAGCAGGTGCGCTGCTGGGACAGCCAGCACCGTCAGCCGCCGCTCTGTGTCCCAGGCCTCAGGGGGGTCTTAACCAGCGTATCTCTGACCCAACTCAGAATGAGCTGTCTGAGATGTTGCACGGCCTCTCAGCTTTCCCCTCTGGAGCCTGCAGATGCACTCAGGAAAAAGTGGCTCCCTGCACTGGGCTCATCTCCCTGAGCTTCTGTCTCCAAAAAAGCCCTCCTGCCTGCTGTCCTGGTTTATAAGTATCGGAGTATCATTTTTGTTCTCACTTGCCTTGCTCTCTGAAACGAAAAGAGGGGTAAGAAAAAAGAAGCCTCTGTTTCCACACTCTTTTGTTCAGTTGCTCAGATTATTCTTCTCCCTATCTTAGGGATATGGGGAGACAGGGGGATGCCCCCAAATTTGTTCCTAATCAGCCATGCCAGAGGCAAGCTGTGACCCTCCAAGCGCACTCCCAGGGAGTTCCCTCACCGGTGGCCTTTGCTAAATGTGAAGTTGAAGTTCCTGCCTGCACCAGTCTTTATTCCAAATAGTAGAGAAGGAGCTGGTTAGTGCCCCTGGTGCCTGCACCAAAGGGTACCAACCATGGCCAAGGAGGTGAGAAACCAGAGGGCAAAAATCCAAGTCTAAATAAACCTAGAAAGAGCAAAGGGGAAGAAGGCTGGGGCTGGCTGGCCTAGGACATCATAAACAGACTGGTAAGTACCAAGGAGTTTAGAGTCTATTGGAATAGATGGCCTGCCAACTTCTTTTGCAGCAGGGTGGGATTTTCTTGGTAAGAGCCACCAACTGGGTAACTGTGTCTAGTCTCCTTGCTCCTGTAGACCAAACTTATGCTGAGCAGCCTTCTGGATGCACAGCCTCATTTTGGGCTGAGTCTTTCCCAAAGAAGATGTCCCCTCAGCCAACCACACATCTCTTTATTCCTGAGCCAAGGAAACACTTAACTCTTACACGTATGCAAACGTTTGCTCAAAAAGGCAGAGCAGAAATCGTCCAAAGGGAAATAACTAGTTGCTTTCAGGAAATGGTTTCTGGGTGTAATGAAATGTGATGAATGAGTGACCCAAGGAACTGATGGAGCAGATGAGCTCACTTCTCAACAGAGGTAACGATAATGAATGTCCAGGTCTATGCAGATGCCGACTGGTGAATGTCTTTCCTACGAGCACCTTTTCCTACCAAGTCAGGGCTGACCTTATGAATCTTCCTCATTAGGGTAATTAAGGCAGTTCTGTCCAGTCAGCTTATTTCTAATCCTCACCTCTCCCCTTGCCTGCTTCTCATTGGGGCAGACATCATTCAGTGTGCCAGCCCTGCCCTGCTCATGCCTATGCCACCTAGTCTCTTCTCTCGGTCCTCCCCGCCCTGAATGCTCAGTGGAACATGGGACCCTGTCCTCTAACATGGCAATCAGACTTGGGCACCTCACCAAAGTTGGGAGCATCAGAGTCTCAGTCCAGGAATCTGGACTGTGGACAAAGAGACTGTAGTTAGCTGGTGGAATACATGAAATGGGAGGTCATGGAGAGCTGGGCTTGAGGCAATAATTTTCTCCCACGGGCATGTTCAAGCAGAGAACACTGGCATATCAGATAGGACGCATTTAGGTGCAAGCACAAACTGCTCACCTGACTAGGCCTTGGATGCACAAGGGGTGGCTTTCCTCATGTAACCCAGAAGCCCGGGGGTACATGGTTGCTGGCAGGAGTTAGCAGCCTAGGTTTTCTCTTCTTGGCGTGTTGTTAGACCTCAGGGTGATTTTCCACTGTCACAAGATGCTGCTGCCCTTCTAAGCATAACTCTGGGGGTCAGAGGAGGGTAAGAAAGGGCAGGACACTATCTCTCCTTTTTATTGGAAAAGCAGGAACTTTTCCTAGAGGCCAAAAGAAACCCCAGATTGCTGCCTTTAACTCAAGGCCAGATTCTAGCCTGCGTCACTATACCCAGCTCTAATAGAGGGCAGCAAAGACGAAGACGGACAGTCCTGTAACAAGGCTTGCCACCGAATCACCAGGGATGAAGAGACAAGACACAGTGAGGTATGAGGGAGGCTGAGAGGAGTACTGCTCCTGTTTTCCCAGGTCCTCGTACCAGTCCCTGTGAGGCCAGGCTGCACTTTCTGTGTTGGAGTTCCATGAGCTATCCCCATATCCTTCCAATAAATCCCTCCCATACCTTAAGTGGGCTTTTGTGAATGCCTGTGTCTGGCAACTGGATGACCTCTAGGATACTTTTTCTACTCTGAACAAGCTATTCTACATTCTCTAACTTGACACTCTCCACTGTCCCACCTGAGCTGACATCAGAGCTTCCCATCACAACACAACAACTTAGCTTGAAGTCCTGTTTGGAGCAGATCACTCCTGCTCTCCTGGATTCGGGGCAGGGAGAAGGGCTCTGTCTATTGCTGCTCTTCTTCACCCCTTTAGAGCATCTTTTAGATGATTCTTCTTCTTTGATTACTCATAACCTTGAAGTCTACCCTGATTGTCACCCCCTTGTTGACCAATCCATGGACACCCCACGCTTCCCTTTTAAGCCTGTTTTTTGTCCTCTTCCATCCCTTCAACCTGCCATCATAATTCTACTTCCTCCATGAAACCTTCTCTGGGCACTGCTACCTGATGGGACTTGTTCCCTGTGGCCCCCAACACACTGTGTGGTTCCTCCGTGGCACCGTTTTGGATTGGTTATCATGCTTATCTCCCTTCTGAGATCATAACATGTCTGCAAGTTGGCTCACCTTATTTCACCTTTGTTTTGTCACAGCACTTGGCTAAGCGCCTGAAAGGCTTTCGGGAGATATCTACAAAAGAAATGGAAACAGTACGGGATTGGGAAAAAGCAGTGGCCTGGAAATAGGGAGTATTTCCAGTCTAAGCTGTGAGGCACAGTACTGGCTCCTTGCTCAGCATCACTGCCTCTCCTTCCCTGCTGGCAGAACCCTGATTTGTTGAGATAAATGCCTTCCACATGGGCCAGAGTTTCAATGCAAATGGGCCTCATCCCCACTCTCAGGGTGCATGGGGGTGGCTTCTGGTTGGTCTAACCTAGTGGTTCGCAATCAGGGGCTATTTTGTCTCCCAGGGGACACTTGGCAGTGTCCGGAGACATTACTGATTATCAAGACTAGGTGGGATGCTATTGACATCTAGTGGGTGGAGGCCAGGGATGCAGCTAAACATCCTGCAATGCACAGGAGAGCTTCTTCCTGCCATCCCCAGCAAAGAATTATCTGGCCCATAATATCAGTGGTGCTGAGGTTGAGAAACCTGTTCTAACCAATTACATTGATCCCATCTCCCTGCTGATAACTGAGTGGCAGCTAGGCTAGAGCCTGGGGAGAGAACTGAAACAAACCACAACCAGCAATGTGGATCTCACCATGAAAAATGGTACTAAACTGTGCCACCCAACACAAACAATCTAAACTCAAACCTTTTAATTTAGCTCATTCAGACCACTTGTTCCGAGATAAGACAAGCTGATCTCCCAATAACTCCACTTGGACTCATGTGTTCCAGGTAAGACCACTGACTCCCCCAATCAGTCTCCTAGTTTACAAATTCTGGCCCATCGCTGCCAAGACCATCTTTTACAAACACTGGCCCTAACCCCTCAAGGACCTTCTGTAACTCCCCCATTTTTGAGGAGCCTCACAGGTCCTTCTGGCGAATTTCTTTGCTGCAACAAGTTCAATAAACCTAACTTCTTATTACTATTTCTTACTTTTGACAGGTATGTTCCTGGCTGTTTTTAGTTGGTGGGCTTTAATGCTGGGCATGGAATACAAATAATTCCAATGCAATGAGCTGTCTTATACTTGGGGCATGTTCAAAGTGGCTTAGACACAAAGATGTTCTGCTTAAGAAATTAGGGGAAGAGTTTTCAGCAATGATACTTGAAGTGAATCCTAAATGACAAAAGTTGTTTTAAAGGCCAAGTGGTGAAGGAAAGCATTTTCACAAGAAGGAATAATATGGACAAAGGCAGGGAGGCATAGAATTAGAAATAGCAAGCAATGCTGAGTGTCTGAAACACAGCAGGAGGGATAATCCAGACAGGAAGAAAGGGGCCAGATCATGCAGTGCTGTTTAAACTATCCTGGATCTAACAGCTATATTGGTTGTATTGGATAGGAAATGAAGTAAAATATTGCCAAGGCCTTAATTACATCCCTGCCAGGCATGGTAATCCCTGCAGAACTGGATTTATATGAGAACTCTTCACTTCCCTCATGCTGGTTCTTCATCTCTTATTAAACAGTCATATGGGATTCTAGTGCCACCTAACACTAAGAAAGGCAATGGCATGTTTGATCAGGGAAGCCTTTAAGTGCAATAAGGAAATTAATTCTTAATACTTCATTTTGAACATGCCTTTTCTAGAGATGATGCACAGTAATGGGATTTGGTTTCCTCTGCCTGGAAATCCTGTTTCTTCTCAAAATCCTAGTCATTTCTCAGGACCTTAATCCATCAAATGCTCTCACAAGATCATGTTACTCCCCTTTAATGCAATTTTTACATTTCACATTTATCTTTATGATGACCTGATTAAAGTCATCTCTCACTAGTTTAATTTCAGTAAGTGAGCGAGCTTGTCTGTGGTTTGCTCACCATCACCTCCCAGCACTTAGAAATATACCTAGCTGACTAAAATACTGTTAAATGATTACTTCGTGCTTTCTTAGACCTTATTTGTTGTAATTAATGATTTCTATATACCCCCCTTCTACTTCTAAGGGTAACCCTTTCACAAACCTTGTCAAATATTCGGTTGTAGCAAAAAGATTTAATACTCAATGGCCTTAATCCAAAGAGCAGCATATATTTGTCCCAAATTTTCCCCTTAACAGGATCTGTTTTGTAAAAGGTCACGATTTTCAGGTGGGCATTACGCCCTCGTAGGCCTCCAGTACGAACTCGTTATTTTTTTTACCCCGCCTATACGAACCGGGTCTTTGTCATTTAACAAGCAGCGCCATCTTCTACCCACACAAACGGCCAACACCTCAGCCCAGCACCGCCCGTTTGCACCATTATGCGCCTAACCATTACTGCGGTCCCACCGCCAGCAACAAAGTAACGCAGGAAGCGCAGGCGCTGCGCTGGACGAGCCCGGGGTTAGACCACGCGCCTTCCGGGGCCCCGGAAGCGTCCGCACTGGCTCGGGGCCCCCCCGAGCGCCCGCCCACTCGCACTCGCCGAGAAGTGCCGCCCAGACAGGCTCTAGGGGCCGCCGTGCCAGTTGCCAGTAGGGGCGGGCCAGCGACGTCACTTCCGCGCGCGGTCGGGGTGGGGCCGAGGGCGGCGCGGGGCCCGGATCTGGGCGGGCCGGGGCGGGCCGGGGCGGGCCGGGGCGGGCGGGCGCAGAGCCTGCTCTGCTCCTTCCCGGTTAGTGACGGGGTTAGGGGCTGTGGCGCTCGCACCATGAGCGAGGCGGACGGGCTGCGGCAGCGCCGGCCGCTGCGGCCGCAGGTCGTCACGGACGATGGCCAGGCCCCCGAGGCCAAGGACGGCAGGTAGGCCGGGGCCCTGGCGGTGGGCCGCGAATGGCCGGGTCGACCCTCCCTAACCATTGGGACGGCAATAACAGCAGTTGGGTAAATGCGTTGCCAAGCGCGCTGCAGGCGCCATCCCATTTAATTCCCCAGGCAAAACTCATTTTATAGGGGAGGAAACAGGCTCCGACCAAGCGGATGCACCTGCCAGGTCCTTGAGGCTTGGGTGCACCCTGCGCCCAATTTCAGCATTGTTCCCTGGCTCTTGGCGTCCCGAGACCGCCTCGCTCCGCATCTGCCCCTTTCTGCCCCTCACTCCTTCCCCAGCTTAGAGAGCTGTTGCTTTCTCGCCTTTCCCAGCTCCCTCGTCCCCTCCCCCCTTTCCTTCCTGCTGGCTTACCCGATCCCCCGAGGGAGGACCACCTTGCCACCTCGCCACGGTCCTAGGTCTTCCCAGTCCCCCGCTCTCACTGTCCTGAAAGGAAGTCCGAAAGCATGCTCGGGTCGCGCCTCGTGTTCCAGCGAAGAGCTGGCCTCTCTGCACCTGCTCTTCTGCACCTTCCCACCTCTCGCTGTGTGGTCAGTTTCATTGTGGTTTTCAGGAAAAAGTAGAGAACAGAAGTGACATTGTTAATCAACTTTTGTGAGAATTTAGGCTTGCACATTTTTCCTGATTGGGACGGAGAAGCCTAGGAAACTAGTTGATGCCTACCTAATAAAAAAATCTGATTTTTGGCCTTCGCTTCTCTGAACCTTACAGAATTTACGTATACTTTGTTTTGTTAGCTAAAAACTGAAGCAGGATCCTTAAACATACATTTAAAAAAATATAATACTTAAACTTCTCTCTTTAATTTTGTCTCCTGAGTCACCTAACTGTGAATTTTTAGGGAGAACCAAGAGGCCCCGTGCAGACCAACCTCAAAGTTGTGGAACTGATTGACTTATAAGTTGATAGAAATATTGGAAGTATTTATCGGTGTGCCTAGGGGTGTGGTACATAATGAGGGCTAGTTTTTGTGGGAACAGACTGGATATTCACTGATGATAATCAGAGGACCACACTTGACGGAGGGCTGTAGCAGAGAGGAGTGTTTTGGTTTTAGAAAGGCAATTTGCAGAGAAGAGATTTTGGTAATATTTGACTCCTGGGGCTGGTGGAAAGGTCAGTAATATGCTGAATAAACTCAGAGGTTTCCAAGGACATAGGACTTTCAGTGCAAAGCCTGGGCAAACCAGGACAAGTGATTGTGGATATTGTGAAGTCATGGTCTGCTGATCACTGAGGAGCCCTTTAGAATGGACATGCAAGGACTGGCAGTGCTTTACTACAGAAACCACGAAAACAAGGCTTTCTCACACACTTCTACATGGGAAGTGAAAGAGCAGGTGGCTCTGAGTTTGCCTTGAGGGGCAGTGTGTTGAAAACCAGGGCATATAGCACCTGAGGGCGCTTGTTGGTTGGGCCCAACTCTCAGCTGGTCTTCTCTGACACTCCTGAGTGCAAGGCGGACGGGCAGATTTAATTACACTGTTTTTCAGTTTCTCTGTGGGATCTCTGACTTAATGGCAGGATGAATTGGATATTACAGAATCATCATCTGCTGCTGTTCTTTTCCACTGTGCCTTTTACAAACCTGTGTGTATTTAAGACATTTTCTTGACTTCCCTGTCCATGAACATTGTTCTTATTTTCCCGTGTTTCTCTCTTTCTCTTCTTATGTATTTGATCCCATTTCTATATATCTGTAATGGTCTCTTTTTTCAAAGTGAGTTTTCACTTTTTCTACATTTATTATTGTAACTCTGTAGTTGTTTTTCTTATTTTTCTGATGCAGTTCTATTTTTCATTTCTTTTGTGATCATTTCCAGTACCTCACTGTCTTCTTGATTTACCTTAAAAGTTGAGGGTTCACTGTAAGGCAGAAAGCATTGTATATAGTGGGTGAAGTAAAGGAATCTGAAGGAAGTAGAAATCTGACAACTATAGAATAAACTTTAGATGAGCTAAGCAGGAAAAAGAAGACCTTGAATGATATGTTATTCAGTCAAGAGAACAGAAGTAGGACAGTAGATTTTAGTGGAAGGGACACCCAGTGATACCTTAGCTAGTCCCCTGACTCTTGACATGAAATGTGTTGTTAGCTCTGTTTGACTGCTGAGGTCACTGAGGTCTGTGTGAGTGAAGTGGTTTATATAAAGTTAGAGTAATGGAGACAAAAGAGAAGCAGAAATGAATGAATAAGGATAGCATTGGCAGCTGGACAGCGATTGAGAAATATTTTTAAAATTATGCTTTGGAAATAAGGTTTTATGCCAAAGCTCTTGAATTTCTGTATTTAAGCTATAATGGGGAATGTGGTCATTAAGTCCTTTTATTCAGTGTGGAATATAGATGGGCTATGCACTTTTAACATACTAGTGCAAACTTATAATTATTATTATTTGGCATCAACTTCTCCAAATGCTTTACAAAAGCTATTAGAAGGATTGTAACACTGATACTATTCCTTCTCTTTTGGAACATAGTTCAGTCTGGGAAGAGAGAATAGCTGTTTAATGTCTCTGTGTAACTGTTAAGGATTGAAGAGTGAATATATTGAAAATTTAGCTGCTGCTTTTTCAATAAACTTCTAAAGGATTTTAAGCTAAATAAGAATCTCTACTACATTCATTTTCCTTTTCCCTTTTTAGGACTGAAGAGTAAGGAAGGCAAGGTGGAGAGACAGATGGGGCCATCATAAAATTGTGGTCATGAGGAGTCAGGAATCAGCATTTTCTTCTCATCCCTCCCCTTGGGTGTGTGTTTCAAATGGCTCTTTTAACTTGTTTCTAACTTATTTTCAATGCTAAAATGAATGAAGACATCTACAGTCAGGGAGCCCCAGTTTAAAAGAATGTGAGAAACCAACAAATTCAGGGTGCAGTCACTTAAAGACTGGGCTTACTGCTATTTGACTTTCTCAGGTTTCAGGGGTCACCTTGACACCTGGGGCTCTGGTCCATGGATCTGTGGCTAATAAGTTTTCCACAAAATCACAGGTTGTTTTTGATCTCATGGAGTCATTAGTCTATGACTCAAGGCCCTGATGTCCTGTATGCAGAAGGGGGTGGAGAACACCTTTTAGTTTGCCTGGTGAAGTTACAGAGGATTTTGCAAAACATGGCTGAGCCAACAGTTATTGCCAACTCCTGTTGTATCAACCTGATTGCTCTCTTGGCCTTAGAAATGTAGGAAATTTCAGGGTGCAGATGTCCTCAAGGAGGTGAGCATCACTTTGGGCTCTTCCAAGGGATTGGAGCAAACCAGTTGATTTCCCAAACTGCATCTGGAAGGGAAGTTGCTGGCCTTCCTGGATGTGTCAGCACAGATTGGGAAAGAGAATATGATGGGAATGTGCAGCACTTTGTCAGTGAAAATGGATAGGGATAAATGGGGTGTCCTCTGTTTAGGTTAACGTGAGGCAGGTGTACAGAGGCAGGGGCAAACCTGGAGGAAAGGCAGAATTACAGGTGACTGTGAGTTTGCAGGAATGAACCTTGGGCCAAAATAAATGTGCCCAGAGCTTGGGTGCAGAAGTCCCACTGCCAGACAGTCACAGACTCAGATGCCCCCAGGAGAGCAGCACTCCTGCTACCTGTCATATATGGAGCACTTTTCTTGTTCCAGACCCTGGTCTTAGCACTGCACGTGCATCCGTCATTTGGTTTAGTTCTTATAAAATCCTGATGTAAGATCTGGAGCAGATGTGGGGCCAGGAGAAGAGGAGCGTGTGTGTCTGTCTGAAGAGTGGAAAGCCCTGTGCACCTGCCCTGTAGCCTTTTCACAGGTTTCATAGATCTCTGCTTCTTCAAGAGAAGCTGGAAACCCAGATTTTTATGGGATATCTCCTTGTTTTTCAGTTATGGCAATTAAAGCCATTTTTGTGGAGTGACAGTTATGGTTTAGACTAGAGCTTTGCTTTGAGCTCTGGGCACCACATCTTATGGGGAATTTTGACAAACTCTGAGACAACCAGGAAAGTTCTGCAAGCCCCACAGTCTGAGGGACTCCTGCAGGACTGGGGATGCTTTGCCCATGAAGGATGGTGTGATTGCATGCATCTGGGAGGTCAAAGGTTTGCTCCTCCCGAGGGCACACATCTGGGCCCAGTCAGTGCAAGCAAAGGGAAAGTGTCTTTCTTAGAATGTGTTGCATGAGGTGACCTGAGCAGCCATCGTCCCCCAAGTAAAAGAATTAGGGAACTGCTTTATACTGTAGCCTTCATATACATCCCCCCCTGCACACTGGCCGGCACTTCCCTGGCTTTCAGGGCCTGTGGGATCTGCCCCTGGCTGTGGGCCAGACCTGTTCCAGCAGCTTCCCCTCGCTCACCATGTCTCAGCCTGCCTGCCCGCCTGCCATGGCCATTCTGTCTCTGTGGCCAAGGTTTGGGAATGGGGGCTTAAAGTTAAACAACCCCTTAAAGTATGTATTCTTCACTCATGCCGAGTTCTTGTTGAGTCCTACTGTGTTACCTCTGCTTGCATTGCTCTGCCCCAGGTATTTTTTTCCCCACCTTCACTGAAGTCTCTGTTCAGAGGTCATCTGCTTTGACCCCTGTGTGTGTGGCCAGCCTCCCCTTCCTCCTGTATCCTGATCCTGCTGTATTTTTCTTCATTGTATTTGTCACTATCTGGTATCTGCTTATTTAATAGAATATGCAGAGGGCAGGAAACTATTTATTGCTGTCCTCTCAGGGCCTTGGATAGTACCTGGCACATGTGTGTAGTTGATTATTAAATGCTGTGTGTGAAGGAATATTAAATGAGCCGAAGCTGTGCTGTCTGATGTGCTAGCCATTTGCCCTATGTAGCTATTTAAATTAATTGGACTAATATTAAAAATTCAGTTCCTCATTTGCACTGTGTAGGGAGTTTGAGGGATTTGGGGGCTGATCAAGGAAAAAAATGACTATGAGGTGGCAGTGGCACACATGAGCTTTATTGGGCGACACTTGGACAGGTTGGCATGTGGGAGCAGTCTCTCATGGCAGGAGCCGGGGCACAGTCCAGAAGGGGAGGGGAGTGAGGGCGGGAGGAGAGGGGCCTCCTCCATCTAGGTGAGTCTCTGGGTCAGAGAGCTCCAGGGGCAGCAGCGGCAGCAGCTCAGGGCCTTAAAAGTTCCAGGCCCTGTCTTATCAATGGGTAACTGCTGGTGGCGAGGTTTACAGAGTATGCAAAGCAGGCAGACTCTAAATGGCTAAAAATTTGCCTGTTTGGCTATTTTTAAAATAACCAGGTATGTAAAAGTTTGAGTTTGGTGCCGGTGGGCCTTTTGAGCTAATGGGTCTTAGCCTGCAGTGAAGAAATAAATAACGTAGGGCCAATACACAGTGGCCGTCTTTGGCTCATTTAGATAACGTGCTAGCCCCATTCCAGGTGCTCAGCTGCCACACACGGCTAGTGGTTGCTGCGTTCTGTCGTTGCCGAGAGTTCTGTTGGACAGCACTGCTCAAGGAGTTTAAGTGCTTGTTTGTAAAACTTGACCACAGAACTTTCCAGTAGAGGCTGTGTCTCATGATCAGCCAGGGGGATGACGGACATCTGCCACCGGGTGGGGAGTTGGATGAGGTTGGGGGTATCTAGCACATCGGGAGCAACTGGGGAGCACGAGAAAAAGGGTCCCCAGGCCCACACTGGCCTGCACAATCAGAATTCCTGGGCCTTGTTTAAAGTTGCCCCAGTCATCTGGTGTAGGCAGTCCAGGGACTGGCCACCTTTGGGAGCACTGCCTGGATGGCCTCTGAATTTTTCTTCAGCTTTTTAGACTGGATTGTAAGAGGGCATTCACTAGAACTCTGGCAAGGATTGGCTCCCAATTTCTGGCTGCCTTTCTAGCTGGAAGCACCCGCTTTCAGTCCTGGCTGGACTTTTTCTTCTGGGGATCAGTGAGCCTTTTGCTATTGTGTGAAAGGGTAGCCAGATATTCAAGCAGGGTGTCACAATCTGTGAGTTGGATTACTAAATTAAGATTTTAAAAAATGTAAGCTACAGTGTGGTATAGGAGAGTTTACAGTATAGGAGCCTTAGACAAATGAGAAGGATGTGTTAGGTAAGGAAAAGGTAAAGTAGAACTTTGGCCAGAGTGTCACCACCTTTGTTAAGAACAGCTCAGTGGTGAAAGATTTTACAATGCAGTTTCCCCTAAGGGACTGCACCTCTGCTGGGCTGGGGGAAGGGTGATTACATCAGCCCCCTTTCAAGGACATGGACTTCCTTGTTGGACCTTACCCGAATGATGTGTGCAATGCAGCTGCACCATGCGCCTTTGCATTTGTCTCTCTTGGGATTCTGCTTTTAAAAGAACCACGCAATCAGCCATTTCTGTCAATTGTACTTGTAAACAGCCCTGCTTTACCATATAGATACTTTGTTATTTCTATTGTGTTAAAAGACTTTAGGCCACTTGAAATCACTTGAGTGTCCCAGCCTCAGAGTGGCAGTTGGGTCATTGACTTTTTTTTTAACAAGGTAAAATTCACATACCATAAAATTCACCCATTTTAAAATGTCCAATTCAGTGGTTTTCAGTATATTCACAAAATTTGGAAGAATCACCACAATCTAAGTTTAGAACATTTTCATCACTGTTAAACATTTTTAAAAATTGAGGTGAAATTCACATAACATAAAATCAACTGCTTTAGAGTATATACAGTTTAGTGATATTTAGTGTTGGGCAACACTTTCTAGTTTCAAAACCTTTTCATCACCCCATAAAAACATCTTGTACCTATTAAGTAATCACTCTGATGAGGGAACAGAAGGCAAGCTGAGGACAAAGCAGAACCTGGTACCCTACACCCCCCCCGCCCCGCTTTGGGATATATGTGACATTCCTCAGACACTCCTGGCTGCCCTAAAGGAAAAACAAATGGTGAACTGATAGAGATCACAGTCCTGCAGGACAGGAGTCTCCCTCAGTTTACAGATGTCCTAGTGATTTTCAAGGAAGAAGCTTTCTTATCAATAGCCTAACTTCCAAGAAACCCATAACTCAGTTTCCTGAAGCCCTAACATCACCCTCCCCTCCATAAAATTAAGGGAGGCTGAGGCAGAAGGAAATGTAAATAAAATTAAATTTCTTTTGAACCTGAAGCCCATTGACAAGGATGTGTGATAGGAGGAATGTAACATTCCTCCAGGAAACTCCCAACTGTCTTCATGTTAGTGCCTCATTAGAGGAAAAAACAACCTTGGCTTGACAATAACCAGGCCTCCAGTACCCTGAGAGTCTTTAGCATATGACAGTCCTTCTGGACACCCCCTTTGTCCTCACCTCCCCAACTCCTGAGTATATAATCAGCCACTCCTCAAGACCACGGGGCAGCAGCTCTTTCTGCCCACAGGTCCTGTCCCCGTGCTTTAATAAACCACCATTTTGCACCGAAGATGCCTCAAAAATTCTTTCTTGGTTGTCGGGTCTGGACTGCACCCCTCTGAACCTCACCTATATTCCAAAACTGCATTAACTCCTTATTTCCCCTTCTCACCCGAATGTCTATCAGTAGATGAGTGGATAAACCAGTTGTGATACAGGCATACCTCTGAGAAATTGTGTGTTCAGTTTCAGACCAGTTTTATCTCAATAATATGAGTCAGATGAAGTTTTTGGTTTCCCAGTGCATAGAAAAGTTGTGTTTATACTATACTGTAATCTATTAAGTGTACAATAGCATTATGTCTAGAAAAACAATGTACATACCTTTACGTTAAGTTAAAAATACTTTATTGTCTAAAAATGCTAACCATCATCTGAGTTTTCAGCAAGTAATCATCTTTCTGCTGGTCTTGCCTCGATGTTGGTGGCTGCTGACTGATCAGGTGGTGGTTGCTGAAGGCTAGGGTGGCTGTGGCAGTTTCTTAAAGTAAGACAAATTTGACGTATCGATTGGTTCTTCCTTTCACAAGCAGTTTCTCTGTAGCAGGTGATGCTGCTGATAGCATTGATAGAACTTCTTTCAAAATTGTAATCAATCCCCTCAAAATCTGCCACTGCTTTATCAACTAAGTTTATGTGCTGTTCTCATTCTTCTGTTGTCATTCCAAGAATCTTCACAGCCTCTTCACCAGGAGTAGATCCCATCTCAAGAAATCACTTTCTTGGCTCATCTATAAGAAGTAACTCTTCATCTGTGAAAGTTTTATCACGAGGTTGCAGCAACTCAGCCACATCTTCAGGCTCTACTTCTGATTCTAGTTCTCTTGCTGTTTCCACCACATCAGCAATTACCTCCTCCACTGAAGTCTTGAGCCTTCAAATTGTAAAAGAAAAAATATGCAGTGTCTGTGAAGCCCAGTAAAATGAGGTATGCCTGTATATACTCACAATGGAATGGTATTGAGCTGTGAAAAGGAATGACGTACTGATACGTACTGCAGCCTGGATGATCCTCAAAACATATGTTGAGTGAAAGGAGCCATTCATGGCGGTCACATATTGTATGATCCCACATATACGAAATGTCCAGAATAATGTCATGATCAAGGTGTGCCGAGTTTTTCCAACCCCGGCTCTGAGGGCTCTAGGTCTGGGCACCCTCTCCCCATCCGTTTGTCCCTGGCAGGTGGTGGTGGTAATGGTGACTGCAGCCTTAGAGCCAGACCTGGCCCTCCGTTGTGCTCTTCCAGTTCTGGCAGTGGGCAGCAGGCCCACTTGTCTTTCTCTGACCACTTTTCTCTTCGGAAACTAGAGAGAGACCTAGTTCCACCTAGCTAGCTACCCACATAAAGCACGTTGCATGGCATGTTCTTATTGTCACTGTCTTTATCATTCCTCTTTTTATGGCCCTTACTCCTTCCCCTGCTGCAGACCTCTCAGCAGGTTGCATCAGCCTGCTGTCATGTCGGGTTCATAGCTGATCTATGTCATACGTGCATTTTCATGCACTGTGCTCTTGCACCCTTGACTGGCATCGGTCAGTCGCATTAGAAGACTCTGTGGCCCTGGAGTTTGGAGACAGGGCTGGGAGGTAGAGGTTGGCCTGAATTTTCCCTTCCTGGCTGCTGATCCCCTTCCAGGAGCCTGGGCACCCTTGGCCTCTCACAGCCGGGTCTGTGGGATGGACCACCTCCTTTCCCAGGTAGCAGAAGAGGGAAAGACTGGTGACCTGGCGTTTTGCCTGGGTAGAGTTTGGGCTCTGAGCCCTGTGTGAGTGAAGAGAAGGAAGTTAGGAACAAAATTCGTTTTTGGAAGATTATTAGAAGGTAGACAGACACAGAATAGGGTTCTCATTACCAAAGGGGGAAGTGTCAA